>NC_090923.1:1348085916-1348399528 GCF_040938575.1 Ambystoma mexicanum
ATTAATTGGTATGTAAAAACGACTGAGAATGTAATCAATGCTAGTCTATCAGGCTAGCAGCTTTTCAGAATTGTCTTAGGTGCCACAAAAAGTATAGAATGGATGACATGACCCTATTTTTAGCAGTATCAACCACTAGGATCAGGATGCCTTCCCACAAAGAAAATGAACAAGGAAGAGAAGCCATGTAATAACGTCACCGCAAAAATGTCCCTTGACAAAAAAGTCACAATTATTTGCTGAGACATTATTACATTGAACACTTGGAGAATACCACCGCAACACCAGTTTCTTTTTTTTTTAATGGTAGCAGGGGACATCCCTGCAATCCGTCCTCATACAGAATTTCACCATTTATAATGCTGCCAATGGCTTTTCCGAGCGACATTATTGCCTGATACCGAGAAGTCAGTGTTGCAGCCCACAGCTGTTTTAAATTCATGTCTGGTTTGTTGACAAAAATGTTGCAAGTGCCAGCACAATAGGAACAAGTCTCCTAGCATTCCCAAAAATGTCCTAGCCGATTTATGACAACATTTTAAGGCCAAGCCAATTATAGGACGGAAATCCATAGCAGAAGGTTTTGTTTGTGGAAGAGGGGCCAACTTCTTTGATGGAGTGAGAAGGCTCCTCTTGCTCAATTCCATTAGTCTCCATGCTTCTGTATCATCTGTATTCATGCATCTCCTGAGATAACACGTGGGCCGACATAGCATATCCTCACAGTATGCAATTCCAAGAACTGAGCTTTTAACGTGGGCTTTTTTTTTATGTCACTAAGTGAAGTTTATAAACGCTGTGTACACCTCCGAATAGCTACTGAGGAACGTTCTAGAGGGTCCACATGTGCTAAGTATATTTATTTCGGCATAGTGGTCATCTTTATTGCAATTATTCTTTCGGTGATAGACAAGGGTGGCAATATCTATTTTATGCTACAAACCAAAGATGTAGAATTCAGAGTACAGTTTGCAGAAGTTATTTGCAATATGAATTCCCAGATATTTATTTGGAACATACCTGAACTTGAACAGCAACTCACAATAGTATCCCTGAGTGTGTCTGGCCATGTCAACGTTATCTCCGATTGAGAATGATTTTACATCCAGTGACTCAGACATATTAATCTTGGATATTAAGGGGAACCTGTAAATCATTTTTGGGATCTGCCAAGTGCATCAGTACATCATCGGCATAAAACAAAATTCTTCTATTTGTCCAAACCTTTTACTCCTCAGTAACCCAGATTGACTTTGCAGGTGAATGGCTCAATAGCAACCCTACAGGGGCAGTGCGTATTCCTGACTGGTTCCGGTAATCAAAAGAAATGGGGTGGGGAAAAACCCATTAGTTAATCCTGAGGCACTGGGTTTCACATATAAAAATGTGATTAGGTGGGCAAACAGCTCGTAAAGCTAAAACTCTCCATTGTAGTAAACACACAGTAAAATATGCATGCGATCAAATGCCTACTCAGCATCAAGAGATAAAATTGTGTCAGAGGGACCAATGGAGAAAGAGATGACATTAAGCAGGTAATGCACATTGTCTACTGAATATCTCCCTGGAATAAAAATGGTCTGGTCATGATGCACAAGGCAGTGGGAAAAATTCTAGACTACGGTACTCATTATGTGGATGTTTTGGACCACAGCTCCCATGATCCTTCTCCGATGACGGACTGAGGCATCATGGGAGTTGAAGTCCAAAATATCTATCTATCATGGAATCTATTCAGCTTAGCTTAAGATATACCTACCTTCCCTTCCTCCCTCTCTGTTACCTATTCCTCACAATCTTTGTCTTGTTTATCCCAATTGGGATAGACTGTTAACTATTAGTACATGAAATGCACACCTTTAGAAAGTGGGATATGTTGTACTGTAGAATAATTGGGAGTTGGTGGATAGTTAATATTTGTACTACATTCACCAAGTTCCTACATTGTTATAGGTGTTGGTACTTATTCATGAAAAATATTCTGTTGGTCAAGTGGTTTATGGGTATCTCAAATGTAGTCAAAGAATTAATTAAAAAACTAAAAAGAAAGAGGGCCACATAATGTATGACCATGTTCTAGACTGTGCGGAAAACACTGGCCAGAATTGTGGCATCAGAGTTAATAAGGAAGATTGGCCTATAAGAGCCCCATCTGTTCAGATCCCTCCCATCATTTTTGCAATGCCACAAGAGTCGCATTGCAGAGGGATTGTGGGAGGAATCCAGAGGTCAGTGATCTCTCATAGACCAAAACCAATATGAGGCTCGGTATATTGATACATTTGCCATAAGAATAAATGGGTATGCCATTCTGACAAGCTGAGTCCCTCTGCTGAGGCATTTGATGGTGGCCGTAATGTTTTCCATTGTGATAGGAGAATTCAGTTCTCAAGTGCTCAGGGGATACCTGAAAATAAAACGAATTTGTGTAGCACAGGGTGCGAAATCTGCCCTCGACACTAACCTTTGGCTAGTGATTTTTGACTCTTGGCGAGTAAGAAATGGTGCGCTGTGCATATGTTTAGAACTGAGGTGATCAAGTGACTTTTTGTTATTGCTGGCTAGCAGCTTGTAACTAGAATGTATGCCCCCTGCAAATGTCATTGGCAGCTTATCATTTGCATCTCCCTAGAATAACACAAACTGTTTTTTAATACTACATGTAACATACAGTTAATTTCCATGATCCACGGTTGAGTCTATAGTGCTCACCTGCGGTTGACACTTTGGGGCATATGCTAGCAGTCCCAGCAGTTGTTGCCCTTCTTCAAAGAAAAGTTGTTCAAGTCTGCTGGAGCACTTCACGGCTCTTGCTACAGTGACATCTTTCAATTCCCTTCTTAATATATTAAACAACCACAGTAACTTTGAGGCGCCTCAATATTGATGTTCAGTTTCTGTCTTAGATATTTCTAAGAAGAGGGTAGAGTCCTTAGCAAGAAGAATGTGCAACCTGCTCGACAAGCCAGACATACGTTGACAGCTTTAAGCTTGGAGCACATCTCAACTTGTATTCATGTGAATCTCTTCAATCCAGTTGCATTCTCAGAATCAAGGCATTGTGGGTCTCTGCCACTTCATCAGGATATTCAAGCATTGCATGCTTTAACCTACACTGGGGGATTGCCTGGATACTTGATGTAAATCTATGCTTGGAATGAGGGCGTAGTCTGAGAAGGTGATCAGGAGTACATCTGATGATGTCACCTGTTCTAATTGAACTTCAGGGTAAACCACATGCCTAACCTGAAATAGCTCCCAAGAGGACCAGAACAGAAATCAGACTCTTTGGGATGTATGGCTCTCCAGATGTCGACATATGAAAAGCATCCTGTGTGATCAGCTAGGGCTTGCGCTACCTTGGACCCTTGCTAGTAACAACGAGCTTCCCGTCTACCCTTCCTGACATAACCACACTAAATCATATACCGAAGTATTGTGGTTCAGGAAAACATTCCAGTGCATGTTTCTAAATAATGTGTAAAACACCTCAGGGTTGTCTTCCATAGACCTATCAATAATAATCTTTGTGACGTCTTTATTGGGTCGAGCACCTTAGCAATCAAATAACGCCCCTTCTAGAACAGTCAAGTTTTCTTTCAAAATTAAATGTATTTGCCAAGCTATTACAATGTAGATCTCCCTCTTGTGCTGGGTGGGGGCAAGTGCATGAAGCACTTGCCCCCACCCAGCCCATACAGACTTTTATAGATTCTGCTACATCTAGATTGGTTTCCTCAGTAGGCTATATCAATTCACAAATCCCTCAGACTGTTAAGCAATCGATAACTCTTTATGGGGTGGCCAACTCTCTCAACACCTTAAGAGTGTAATGTGAATGATGCTATTCGTCCAGACTTTCAGTCAGATGGATCGCAACAGGCCCAAAGGAGTCCCCTTCACCCATATCCCTGAAGACTATTGATATGCATCCAACATTAGTCATTGATGTGAATACCATAAGAGGGTATCAGGTAATATTTTCCCCACCAATAATATTGCCATATATATGGTCGTGGGGTAAGGCCATATGTGATATTATTAGTGGGAATAATTTATGGGGTAATTAGGACCGGGGGTTGCAGGGCTGTCCCTCGCAGGTTACATGGCTTAATATCACTGCAAAAATATGGCGATATTTTTGTATGGCAATATATTTGCGGGGATATTAACACATGGAACCCATAAGAGATGTATTGTAGCCTATTCGATAATACATACAAAAAGCTTAGCCATGCCATAACAAGAAACATGATTTCCCATAAATAACCAACACTGCACCATTAAATGTGCACTGAACTGATAGTGTGAGAACATTATGCCTGTGTTTCAATTTACTATAAAACTCGGTGCTCCTATTACAAATTACCGCACTTAGCTGGTTGGGACGGGGTTGGCTTATAGGAAGGAGTGCACATTGTCTGTAGCTCCTGGCCCAGCCCCTAACCCATGAGTGGAGAATGATGTCACTTCAGGAAAGCTATACTGAACCTTTCTAGTTCAGGGTGACACAATGTTCATAGATATCATGGGAGCTGCATAAAGCTGTTCAGAACTAAACAAAGGGTGAGGCACTCAGCGTTTAAAGTGCAAATCTTGTGGTTGGATGGGTTGTACACTGTTTGCTGTCCTGTCTTTCGCTGGTACTCCATCATTGTTTGCAGTGTTATCGAGATCAGAAATTGTTTGCATCTATTGCTCCTCTAAGTCTTTCCTGGGCACCTTCTGGAGTGAAAGGTAATTTGTAGATGCACTGTGCAGGTTTCTTAAGAAAGCAGAATTTCAGATAATTCTCAAGTGATACTTAAAGGATTTAAGGTGCGGGGGAGGAAAAGTAGCCCTGGCACAGGTCCACTGATACGTCTACGTAAGGAGAAAAAGAGGATCCAACAATTTGGAACCCTCCCATCCCCCGAACACTATTACTAGTCCATCATAAGGCGGTTCAACAATTGTATATATTAAATCAGAGTATTTCAATCACAATTAGAACTGGACAAAACATTATGGACAATGATTCGATAAAAAACACAGTTATTTAATGGGTACAACCTTCTGGTTCAAGTTTGCCTTTGACTGAGAATGCATTGACTGTCCTGGTCAATGTCCACTGGCCCTATGCAGTGTGCTGTGTCCTGTGCCTCAGTGGGGAATTTGACTTTGAGAATAACACCATTTTGGAGACTCAACTGTCAGGTGTCTATAGTTCACTCACACCTGTGCCAGCCAGTCTTAAAGTGAAAGTGAAAGACAGCCTGAAATTGAAGAAACTATTAGAGAGATGAGTCTTTGAGCACACCTAAAACACTGTAGAGGAGGTCCCAGATATGGCCTGCACTCCAGCCACCCATTTTGAAATACCAGGAACGTACACACCGAGATATGTGATGTATAATGAGCAAATAAACCAGCAGAGAGCCGCACTAGGGCTCTGCCCAGTGCCCATCAGAAGAGCAATACCTATTGAAGTGCCAATAACCAGACAACCATGGACAGTAAGATATCCATTGAGACAACCTTACCAGTAAATGACACGAAATGAAGACTACTTAAAAACTGTCCCAGAAGAAACTCAAAAGGCCTTAATTGAAGACGAATGGTGATGACACATGGGCCCGGACAGACGTTAAGATGAACGAAACGACAACCAAAATGAGGACACACAAAGACGAAATGATATGAATAAGGATGTAATGAACTTAGAAGGAGGGGCGGTGTTGAACCAGATAGAGATTTAAACTGTAATGCAGGATGAAAATATTCAACTAGCTAACGCCAGTACATATGCTTGAAACGCAAGAAGCTAAGAAAACAGTGCTGCTTGCTATGCTTAGTAGAAGAATAGAGCAGCAAACGCCAACTATATATCTACCTCAACGAAGCAAATTATATAAGTGCGAGTCCACTTTATACAAAAGCAATGAACCCAAGTTACTCAGGGTCAACCAGACCAGGATTCTTATTCCAGCTAAAACAAGAAGAGAGACGGCGGAATCGAAACTCAGCAAGGAGCAGGCCGTGCCTGGGAAATCAAGGTCAAACCAAGAGAGGGAGGCGGACAGTAACTTCGAAGAATCGAAACTTAAGAGCAGAGCAGCCGGCCCCGTGAAGGTCGAGATAAGGGGGCTCAGGCAGGTGGCGGCCGAGAATGAGAATTAAATGCACAAATAGAAGGAAAAAGAAGCAAATTCACGGTGTGCTAACACGTGACCAGCCAAGCGCGAAAAGGTACCAACATCTGATGTCACCCTAAGCAGGAGATACCATAACTTTTCCTGACAAGAAGCTACAGTTTCGAGACCAACCTCAGCCAACTAATTGACACATTGGCCCTCATTACGACCCTGGCGGAATTCGGAAAACGATGGCGGAAATGCAATACCGCCATCGAATAGCGCTCGGTGCGACTATGACCCGTCACCACAAAGTACGAAGCCATTAGCGACACCGTAGTGAACGCCAACGCTAACTGCACCAAGCACGCGCGCGCGCGCCATGCCAAACCGCAAACACCACCATGGCGCAAGGGTACGCCAATTCCGACCCTAGCGGACATGTACCTAACGCCATCAAGCATGGCGGAATGTACCATTCCGCCATGGTGAGAAGTACGGCATCGCGAATCAACCGTAAACGGCCCCACTGAGTGCCTGTACACCGCTCCCTGCCCACAAAGTACAACTCCCCGTAGGTGCAATGAAGTCACAATGCAACCAGTGAAATGTACAAGTCACCCATGCATGCCAACGAACAAAAGAAACACAACAGGGGCCAATGGGAGCTGCAGGGCACAGATGGCACGAATACAGAAGCCATCCCAATGGACATGACCACAGTCCCCCACCAAGAAACGCACGCAAACACAGGCACCTGTGACCAGCAATATTCCGAGAATCACATCATTCCACCAGTCCACCTGGCTGACCGGCATCTGTTACACAAAACCCAATCCCCCGCCCCTGAGCATGACAACATTCAAACTGTCATATTGGCAGCCCCCATCCCTGACCTCACGGGCTTCGTAGGCAAACGCGGCCAGTACAGTACCACGCAACTAAACTCCGAAGCTGGAACCCAATGCAGATCTCCTCACAATACATCGCCCCCCAAATAGGCATATGCCACATCACTTGCAAAGAAAAACGCTACACGGGCCAAATCAGAATAGAAATTTAATGCACATCAAAATCACCAAGCCCATACAGCCATCAGGCCATGAACTCCAAAACACTTTTCACCATTGTGGGCTGCATCCGCAAGAAATGACCAGCCACTACTTGTGTGACGCCCTGTTCCCTCATGGTACACAGAGCCACATTCACGTACGAAAAGGCAACATGGAAGCGCACAGAACCGCAGGGCCGTCCCAATGGGGAGGCACTAGTCCAGCTGAAAGGCCGAAATGTTGCTCCGAGCCACCAGTACTGCGTAAGGGCATGTGGGCCATTGGCGATCGTCCCATAAGATCGTAATGCTGCTCCACTGATTAACACGAAGCAGCAGGTGTCGGGAGTAAAACCCATCTGCAGGAGTGGCATACAGATGGCAGTGGCAAAAGGGGAGGAGATACCTGTCAACCAAAAGAAAAGAAAAAGAACAGAATGGCCATCAGAACTACATTCGAACAACTCACTTCAATGATCACACTAAATCCACAGCCATATGCATGCTAGCCCACTCCAAAGGATCATCACCACCCCAAAACCACTTGCGACTCATAACTATCTATATCGAGGTGTAAACACCATCACAAACGAGTGTACCTGTGCATGCGTCTGTCAAAACAGAATCCATCAGATGGGAATGTTAACGTGCATGGACACAAGTGTCTGAGGGCGCGTCGAGACAGGGAGGGCTCAACAAGGCCAGATAGACGATGGTCCCACTATGGCAGCCCTGCATCACATAGCGTAGGGGAGGCGGATAGATCCCAAGAAGCCCTGTACATGGCAAACTCTGTATCAAATCACCTGCCCATGCATCCATTCATCATTCCCTCATCCCGGGATTAAAACGCCTGAATATTTACTCACATAACATTAGAAATATCCATTGAGTCTGTGCGTTATGCAGCCTGCAAAATCCACAGTGCCCCAGCCCGTAATTCCAGTGTAGTGAAGTAACATGTATTTGGGAACGTCCGGCCTCATCGCCCACGTCGCAATTGCGCATCCCAAACTATCCATATCAATCATTGCTTCCTCGCCATGGCCCCTGTCTCAAGGACATTGAACAATAGTACGTTATATTTGCAGTCAGACCTGTGGGCATTTCCTCGCCGCTAGCTGAAAACCGAAAGCGCCGCCCTTCGAATTCCTCATTTGCAACATCACGTCGAAGAGGCATCTGTGGCCGTTTGAAATCACTAATTATTCCATCGAGTGCGGCTGTGTGTGAAAATGGCAACTGCCTTCACCCACAAATGGGACGCCCCGCCCGTCGTTGCAACTCGGTACAGTGATGCATGAGGGCCCACCGTCACTCGAGTACTACGTTCCACTGACCCTTCACAAGTCTGTTCGCGACTGCACAGATAGTATGTGAAACAATGGGACCACAGCAGAATGAACATATCAACCAATCTTACACGGCCATCGGGTACAAATACATGATTGCAATAGCAAGATGCCATTCCCCGAATTGCAGCGTTGTGCGCGGGACGTGCTCGGCCAAAGGGGAGAGCAGTTTGCACAGGTGGAATGAATCACCACAGGTGGAGGCCATACAGCCTGAAAACACATAAATTGCACAGCCAGTCTCCTCCCACAACCACACCGAAATGCTACCGGCAGGACTCGCGATGTTGGCCCTGGGGGACCTGATAGCACTGTAAGTACTCCAACTCCAAGAAGAAGACGAACACCAACTACAACCGGCCGCACGGAGGAGACGCAGGAGGAGGAGGAGGCCAAGGCAGGGCCAGCAAGGGCCGCCAGCACAGCCACTACCACCACGCAGGCAGCCCGCAATCCCACGCCTCCGAGCACATCTGTTCAACCTCACTGATGAGCAGATCCACACCCTCTACCGTTTGGACCGGGACACCATAATCTCCATTGTGGACATGACACAGGCTGACCTTGTCAGCATGATAGATAGCCCAACCGCCATCCCACCCCTACTGAAGGTGGTGTCTGTACTCCACTTCCTGGCCACAGGCACCTACCAGCACACAGTCGGACAGTTGCATGGCATTTCTCAGCCACTGTTCTCACGGACACTATTGCAAGTGCTCGATGCCCTCCTGCAGCACGCAGACGACTACATCTCTCTACCACGCTCGGAGCAGGAAATTACCAACACAAAAGTGGGATTCCATGCACTTGCCGGTATACCGGGTTGCATTGGTGCCATCGACTGCACCCATGTGGAATTGGTCGTCCCACATGCCATGGAGGCCCAGTACCGCAACCGAAAACAATTTCATTCCCTGAATGTACAAATGGTGTGTGACTCCAACAGGATCATTACACATTGTTGTGCCCGATTCCCTGGATCAACCCATGATTCTATGGTCTTGAGGAACTCTACAATACCACGCTACATGGAGCGACACGCAGGGAACAGATCCTGGCTACTCGGTGAGTCTCATTACATGCATGATTATGTGGGGTATGTGATTTGGCAATGACCTGGCAGGAAGGGGGGGGGGGGGTGCGTACGTAGCAATGGCATTCCACATCATACGTTTCTCGTCCACATACAGGTGATGCTGGATATCCACTGAAGAGATGGCTCCTCACACCAGTCCGGAACCCACGGGACCAGCATGAGGAGGACTACAACCATGCCCACTCACGTACCCGTGTAGTCATTGAACAGGCATTCGGCCTACTGAAGGGTCGTTTCCGCTGCCTCAGCAGGTCTGGCGGGGCACTCCTGTACCGCCATGTGAAGGTTGCAAAGATGGTCATGGCATGTGTCATGCTCCACAACATGTGCGTACGTAGAAATGTGCCCATGCCCCCTGACGCAGAACTGCAAGCACCTGATGATGGTCATGATGAGGGTGGGGATGTGGCAGCACCTCATGGAGTCTGCGAGGCACCGGAGGCCCGTGACATTCGTCAGCATCTCATTGATGCATGCTTCTAGCACTCACGCCTGGTGGCTGATACATGGACACGGGACTCGTGGCACTGTGTGTGTCTGGGACATGCACAATATGGACTGTACGCCTATGATGGCCTAGTACACAAAGATCAATGTCCACACATCTCATTGGTTGATCGTGCACTGTTTATGGCATATGTGATATCATGTTGAACACCCTATCGACCCGCCACCCAAGTGAGCCCAACACACCCCCTCCACCCTCCTACCTCCCCCCCGAACACCAGTGTCCAAAGATGCTCATTGTCAGTGGGCTGTCGCTATTGCAAGCCCCCTCTGCGGGTATCAGGGGCACCCCTGCCTGTGGAGCGCAGGTTCTTCCCAGATCTACGTTGGGGGCTGCCCTGGACGGAACTTGCAACGGATGATGTCTCTGCCTGCTCACGTCCATGCATGTCCCTAAGGGTTTGCGAGAGCTCAGTGAGCACACGGCGCACTGCGGCAAGTTCGGCACATACGTCTTTGGACGTCGCATGCAGTTCCCCCCTCAGGCTCTCGGTGCTTCTCTCCATTTGGACTCTCAGGCTCTCGGTGCTACTCTCCATTTGGACTCTCAGGCTCTCGGTGCTACTCTCCATTTGTGCCCTTAGCGTCTCTGTACCTCTCTCCATTTCTGCCCTAAGTGTCTCAGTTGATGTTTCTATGTCTGCCTTAGTGCCCCCACATTCATCGGCATGGTCCTTGAGGAGCGTGGCCAGTTGCTGCTGTTGCACGATTAACTGGTCGAGGGACTGTTGCCTCTGCTGGGCCATGGCCATTTGCGGGGGTGTCACAGAGGGGCTGTTGTCCTCATGTTGCCTTGCCACAGGGCTTGTGGGGGATGGCCAGTCGTCGTCTTGTGGGTGCCCCTGCGTGGTATCCTCATGTTGTACGGGATGGGACAGACAGGGGGATTGGGACAGGTCATGGATGGATCTGACTTCGACATCCCCGTTTTCTGTGTCCGAGCATGCTGCCATCAATGGGGTGTCACCTATGGTGCTGCTGCCACCAGAGGCAGTGCCTTCTGTGGCATCCATTGGGGGGACCTGTGGTGGTGGTGGTGTGGGCATGCTGGCTGCTGGGGTGCCTGTTGATGTTCCCTCCTCTGTGCTGCCACCTGATTTGTGCTGCTGCCGTGTCTTGATGCGTGCAGCTGAGGTGGAGGGTCTCTGGCCGTTGGTCTTGGCCCTCTTTGCAGGTGTGCTGGTAGGGGTGTCCTGTAGCTCGTCGTTTGGATCGGACCCTGTGGTGGAGTAAAGGAGGGCGAGGGTTATTGATGGGTCTGTGGGAATTGGAATGGCATTGTATCACATGCATTGGGGTGGTACCTGAGGGTGATTTGGGTCGGGGCCTTGGAGGTGCTTTCATTTGTGTGTGGAGTGAGGGTGCAGTTGTTTGGCAGCCTGCAGTTAGGGTGTGCCTGCTGCACGTGTAGTGCGTGTTTTAGGGGTTTTTAATTATTTATGTATTTATTGTGGGTTTTAACGTGCGCTATCAGGCCGATGTGTGTGGACGTTCTCCTGGACATGTGTTTCTGTTGCACTATGTGGACGCATGGTACTTCACATGGATGGACTGTGTGGATTTGGCATTGTTTTATTTGGCCCACCTACCTGAATCTTCGGATGTCTGCACTCCTTTCTCCATCCCTCCGACTCCCTCTATGCTCTCCATTCCGATGGTGGAGGCACAGATTTCTTCCCAGGGGGTCAACTTGATGGGTGATTCAGGACCTCCCCCGGTGGCTGTGGCAATGTTGCGGTTGGCAGAGAGTATGCTGCGGACGCGTATCCGCAGGTCGTCCCATCGCTTGCGGCATTGCTGTGGGGTGCGGGGTGCGGTCCCCACCGCACTTACCCGCTGTGCCACCAGAGCCCATATGGCCTTCTTGTTTGCAAGTGCCGTTCTGGTCATTTGCGTGGAGAAGACGACGGCAGCATTCTCCTGGAGGGTCTCTGTTAGCACGGTGAGTTCCTCACGGGAGAAGTGGACCTGCCGCTTGCGGTCGCACGCTTTCTTCGCTACTTTTCCCATTTTTCTTGGTTTCGCTAGGGTGGATGACGGGTTGGGGTGTGTTTCAGGGTAGTGATTTTAGTGGTTGTGTGGTTTTAGTGGTTTTATAGGTGTACGGCGGGATGTTTCCCGTTCCGGGCCCATGTTTTTGCTTCCGTTTCCGTATATTTCCGGTCACCGTACTTTCCGGTAGGCGCACACTGCGGTGACCGCTAAGAGGGGTGGCGGTATTGCACCTAGGGCGCCGTACGGCGGCGGTGTGGGCCGTTTTGGGGTCATTTCCGCCATCGCGGACTTTGCACTTCCGCCATGGCGTGGTGCTCGTGCCCGATGGGTCGGAATGGGCCGCACTTTGCTCCTTCGTGCAATGGCGGAAACGCTATTTACGCTGTGGCGGTCCGGTCAGTCACTTTCCGCCAGGGTCATAATGAGGGCCATTGTCATGATCCGCAGAACACGCCCCTTTTGGACCTCATGGTCCTTGTCACAACGGGGCTTGCACTCCTTGATACTCCCAACATGGCCGTCTAACGTGCAACATCTTCCTTGTCCTTACGTCAGTCGTAGCGTATTTACAAATAGGCCGCGCCCCGCGGGCCCGCGCGTCTCAATGCTACTGCAAGCAGCGACTGGACATGTGCTCCGTAGTTCGCTACACTGTTGTCCTTGTTCGTGGACCTCCTAATTCCATTCCCATTACCCTCTTCCTTCCTCCTTGTTTCCCGGACTTGTGTGCTGTGTGCTTACCCTCTTGGTTCCTGGATCCCGGAGTGTCTGAATCCTGGTGCTCTGAACGCACGCTGGAGCCAGAAGAGGCTTGCGCGGGATTATACAAGACCAGGTCCGTGCGTAAGAAGACACCGCCCAAGAAATCCTACAAGGATCGCTCCCAGGTGAGAAAGGGGGAATTCCGTGACACACATAGCCCTAAAGTACTGATTGATGGAAGGGAGGCAGGGTGAATCTTGGGGCATACTGCATCTGGGCGACCATTCTGCATGCTGCTAATTAAAGTGGAAATTTATGTTTAGGGTTGTAGCCAGCCCAATCACGGTGGGCCAAATAATCTAAGGTCCTATAGATAGTAGAACCAATAAGACGTTGTACTTTTAGTGACGTTTGCATGAGTAATGTAGAGGGAAGGGCGTAGACGCCCTCCCGATAAGAGTTATCCAATCCTCACACTCCGTTACCATATACAGATATAGAACCTATACTTAAGCTACCTTTTCCAACCAATAGAATTGCATGACAAACTTTTGAGTGTTACATGTCAATGATGACGAATTTTCACTATAATTATTGCTGTTTGAATGAAGATTGTCGGGAGTTGAAGCGAGACAGGACAACCGCATCACTGTTGATTTCCATGTTTCCCCGCTTTTGTACCTTTGCCAAACCATTGAGTTGTCCTTATTGATTGGTGTTGGAGTAAGAGAATCCCGCACCCCATCCACCTCAAGGTGCAGCTATCTCGTCTTAAAGTACACGAAGGTGAGGTCTGATTCTATGGGCCAGTTAGAGGTCACTCCCCCTCTTGTACACTTGGTGGCAGAGGATGGTTGGAAGCCACTGATTATTGATTATTGATAAGACACCTATTGACCATCGACACAAAGTAACTGTAGGTCTTCGGCAATATCACAAGTCCTTCACCATTTGCTGAGTAGACTGTGAAGCTTCCCATGGGCAATGGTAGTACAATTGATCCAAAACTGCAGTGGGGCCTGAAGGGACCCGTTTTAAAAAACCATAACCCTTCCCATTCCTATGGGCAGAGGATCAGGCGAAAATCTGAAGGAGGCAGTAAAGGGGATAATGACTCGAGAATAATTGAGAAGAGATAGAATACCAGGGCAGTCACATGAGAAGAGATAGAATACCAGGGCAGACACCTGAGAAGAGAGAGGGTACCAGGGCAGACACCTGAGAAGTGAGAGGATTTGCCTTATTCCTGCGCTTTAATATAGCAGTCAGAATAAACGTGAACTCAAAGCCCCACATAATAGGGGACGACTAGGCTACCACCACGTTTAAAGACGTCGTGAACGGGGTTCGTTTAAACTCCATGTAGGGGTAATAATTAGAGGCAGAGATATTTGTGTCCAGCTGGTGTCTGTCAAGTCTGTTAAGTGTCTGTCTTACATGTTCTGTTGTGCCATCACATGTGAAGGAATTTTTTGTTGTATGTGAGACTTGATTAAGATTTGCGTGATCCGATAGTTGAGATGGAATCGCACACGAATTGATGTTTTTGAGTAAACTGGTGATATAAAAAATTAGTTTGGAGCTTCCAGTGTTTGGTGCTCGCTCATATTGCTGGAAGTGTTAAAGTTGCCTGAAAGCATTGAAAAGTATTGTATAAGAGGAACAGAAATAGATTTAAGCATGGAAGACATTACTCCATTAGCAAACTTATGTAAGCAATTGCCGAAACGCACTCAAGCTTAAGAAATATAGCACCGAGTAGGTTAAGAGTACCGTTCACAAGATGTTTATGCCGTGGCCACAAAATGGGTCTTTATCTAAAGCCCTCTTACAACATATGACGACATACTTGCATGCCACATATACAGGCAAGAAGTTAGAGAAACGCCTTGCTGTTCTAGAACTCTGGAAAATGTTCGAACAGTCAAAGGAGTAAGAGCCACCTGCAGACTGGATATTAAATGTATGCACGGAGGGGGGGTGAGACGCGTACCGTGCCACCTGCCCCGCCTGAAACAGAACCCGAAGAGAGTAAGCCTGAGGGACTCTACCCATTAAGAGAGCTTAAAGCAGCCACAGGGTATAGCAACCCCGCATATGAGTCACCTACTTACAGTAGTGACGAAAACCAAGGGAAAGATAAGGACATGAATCTCACCTCCATAGTCCCGAGGGACAAGGGGAGACGCGATGATGAAAGAAAGGATCAGGTACAGACAAGTGTATCTCTCGATAAGGAGAGAGAGGGAAAGAAGTGGAAAGGAAGTGAAGACAGGACTGATCAGATAGCATTCGCAAAAGATGAATGGATGGGTGGATAAATCTTATTGAAATTCGATGGGAAAGGAAGTGATGATGTGAGACCTAAAGAGAGGTTAGATGAGGCACAGAGAAAGGAGAAGGAGAAGGAGTTAAGGGACGAAAGGATAAGAAGGAAAGATAGGCTGAGGCGAGAACAGCTATATCGCGAAGAGCAAGAAAAACAGCTTGATCGCAAACAGAGAGGAGCCTATGACCACGACAGACAGAAACAGCAAAGGTTGGAAGAAGAGCAAAGGGTACGTGAAAAAAGGATAAGGAGACAAAGAGATGAGGAGATACGAAAGGCAGATGAACGTAAAAATGAAAAGAGAAGGGAAGAAGATAAAGTCAGAGAAGAGGCAAGGAAGCGCAAAGAATTTGATGAGGATATTGAACTTAAGTGTAGACAGAGGGCACGCGATCTCGAATATTTGGAGAGGGAGGTTAAAAAACCTGATCCAATGGCAGGCTGGGAAGACATTGAAGAATTCTTTCCTGCGTACGACTCAGTACCAGGTATGTCTAGGGCAAATATTGAAGATGACTTTGACACCAGAAGCATCGAGGAAACGATCGATAAAATATATGATGAAATGGGACTAGAACAATTACCCGAAGGGGAGGGGGAGGACGAGTGCCTGGAGAGCACTCAGCTATATGACACGGAGGATGTCACCCGAAGAGGTGGGAGTAAGAAACTGTCCCTGGACAGATTGGAAATCAGTAGAAATGATGATGACACAAGGAGTTGCGTGAATTGGGAACAACCAATGTCCGACTCCGAAGAGCGCAAGTCAAATGAAGTAGGGAGACGGCACGAAAGACTGCTCCCAAGGGACAAAGGGGTACGATGGTCAGATGCTAGCGAGTCCGCACCGAGGACATCAGAGTCTGCCGCACAGTCTGACGGGCAAGAAGGAACAACTCATGGTCAGAGGGGGGGTGTCGTCACCAGCCTATGTAGACAGATTGAGGACATTGCCAGGCAGACGGCGATGCGGGAATGTTACCCCTGCGATAGACAGGAGAGCTATGAGAGAAGAGAAAGAAGGCTGCGCATTCCAATTTCCGCTACTAGAAAAGGGGGGAGCAAGACCACAATATATTCCATGGCCACACATGGATCGAGAAAACCTGAAGAACAAGCTTCCAATGCTGACATCCGGAGCCGGAAAATGAATACATGAGTTAGAAAAAATGACAGGAGGAAACACACTAGCTATAGGGGACATTAAAGGTCTCCTGATCGCCATACTTGGTGAGAGAGCAGACGATGTGTGGTCACGGGCAGGCTACCCTGGTGTAACCACAATTAACACTGCGCATGAAGGAGCGCCATTTAACAATTGCAGAGCAGCAGTATGGAAAGCTCTACGAGTGCTTTACCCAGACACTTCCGATATGGGTGCTATAATGACTCGAAAAATGAAGGAGTCAGAAGATCCGTGAATTTATATCCAGAATTTCCAAAATGCGTGGGTGCTTGAAACGCATGAATCTTGGACAAAATCTATGCCCGTATTTTATCACATATTGTGCCAAGGGTTGCCAGAACCACTGCAGAAACAGCTCAAGAAATTGGTAGAAGTTGAGGCTAAACCTTGGGCTGAAATACAGTTAACTATCGCACATTACTCTAGATTGTTACAAGAAAAGAATCGAAAAAGGGAGGTGACTCAAAAGGGCGAGGAAGCGAAGCTGGTGCAAAAGAAATTATCGAAGTATGCTCTTGAAGGAGCCATGCTAACTAACCCAGCTGAACAAAACATGCAACAGGTGGCTAACCCACAACAAAATAACCAGGGTAACGTAGGATTTTACCAGAGGGGAAGAGGTTTTAGAGGAAGAGGATGGCAGAGCAATCAAGGAGGTTTCCAAACTAATCAAGGAGGCTTTCAAGCTGTGCAAAACGGTAATTCTGATGTGTCAAATGGACAAATAATCCGACCACCGCCAGTATGTTGGCTGTGTGGAATGACAGGGCATTTGGCGCGCACGTGCAGAAGTCAAGGCATGTGGCAAAATAGCCAAGGAATGGGAACAGGCACGGCGAATCCACCTGCATTCCCACAACAGGGCGTTGCACATAATCATACGGTGCAGCAGCAAGCGCAAGGAGTGCAGCAAGGGGTGCAACCACATAATATAGGGAATTCTCCACAAGGACAAACACAACAGGCACCACCACAACTGCCACAGACCCAGAACCTTGGAAGGGGAGCAACACTAGGAATGTGGAAAATCCACAAGTGCACAGTGGGCCAAACTTATATATAAACTAAGACGGCTCACTGGGAACCCTGATGTGCTCTATACTATCAGTGACACCAGACCCTCATAGGGAACCTAGGATGAATGTCGTTATAGGGGGTAAAGAATATTCCTTCCTAGTGGACACGGGTGCAACACGCTCGTGCATTTGTGAAGGCAAATCTTCCTTGTCCGGCGAAGCCATAGATACTCAGAGTTTTACAGGAGCTCACAGTCGAGTTCCCTTTACAGATGCACTCTCAGTCTCCATAGGAGAGTACGAAATGAATTTACCTTTATTATATTCACGTCAGACACCAGTAAACATTTTGGGTCGAGACTTAATGACAAGATTGGACATGACGATCTCGTTCACGGAGGAGGGCATAGTATGCTCTGCTGCAGGAATGCAGTATTCAAATGTATGCGAAATAATTAGAGCATACTCAGGACACCCAGCCATGAGAGCTATACCGCTGGAACCAGAAGTTTTCACATATGGCATGCGTGTGTTTATGGCAGGATTGCCAGGCCTCGCAGATAGAACTATGAGAACCCTTGTTGAGTTTTTATTCAGACCAAGAATACCTATGCATGAAGAGGAGAGACAAGTATTTCCCTTCTTGATGATACATGCTGCAGCAGTGCAAGGGAAAGTAGCATTGGTCGACGGATACGATGATGAAGGCAGACAATGGTGCGCCATTATCGCCATTGAAGAAGGGTATCGAGTGACTGACGTCACCGATGACGATCTGCTTGAAGAACATTCAGACTCAGAAGAAAAAAGGGCGGAAGTGAGTCTCATCTTTTGGGTAAAAATTATCAGAAGAGAAGTGCCACAGAGAATGATGTTGGCACTAAAGCGTCCACAATATTTTTATGAGGATATAGCTAACGTACCTGTTTCAGTATGGACTACAGGACCCTATGACGTTGGCCTCTTGAAGGGAGTGGGAGAAGTGAAATTTAACTAAAGCCAGGAGTAATTATGCAGAGAGTCTGACAATATCCCATGTCCAGAGAAGCAGACAAAGGGATTTTTAAGACAATCTCTGCCATGATGGACCAGGGCATCTTAGTGACGTCAGAGTCACCAAGTAATACAGCGGTTTATCCTGTCAAGAAATCGAAGGGGGGGTCTTGGCGTTTAATCCAGGATTTACGAGCATTAAACAATATTGTTGAAGCTGAGTTCCCTCTAGTCCCTAATCCATCTACAATCCTATGTAATATACCCATCGAGGCAAAATATTTCTCGGTGATTGACTTGAAAAATGCCTTTTCTCAATCCCGTTGCACCGTGACTCACAAAATCTGACGTCATTCACATTCAGACAAATGCTTCTGAAAAGCACGAGGTTGCCACAGGGGTACTGTGAGTCACTGTCAATTTTCAATAGAGCCCTACAAATGGACCTAAGCAATATTGCATTAGAAAGTGTCATTTTACAGTATGTGGATGACATTCTAATCTGCAGTACCACAGAAGAGCAATGCAGCACGATTCTGTTCAGCTACTGACTATACTGGCTGAGAAAGGATGTAAGGTTGACAAGGAAAAGTTACAATATTGTCAACAGGAAGTGCTGTACATAGGCCAGCTGATCTCTCATGAAGGAAAGAGTGTGACCCCAGAAAGGGCTGAAGCAATATTGAACATGGCTAAGCCACACACGATAAAGCAAATGCAGAGTTTTCTAGGCCTGTGCAACTATGTTAGAGCATGGGTTTTCGATTACAGCTCATATACCAAGGCTTTACTCCAGACCCTAAAGAAGGCCCAGGTGACAAAGGAAAACATTGAATGGTCTGAGGCGATGGAAAAAGGGTTTGCTGAACTCAAGAGAGCGATTTGTACGGCTCCACTTCTCGGAATTCCTAATTATGCAGAGGAATTCTACCTGTTTTCGCACACAAATGGCAGCGTCATGACGGCAGTGCTCGCTCAAAGAACCACGCTGGGGTACAAGCCCTTAGCATATTACAGTGGGAACCTGGACCCATGCGAACAAAGTTTAGCTGCTGCAGCGTTCGCCATAGAGAAGACGACAACCATTGTAATGGGATGCTCCATGACGTTATATGTGGAGCACTCATTATTTGCCATTTTAGAAAAACCAAAGGGCATATTGACATCTCAGAGAGCTTCTGCTTATGAAGTGATCATACCAAATCCATCGATCAAAATAATCCGATGTAAAATAGTGAACCCAACTACGTTCATAGCAGAGCCAGTCACTGAAGGAGAGCCGATACATGACTGTGCAAACTATGAAGAATTCTATGATGAAATCCCCAGGGTAAAAGAAAATGCCTTGGCAGGAGGAGAAATCGTCTTTATCGACGGGTCTTCGAGAATCGAACAAAGCGATGGACAAAGATATACAGGCGTTGCTGTGATGAAACACATAGCAAACTGAGAATTTTGAGTACTTGTCAGTGCACAGATACCATCTCATTATTCAGCACAGGCTGCAGAATTATTGGCGTTGATACTCGCCATTGAGAGTCACGCTGACCATGAAGTAACGGTGTACAGGCGACTCCGCCTATGTGACGTTCACAGTGCACGCAGGGCTAGCGCGTTGGAAAAGGAGGGGCTACCTCCGAGCAGACGGCACACCGGTACAGCACGCAGCCTTATTGGACAGGCTGATTAAGGCACTACAGCTCGCAGTGGGCATAGCGGTCATGAAATGCGCTGCCGACACGAAAGGGACAGATTTTGTGTCGCGCGGAAATCACGCAGCAGACACGGAAGCCAAGCGTATGGCCTCCAAAAGTGAGACTGTTATGGATGTGGAAGTGGCGTGCACCCATGAGAGAATGATGGTTGCACGAACCACACCTGAAGCCTACAACGATCTTGGGCAGATGCAATTAATGGAACTCCAAGGGGAGGCACCACAGGAAGAGAAAAACCTGTGGAAACGTCGAGGGTGTTCTTTGAACCCCTCTGACAGCTTGTGGTGGCAAGACAGCACTGGCAAACCAGTAATGCCTGTAGCCCTTCTAAAAATAGCATTGGAACAATTGCATTACCCGATGCACCTGACAAAAGAGAATCTAGCAGCAACGCTTGCGGAAGACTGGTTTGTACCGAATTTAGCTGAGCATGTTGCATTCTTTATGGTGAACTGCATAATCTGCCAGCAATTCACCGCTGGGCACACATTTAAGGTAATGAGAAGAGTTATCCCCAGGCCAAATGAGCTTTTTCAGCATCTGCATCTCGATTATGTCGACATGATTCAAGTATGCAACGGGTACAGATACTTAATTGTCGTGGTGTGTCCATTCTCTGGATGGATAGAAGCAGGCCCATGTACACACCCAAACTCTACCTGTGCGGCCAAATTCCTAGTGAGGGAAGTGTTCCCTAGGTGGGGGGTGAGTGAAGTAAAGAGATCAGATCATGGGGCTCATTTTGTAAATGCAGTCTTTGAGCAGATTAGCTTGTTGCTTGGTATAAAGCACAAGTTCTCGTCGACGTATCATCCAGAAGGTAATGGGGTATGTGAGAGGCTCAACGGCTTGTTAAAGGAAAGGATAGCCAAGTTGAAGTTTACTCTAAAGAGGGGATGGTTGCACTGCCTTCCATTGGCATTGTATGCTCTTCGAAACCAACCAGGCTCCGACCATCATCTTAGGCCACATGAGATAGTCACAGGAAAAAGAATGAGGACCCCCCTAACCCCTCGAGACAGAGCTAGATGTGATGCCCAGTCAACCCGAGAGGTCCTAGGATCCGAAATGCAAAAGTATTTGAACTGCATGACATCCAGCCTTACTGTAATTTCAGACCAGCTGCAATGACGACGTAAAGGGTGCAGCGCAGCACAGAACACCGAAGGGGGCACTGCAACAGACTCAGCTCAAGGTTTACGTGTTCCACTCGTCTTCCCTGGAGATACTCTGCTAGTCAAGAACCACACGAGAAAAAGGTGGGACAAGCCAAGATTCAATGGTCCTTTCATCGTGGAGGTCTGCACTCCGTCAGCTGTGAAGCTAAAGGGCAGGAGAGCATGGATTTTTCTAAATTATATGAAGCCCGATATCGGAGAAAGCCCCCTGCCTGCACCCCACCGCAAAGAGACTACAGGCAACGGGGAAGAACCACACCACATGCAGACGAGATCCATGACGAGGAAGAAGGACGCATGAACAGTAAAGCAAGACAAAGAACCCTTATTGCAAATTGTGGCTGAAATTGGACATTTCCCCTGAGCAAAAAAGGGGATAAGGACATAAAAAACAGACACCCTGTGCATCCTAGTTGCAGGGTGAAGAAGAAAATTGCGCATATAAGCCACAGCACGTGTTGTTGACACAAACTTTTGAACCAAGTCACACTTAAGCCTTGTTGAGGAAAATACTATAACAAACTTTGATCAAGGACTTTTTACATTGAAAACAGATACAGTATCCTGATCCATCCAATACTAAGACTTTGTTCGGCAGCACTTATGGTGTCCCCCAGTAGAGACATCACAAAGGACGTGCTTACTTACTTCCACTTAGTATTAGTATCATATCCGTCACTGGTAGGGAGGGTCACCAGTGTCACAGACTTGCTACAAGATCCTGAGAACGAAAAGGTAATCTGACACCTGCTTACTGTCATTGCGGAAGCCTTCATCATACTGATAAGGACACAAATGCTTCCACCACAGGTGATACTAGATGAACTCATCAATCCACTTTTCTTTCGCATAATCGAAGAGTGCCCATCTATTGTCGGAAGAACCACAGAAACGTTGACATTTATTTGAGATCCAGCAAACACTGAACATTTGAGCAATCTGTTAAACAAATTAGCATATTGGTCACACCGCATGCATCCAGACAGTGCAAACATTGTTCACGTCAAGGAAAGAACTTATAATCCTGAATCCAGCAAGACAGGACGAATGTCCCTTTCACTAGAAGACAGCAGACTGGTGCACAGTGTATTTTTCCGCATAGTGGCTTACTTTCCTGAACTAGTGGGGAGGCCTATCGGAATCAACGCCCCCACATTCATCCGAGATCCAGCAAATATCGCACAATTGGGAATGCTCCTGCATGGAATAATCCTCCAAGTGGAACTTTTCAATCATCAAAGAGACTATCTGGGGAGATTCTGAAGAAACTTTCCGCCGAGGGACAGATCGAGGGAACAGAGTCAAGAACCACAACTGTTATATTTGTTGTCATTGTTCCCATATTTCTGCATACTGACTTGTGTCCGACACATCCGCAGGATTGAAATCAGATGAAAGGAGTGAACCGAGAGCTCACACTCTTTGAACATGCACAGTAAAAGTAACTCACCAAAGTGTTAGTTTAACTTATTTTTACCATATTAGCAAAGGAGCTGTATCCTGTATCAAGAGACAATTACCTTCCGCAAGAGGGGGGGCACGCGTGAAGCACTTGACACTTTCTGACACTAAAACTGTCCAAAGAACAATATTGGGGGGAGGGGATAACAGTGACATTTGGTGAATCGAGATGGGGGCCCAGAACAGTAACCTGGTCCTCCCACAAGCAGAGGGGCACCCTTGCTTCTCTGGAAGAAAATGCTGCCGCCTTACTTATCGAACTATAATGTACCTATGCATTGTGTTTATCATTATTTTGCTGTCATTGACGATCAGAAATGCATTTTTTATTGGTGCACGAAGCATTCCAATTTCAGTGCACCCACCTGATGATGTACGCATGAAACTCACAAAAGCACCCAGACCTTATATAGTCATCCCAGTCCCGAGAAAATCTGATGGTAAGTAAATGAACTGAAAATTATTGTAATTAGCAGTGACACATACACACTTCAAGTAATGAATGAGCAGGAAAGCCGGAGACAGGGTCGGCACGAAAGGCATGAAAACAAAGCACTGACACCCACACGCACACACACACTGAATGCACACAAATCAGGCCAAGTGTCAATGACCACAGAACCTCAAACAAAAGCAACAGAGAAGACAAGACTGCCTACCGAAAAAGCTTTCACAGAAGATAGTGAGAAAAAACGAGACAAAATAAGTGGAAAGCCACAGAAGCAGTCCTATCGGAAGCCCTCAAGGAAACAGAAGCGGCAGCAGAAAGACTCTCCGCAAGGACACAAATGTTAGTAGACCTTCTATTTCCATACCTGAGTAGAGCGAGAAAACTACAAGAGGAACTGAAGAACAGAACAACAGAGGCTGTACTATCTAGCACGCATAGCCCAACATGAGGGACAAGTACCAGACCCACGATACAGCCATACACTGGGTCAGCGACAGGCTGGTGGTTGATAAAGGCACTTATAGACGGCAGGAAAAGGATGCAAGAATAGAAGGAGAGAACTGCAAAACTTCCATCTACCTCATTGATGCAGATAAAGAGTCCTGCACCGTGGACCAGAATACCTGAGAGTCCTCCAGCAAGAAAAAGCCATACAGACACATTTAGAGATGTAGTTATAGCCAACTACAGGAAGACACTAAGAATCAAGAGAAGCCTACATGAAGATAACAATGAACTAAACGACTACCTGGACAGCACAGCACCTCTAGGGAACAACATTTGGTACCAGCACATGAAAGAAGTTGGAAGGCGAACTTCAGAAGGAGAATGCTTCGTTTGTGCACTTCTACCGTACAGCATGGGGAAATCCAAGATCTTCGTGGCTGTCGAAATAGATGTCCCGACGGCACACTGTCTGTCACATGTAGCAATGTGCAACACCAGAGGCCAGTTCATGGGGAGGGATGCCTCATTTATATGGGCAACTGAAACAGAACACCCCGATGAAGATGATTATGTTCAGGACATTAGAACGAGAAATAGAGCTCATGCTAGGAATCACGTGATCAGGTATGAAAAGCCTGAAGTTAAAGGAACAGGAACAATAAACCCGAGACTGAACTTCCAAGGGAAAACTCCAGAAGAGGCTCAAATTTGGAAGAACAGAGGCCAAATTCAGATTTGGGGAACAGTGCTTTTACCAAGTAGATGGGGAGAAGGAGTGGTGATCTGCCGAGCATGGATGGTCCTTAGAGCCTGCAAGGTAGAAATAGAAAACTCACAGAGGTTGTGCAAACCTCTATGGCCAAAACTCACAAGATTACTGACATGGGTCGAAGACAGGTGAGGACCCCTGCAGATAGTGCCACTGGAAAGCCCAAAATTGTGCTTCAGGAACAATAGCACAAGGAAGATGGGAGAGAATCAGAACCGAAAAACTGGGGAGGCATATGCACAATAGTGAACGTCCACGTTTCAGCACTAGTGATCACGAAAAGTGACCTGAATATTGACAGTTTCCCGAAAGCAGATGCTCACCTGAGGAAAAGGAGATCTGTGGAACTGGTATACTGAAGGAAGAAAGATAATTACTTCTCTGCCAAATCAAAAGAAGCATTTCATGCAATCCCATATGAACACAGGCTGTACAGCCTCACCTCATCAGTGTTCTCAACAATCCTCATGCCAAGATTCCATGTTGGAGCAAACACTAAATGGTTGCAAATAACCAGATGGGAATTACTGCAGACCATCAAGTCGACAATAAAGGGATTCAATGCGATCAAGGAAGAGTTAAGAGCAATCCGCCTAATGACTCTCCAGAACAGATATGTACTTGACATGATCACAGCGATGGATGGAGGTGTTTGTGCAAAAATTGGAGAATCATGTTGCACATTTATGCCTTCTCACGATGAGGAAAATGGAACTTTAACAGAAGCCATAAGTATGCTGACAAACCTACAGAACCAGATGATCAATGAAACTGACGAGGTAGATGATGACAGCTGGTTTGGATCACTATTCTCATGGGTCCCACAATGGATGGCAGACATATTCAAGTTTCTGGGAGCCCTGCTATGGATGATACTACTAGGATTTTGTGTTATCAAGACAATAATCTCGCAATGCCAGAAAACTGCAAAGATAGCCATAGGGATGAAGATCATGATCGATGTCAAGCCAGGATGAAAGCCCAGAGACCTAACTGACGAAGAAATAAGAGACTTTGTGAAGGCCAGAGAATATGCGCCAGAAGGAACAAAGTTCCTGTATCCAAGGAAACAAAGAAATTATGAAGGAAAATGGATCTATTGCAGCCCAAATGGACAATGTCAGCTAAGGACCTGGAATAAAGAAGAACATGTGAAAACAGCAGGAAACTTGAAAGGAGTGATACAAATATGGACTCCAAAGACACACTCCTCCACACCATCATGTAAAACCCAGAAGACGAGGAAATGAATACAGAAGGACCAAGTAAGACGAATCCAAAGGAGGAAGCAGAAGTCGTCGATAAACCGACCAGAGGGGGGAGTGTAGAGGAGGTCCCAGATATGGCCTGCACTCCAGCCACCCATTTTGAAATACCAGGAACGTACACACCGAGATATGTGACGTATGATGAGCAAATAAACCAGCAGAGAGCCACACTAGGGCTCTGCCCAGTGCCCATCAGAAGAGCAATACCTATTGAAGTGCCAATACCCAGACAACCATGGACAGTAAGATATCCATTGAGACAACCTTACCACCAAATGACACGAAATGAAGACTACTTAAAACCTGTCCAAGAAGAAACTCAAAAAGCCTTAATTGAAGACGAATGGTGACGACACAAGGGCCCGGACAGACGTTGAACGAAGCGACAACCAAAAAGAGGACACACCAAGACGAAATTATATGAATATGGATGTGAGGAACTTAGAAGGAGAGGTAATGTTCAACCAGGCAGAGATTTAAACTGTAACGCAGGATGAAAATATTCAACTAGCTAATGCCTGTACATATGCTTGAAACGCAAGAAGCTAAGAAAACAGTGCTGCTTGCTATGCTTAGTAGAAGAATAGAGCGGCAAGCGCCAACTATATATCTACCTCAACGAAGCACATTATATAAGTGCGAGTCCACTTTATAAAAAAGCAGAATTAAACCAGGTTACTAAGGGTCAACCAGACCAGGATTCTTATTCCAGCTAAAACAAGAAGAGAAATGGCGGAATCGAAAAACTCAGCAAGGAGCAGGCCGTGCCTGGGAAATCGAGATCAAACCAAGAGAGGGAGGCGGACAGTAACTTCAGAGAATCGAAACTTAAGAGCAGAGCAGCCTGCCCCGTGAGGTTCGAGATAAGGGGTCCCAGGCAGGTGGCAGCCGAGAATGAGAATTAAATGTACAAATAGAAGGAAAAAGAAGCAGATTCACAGTGTGCTAACACGTGACCAGCCAAGCGCGAAGAGGTACCCACGTCTGATGTCACCCAAAGCAGGAGATACCATAACTTTTCCTGACAAGAAGCTACAGTTTCGAGGCCAACCTCAGCCAACTAAATGACACAGAGCCCTAAAGTACTGATTTATGGAAGGGAGGCAGGGTGAATCTTGGGACAGACTGCATCTGGGTGACCATTCTGCATGCTGCTAACTAAAGTGGAAATGTATGCTTAGGGTTGTAGCCAGCCCAATCACGGTGGGCCAAATAATCTAAGGTCCTATAGATAGTAGAACCAATGAGACGTCGTACTTTTAGTGACGTTTGCATGAGTAATGTAGAGGGAAGGGCGTAGACGCCCACCCGATAAGAGTTATCCAATCCTCACACTCCGTTACCATATACAGATATATCACCTATACTTAAGTTACCTTTTCCAACCAATAGAATTGCATGACAAACTTTTGAGTGTTACACGTCAATGATGACGAATTTTGACTATAATTATTGCTGTTTGAATGAAGATTGTCGGGAGTTGAAGCGAGACGGGCGATCGCATCACTGTTGATTTCCATGTTTCCCTGCTTTTGTACTTGTCATTAAACAGACTCCCCTTTGCCAAACCATTGAGTTGTCCTTATGATTGGTGTTGGAGTAAGAGAATCCCGCACCCCATCCACCTCAAGGTGCAGCTATATCATCTTAAAGTACTCGAGGGTGAGCTCTGATTCTATGGGCCAGTCAGAGGTCACTCCCCCTCTTGTACAACACCATTAGACTCCCTCTGCCGCTTTGAGAACTCTGCTGAGAAGTCATTGAAAAGCAATATATTGCTTCTATGCTTCTGGATTCCACCTGTTTTTCGGCACTACCTGAAAATGGGCCCTGTGTGCTGGAAGTTGAGGAATTTGACAATAATTATTTACTGTTCCTCTCCTTTGGGCGACATGGAATGGGGGGATGATGTGCCCTTTCTATGGTCAATTATGCAATGTAAGGTTGCAGAGATCTTCTTAGAAAAGTCCCATCAAGTATACTTACAAGTCTTGCCATACTATCAAGTCTAAAAAGCAAGGGTCTTCTGGCACCCCAACCATGCAGGCATTGTTGCTTCTTGAACTGCTAACCTGGCCTTTCACCCAGGCATTCGGGTACTGTGATTCTTCAATCACTGTGTCAAGGTCCGAGACTAAGGACCTGTACTTCAGAATTACTCATTCAATTTTCATTGTCTCCCAATCAGGCTTTTTGCTGGGTCATGCAGGCATTACAATCTTTAATGCCATGCAGGATTTCTAGATTAGATTGGCTGTTCCTTACATATTCTCAGTCATAGTTTTAATTTCCTGAATGAGGGTGTGAAGATGCAAGGATTGGCCCTCTGTCATATGATTCTGCACTTTCCTTCTGGAGGGGTGGGTGCCTTTTGCTCATATCTGACTTCTTACACGCTCTAAGTCGGATTCTGAGGTGGCTGGAGACATGATGGGTAAGCAAGGGTTGTGACTACAAAGGTGTGACTTAGATAAAGTGTAGTAAAGCACCTGTCCTAAATGTGCCAAAGTAGGTGAAACCTCACCAGGTCCTCGGTGTATCAGTCAATGTAATTTAGAAAGTGCACAAACCTACCAGTAGCTCACCATTTCTAAACAAATTACATTTGCATATACATCAACAATTAAGTACAATAGAACATGTGTCGTCTCAATTTGGAACTTAGAAATTGTGAAATAGGGTTTTATGAAGAGTGATGATGTGACGCTATTAATGTTGTAATGATCATGCTGTGTTTTTGTTCATTATTGATTCATATGTAAATGTGTATTTTTAGAAATGCTGAGCTAGTGGCCGCTTCGTTTGCTTTGAATACTGAACATAAGAGGGTCATAATGATAGAGGCTTGATAGGAGAAATTACTTAGGTGTTTGGTTTGGGACAACCATAGTGACAACAGTTTTTTTTCTGTTATGGATTTGAAAGTCATGATTCGGGAGCCGTGTTGTGACTGCCACTGCATGCCTCCGTTCCATGGGTGTTTTTCTGCATTGGCAGCTGCCATAGCACCTCATGAAATGCTGGGCACTGTGGCACCTACACCTCCCAGAGGGCCACAGTAACATGATGCCCACATGCGCTGCACGTCACAAGGTAATTCTCTGCCAAAGGCAGAAGTGAAGGGAGCCTGCTGATGGACCGAGTGCTAGTCAATTCAACGTGTTCCTGGTGCTGCCGTGCTTCTCTTGCCTGTGTGCTGGATTCTTGGACTTCTTGACCGTTCCGTGAACTTGCTTCTACCTGTTGCCTCTTACTTGACATTGCCATGTTTGGGGTGTTTCTTGGTATACTTATGAACTTTTGCCTGCTGTGAAGGCACCATGAAGTAGACACAGACAAGAGATTTATCATTTTGCTATAAACTTTTATTAAATGAAAAGAAGGTTGAGAAAAAGGCCTAACTTGCCCTTTTCTAAGGGAAAATTCCCTACCTAACAAAAACTAAGACAAGTCTGCATCAGGATGTCCAACGTATAACTTCTGTCTGTGTCCAAACCTAACCTGGCCCTCACTTGATACTTGGAAAAATATGTACGGGTTAAAGTATCTAAATAATAAGTGTTCAATAACAGTTCAAAGCTTCTTCCAGCTCTGGGCTTAAAATAGGATTCTCTTTCCCACACTTCAAGACAGTTCGCAATGCCAAGAGATTCCATTCCCCAAGCTTCAAGAGAGTTCACCATGCAAAGGGGTTCCCTTCCCCCAAGCTTCAATTCTCTCAACTCTGTCAAAACACAGTTCTCAAGGATACGTTCCAGCTCCTATGATGTGGTTACCTTTCACTGGTTTCACAGAGGTAAATTCCACAGTATTCACAAAGCAAAAGTTCCTTGACTTGACACATAAAACTTCCTTTATTTCAAACACAGGTTTCTCATTAGAATACACAGTATCACTGGTTTGCCATCTTTCACCTGTTAATGCTTTCATGCATTCATGTAGCTTTGCCAATGTTTGTTACCACAACTTATAACTTTCCTTCATGGGAAATGCTGGTTGCTGAAAAGTCCCCCTTTCCTTTCCTCGGGAGGATCTTTTCAATGGTTTCACAATTGCTCTTTAATATATTCCTTTTTAATTCGGTATTCCTAAATTATTTGCTTTTGTTCACATCGGCATTCATAAACACTGGCTTTGGCTTTCATTCATGACGGTATTCAAAAGTACTGGTTTTGGCTTTCATATCGGTATTCAAAACAAATGGTTTGTGAGCCTGTTTGTAGTTCCCGGTGTCCCCCGTTTCCAGGCTGACTCACCGGTTGCTGTACACAGCGATGAAGTGCGGGTTCTAACCGCCACGTTCCTTCTCTCTCGTGCAGCGCCTCACTTTTCCTCCGCAGCTGCTCTACGTGGCTTCGCGTCTGCCACTGATGCATCTCTAGCAGCTCCAGTTTCTCCCCGAAGCTCTGTCGGGTCACGTCTGCTTCCTCGCTGCAGTTTGCCATGGGCTTCCAGCTTCTCTCAGCTCTGCTTCTTGGTGAATACACTCTGCATCTGTTTGATGGTCTTGAGTGCTTGCGCCACCACGCCGCCTTCCAGTACGGGTCTGCGCTCCTCCAGCAGTCTATCGCCTTGCTTCTACAGCTGCGGCCATCTTCTCTGTTAATGTCAGTTTTCAACCTCCCGCCAGGTTGATTGGTCGCAAAAAGACTAGACCTCTCACTACCTTTTTGGGTGTTCTGCATTGCTCTTGCTTGCCTCCTCCTCATCACAGTAACTAACTGGTCTAAGTGATTGTGCGAGTCAATGAGAAAATGATGTATTGATCTTGTTTGCCTCTTCTCGTCACAGTACCTAACTGGTGTAAGTGATTGTGCAAGTCAATGAGAAAAGGATGCATTGATCTTGTTTGCCTCTTCCGCTTCCCAGTTCTTAACTGGTGGGTGTTAGGACATGACTTACTTAGAAAGTCGGGAAAAGAATGACAATAGTCTACAAGGGCTTGGGAAGGGGAAGATGCATTATGAAAGGGAACAGGGGGATACTGTGTCTCACCTAAGAGTACTTCACCTCATGACCCTAAGTCACCTCCCCCAAGTAGTCCTCCCTCACATATCCACCCCCAGAATCAGGATCTGGTAGCTTCGGCCTTTCCCCGGCCACCTGGGTGAAGGCATTGCCAGGGAAAAGGGTGAGGATACCCTCAAGTTCCTCACGCTGTTAAAAGACCTACTTTTGGACTTGACTTGAACTGTTCTGACCTTTTTGGATTAGACCCTGGCTTTTTGACTGACTTGCTCTGGATGAACTGCGATTTCAGAACATCTTGCCTCTCTCTGATAAAAGTGACAGTTGTGAAGTCCTCTGCAGAAGGTGGATTTGTTGATTGGGCCTGCATCCTAGTTTCACTTTAGCTTTGTCCTTGTTCTGCACAGATCAGGCCCCTTTGGAACTACTGGGGATGGTTCTGGTCTCTACTGGCAACTTCTATCTCGGTGGGCTACTATGGCCTAAGGACTTTGTCGCCTTAGGAGGAAGCCGTAGAGAGGCAGATGTACACGTCATCTCTAGTGCCCATCCGCTCACCTCCGTCATACTGGAATAGCACTAATAGAGTACTGTGTGTGACACAAGGTATCATCCCAATACCGCATCGAAGATACAAGAGACGTTATGCACTTAGACAACCATATCGAATGTGCCCTTGCACTGACGTGGTGGAAGCATGTCCACATACACCATTGGACATAGAAGAGCTATAAGACAAATCAGACCAGAGCAAAGTGACGTCATGAAGAGAAGACATAAGGATGCACTGAAATGATATGCAAATACCAGACAAATAAAGATGTAATTGTAGTAATAAGAGAAACATGTATGTAGAAACAAAGAAATCATATTAATTGAGAAGATAAGTGAAAAGAGGATCAATAAATGTACATACGCAGAAACGCAAGGTAGATAAGACATATAGAAGCTTTCTGCAGAAGAAAATATAACGTAATAAGAGCAGCCATGAAGAAAATGATGGACATCAGACTCGAGTTAAGAATGACCAAACTACCTCAGAGACGGACCAAGGCTGCTGAGCTGAAAGGCATTGGAAAACAGCTTTGTGCGAAGAACAAAGAGTGTCTATTGGCCTGGGATCAAGGATGCCACATCAAGAAATAATCGCAAGGCACAAGGGAAATCAAATAGGACAAACCACTTACGCATGACATATTTCTCTTAGATTAAGCAATGAAAACGTCTGCAAGTGGCAAGTATTGAACAATTGAAGACACAGAAAGCAGTGAATGTATGCGAGATGGAACAACCAAGTCTCTTGAGGACAAAGGGAGTAATAGTATCCAGTATAATTTAATTAAATAGCATCAAATAAAAGGTCGAAATTGACAAAATCATGGTCTCCTCACACGTGGTGCAAGACTCGAAAACAAGGCCTATTCATCAGCCTCTAGCTGAAGATAGGGATGCACCTACACTCCCTTAAAGGTCCCAGAGAAGAGAACAGTCAGCAAGGTCAACTACAAAGTAGAAGCCTTGGCTCAGGCTTAACTGATGAGAGATGGTAGGCTAATTGGCCAAGTGGGTAGTAGTCTGCTGTTGTACCTCGCACCTGAGTTTCGTTTCGCTCATGTGCTGCTATCGAGCCAAAAGTCCAAGGTTGGGAAAGAATGCCAACAAATGATATGAGGGCCTATGTAGCAGTGTACTATACAATGTTGCAGATGCCAATTTGCTGCTGTTATTCTGCAATTCATTGGTATTATCTGTATTTAAAGGTAGCTTGAGGCATGCCTACCAGATAAGGGGCAGACAATTATGTTACTAACACCTAAAAGATATATAGGTATATATGTTCCCTTAACCAATCCCTCCACCGATAGTTTTTACTGTTTGCCACGTAGGATGATATCATAGCTGAAGTACATTGAAGTATAAAGCCTTTGTATAATCGAAATATCGCTGAGAGTGTGTGAGCTGCAATTTGTTTGTTCACCAGGTTTCCCTACTTTATTTCAGCTGATAATAAAGTAGTACTTTGCAATATTCTTTGAGTATGTCTGGTTCTTTGAGTCTGAGGTTGTTTATTGGTAATTCCATATGGCACTTGGAATGTTCCAGGTGCTACTGCACATTTTGGTAGTGATGCTGATGGTTCTGACCCAGTTCCCTGGGCCTAGCTCTAGACTCTCGGATGCTCAATATCTTTCACCATTAGCGATAAGATCAGAGTTTCCTCTAGAGAATGGATAAAAAGACACAAGTGTGACGATAAGACGGTCGGCAGGTATGCCTTTGATGTAATTCCTGTCCAGTACCCGCAGGCGATCCCGTGAACAGACGGCAAAGTGGTTGATTGATGGAAGAGTCGATCCTGAGGGACTCGAGCTGAGTAATGGATGTAAGTAGACCTTGAAAGTGGCAAATTAAGGGGAGGGATTGCATTGTAAGTGGAAATATATATAGTAACAGTATTCTTTCAGTTAAAAGAGAGAGAGAGATACCTCGATTGCTGGTTCCAAGCAGACAGACGATCACGCATTAAACTTCAAGCAGAGTATTTTATAAAGATTCCTGAGGCAAAGCCGAGATGAAGAATGCGTGTCAAACTCCAAAATGGGGTAAACTTGAGATGAGATACATTTAATTAATATGGTAAAGGTGATCACAGAGAATTAAAAGTGCACATTTGTATGGGGTTATAAATATGTCAGCATAAAACTTACTATTTGTTTAAATTAGGGGACATAAAACGATAATATTGTTTATCAGATTCCAATATCAAGAGATTGACATCAATCAGAGGAGGATACAAATTTGAAAAGATAATAAATAATTAAAGGAGAGTCTGTCACGGATGGCACTCAGTTAAGAGTGGCACAGGACACCCAGGAAGGGTTTGGGTGGTTGTGCCGAAGTAAGGTGGACAGATAAGTACACACACAGCTGAAAGTAAAGAGAACGAAGAGTAGGCAAGTGTAGCAAGGAAATAAGGTACAACAGAATGGATTCCCTCTTGGGGTGTATGCAGATATAGGAAAAGAGTATTCCACGGACCTTAGAAAAAACTCTAGCCTTCTGCACAGTTTGCTATAACAGAGGCCCACGCTGTTTGCTCATGGCTGGGAACAACAGCTGTGGGTGTCTGTAACACAGAAACTAGACAAGGGAAGGGGCAGAGGTTGCTTGCCGGAAACCAACAGACAAGCCCTGTACAAAGGGGTCTACAAACGATACAGGGGAAGACAATAACAGACAAATCCAGGAATAGGGAAGTCGATGAGCAAACTAGCAGAAGGAAATGAAAGAAAAGCAATATAACTGAATTGGACAGGGATAAAGAACTGAGGGATGAAAACGAGAAAGAGAGCAAGGAAGCAGCAGTCAGGAAACAGGGGGGCTGCAATAACTGAAAGTAATAAATGCAGGTAAACTGTTGTGGATTGCAGAGGACTGTAGGGTGCAAGGTAGAGAGCTCAGAGGAGCAGGACAGCAAGGAGCAAGCCCAAAGGAGCAGGGCTGTAAGGAAGGGAGCCCAAAGGAAAAGGGTTGTAGGCAGCAGAGTGAAACAGGCTGCAAGGCAAGGAGCCCAAAGGACAAGGGCTGAAGGCAGAGGGGTGTAGCAAGCTGCAAGACAGGGGTTCCAGAGGACAAGGGCTGTAAGCAGCAGAGAGATGCAGACTGCAAGGCAGGGAGCCCAAAAGGCTAGGGTTGTAGGCAGCAGGGTGTAGCAGGCTGCAAGGCAGGACGCCCAGAGGAGCAGGGCTGAGACAGGGAGCCCAAAAGGCTAGGGCTGTAGGCAGCAGGGTGTAGCAGGCTGCAAGGCAGGACGCCCAGAGGAGCAGGGCTGAGGCAGGGAGCCCAAAAGGCTAGGGCTGTAGGCAGCAGGGTGTAGCAGGCTGCAAGGCAGGGCGCCCAGAGGAGCAGGGCTGAGGCAGGGAGCCCAGAAGGGCCAGGGCGGAAGGTAGAAGGCAGCAGAGCGTGATCGGCTGCAAGGCTGGAGCCCGGAAGGGCCAGGGCGGACGGTAGAAGGCAGCAGAGAGTGATCGGCTGCAATGCAGAAAGCCCGGCAGGGCACTGGATCAAAAGCAGGTGTAAGCAGGAACAGCATGCAAAAATATGTAGCTCGAAGCAAAAAGGTGCTGGAAGGACTCTTAATGCAAGAGACTGAGCCCCTGCAGGCAGCAGCTTTTATACCGACCTGCCCAGCACAGAGGCAGGCTAATTGGCCGCACCTGGATCAGCACACCTGCATACAATCTGCCTCCTCCCTCTCTGCTTCTGAGCTGGGGGAAGCAGAGCTGATCCCTAGGGCTTCTGGGGATTGTAGTTCCGATGATGACGAATAGGAATGTCCAGGAATAGATAGTTATAGCCAAGTGCATTGTGGTAAGTGTAGTTTGTTGGGAAAAATAAAAAAGCACCAAAGTCTCTCAAATGAGAAACAAGGTCCAAAAAGTGAACAACAGTTCACCCAAGAGTTCTCCGTAGATAAATGAATAACAATTAGTCCATATTGATCGCCAATGTACGCGCCCATGGCGCAGGCATGACAGAGTCTTAGGGTGTCAATAATAAAAACAGCAATATAGCAAGAATTGATAAAAGTATAAACAAAGGAATAAAAGTATACTATTATATAGGTTTTAGAATTGCTTAAAAAATTGGGTTTTTGGTAATTGGCGGCGATTGATGGGGCTTGCACAAATCGATCATTGTGGTATATTTAAGTGAAGTAATAAGAGAATAAAACTAACTGGTAAGTATTGCCAGTCGAGAACAACTTGTCATCATGGGGGACACACCCCTGCTGCACCTATGCAAGACACTACCGAGATACACACCAAAGATTAGGAAGGACCATTCTAAGTAGGTCAAAGGCATGACTGATCGAGAGCAATATTGCAACACATGACTACATATTTACATGCTGCATATATGGGGAAGAAGTTACAGAAAAGGTTAGCGGTTTAGAGCTATGGAAAATGTATGAGAGCGAGAAGGAAGACCCGCCCGAAAAGGAGTGGATGCTTAACAAGCAAAAATGGGAGGATGCTACACCCTCGGCTCTTCTTTCTCCTTTTGAATTAAAAGAGCACAGATACTGAGAAACAGGGATTTTATCCTTTAAGGGATCTTAAGGCAGCGGCGAGGTATGTTAATCTGACACATGAGCCCCCATTTATAACAGTGAGGACAACATAGAAGAAAGCAAGATCAGAGAACGCAAATATATGTCAACTCGCAATGAATATAAGGAGCGTGAGGAAAAAAGGGACAGGCAGATAGAGAGAGAGGAAGAAGCTAAGAGACAGAAAGAAGGAAAGGACAAAGCTAAGAAAGTAACAATAGTGCATACTGAATGGATGGGAGGATAGAAATTACTCAAATTAGATGAAAGGGGCATCCATGGAGTTAGAGAAAGGGTAGAAAGAGAGGAACGGGAAAAGAAGGAAAAAGAACAAGAGAGTACATAAAGAGGAGACGGAAAGAGAGGAAATTAAAGGAAGAACGAAGAAGGTATGAGGAACAAAAGAAAGAAAGAGAGACTTAAGGGGAAGAAACGAGATGAGATAGAAACACAAAGTTTGAAAGAATGAAGGTTGCAAAGAAGGCAAGAGGAAGAGAGAAAACGGAGATGAGAAGAAGGGAAGAAGAAATTAGAAGGAGTAGGGGCAAAGGGATTATGAAATAGATCATTTATTTAACAGGTGCATAGTGCCAAGCGAAGCACAAGAACAATGCGAGGGAGAGGATCACAACAGCTCCACAGGGAGCTGCAAGCGATACCGAGAATACAGACATGGGCTGATGAGCATGAGGCAGTAGACCTAGGGAAAAGAATTGGGGATTTATATAGACAAATGAGGGATAAAGATGGTTTCAGAACCAAAGGGAGTATCAAAGATTCTCCACCGAAGGAAGCAGGAGGCAGATCAGATGACGTAATAACAGATGAGCATAGAACGCAGTCCTTGAGTAGATTAGATCTTGATGACAAGGAAAGAGACGAATGCAATACGAGATAAGGCATAATGATGTCCGACGAAGAAAGGGAGGAAAATGAAAGAGCGCTAAGTGAAGGAGCATGCAGTTTTTCATTAGACCTGAGCGTAGAAAAAGGGGTAAAATGGTCAGATTTAGAAGACAATGTACCCTGCCTTATGTGAGCAGATTAAGGTCAGTGCCAGGACGAAGGCGAACGGGTGAAAGTAGCCCCACCTGGAAAACAAGAAGTGTAGGTGGGTATGATTGTAGGCCAGGATTTACACAATTTCCATTACTAGAGAAAGGGGGAGGACGACCACAATATATACAGTGGCTCCAAATGAGAAATTCTGAAATGCAAATTGCCTAGTTTGACTGCAGGTGCGGGAAAGTGGATATAAGAGCTAGAAAAAATGACAGCGGGAATGACGTTAGCAGTGGGTGACATAAATGGCCTGATAGCAAGCATTCTAGGAAAAAGAGCTGACATTGGAGACAAGCAGGGTATGTGAGTGTAATAGAACACAACACAACACACAATGGAGCGCCATTTAAGAATTGTAGGGCAGACGTATGGAGGGCGCTCAGAGTACAATATTCTGACACATCAGACATGGGTGCAATTATGACAAGGAAAATTGGAGAGGACGAAGATCCTGTTGCTTCTATTCAAGAGATTCAAGAATGTTGGTGTCTTGAGACCAAAGAACGGTGGGATAAAACAGTGGCATTATTCTATCATATTTTATGTCAGGGACTGCACGAGTCAGTCCAGCAGCAGATGAACAAACAGGTAGGGATGGAAGCAAAGCCATGTCTAGGGATACATTTGACTATTGTACACCACTGTTGATTGTTACAAGAGTAGAACAAAAAGAAAGCTGGAGATAGGAAGCAGGAGGAAGTACCGTTATTTCCGAAACATTGTCAAATTTGCTATAGAAGGAGCGGTATTAACAAGTGATGAAGGTGTGACGACACAAGATGTACATTCAAGCAATGTAGAGTATCCTATAGATCAAAGAGGGTACACCCTTTGGCCAAGAGGTAGAGGGAGTGGAACTAGAGGATGATGAGGCAGATTTCAAAAACCTCAGGGACGAGGAGGATTTAATGGAGGACAGCCACAGCAATGTTGGAATTGTGGAAGGACAGGACACATGGCCCGAAAGTGTAGAAGCAGAGCGGGACTGCAGCAGAACTGGCAAGCTCCAAGATGGGGGATGGGCTATTCACCACGGTATAACACAGAACCACAAGAGTATTATGCCCAAGATCACACGCAGAATCAGACATGTGCACAGCAAATACAGCAACCGCAGCAAGTTCCAATGCAAGGAAAATCGCCATAAGGGCAACCACAGCAATCACCTATGCAAACACAACAAGTACAGACTCAGCAAGTACAGACACAACAAGCTATGGTGCCACAATGGAATACAAACACAGGAGTCCGACAAGCACCCACACCTAGAATAGGGAGTGTGACTGTGGTAGGAGGAAATCCTTTCACGGGTAAAGGGATGAATTTATATCCACAAAAGAAAAGCCCACAGAGCTACTTGTTGTGTTCAGTGCCATCGGTCACAACCCCCAAGAGGAACCAAGGGTCGGGGTAACAATAGGAGGCAAGACATTTTTGTTTCTGGTAGACACTGGAGCGGCTCATTCCTGTGTTCGAGAGCGAAAGTACCCAATGTCTGCCATTGCCATGAATGCGCAGGGATTCTCTGGGGCCATGAGCTTAGTTTGTTTTACTGATGAGTTACCAAATTTGATATGTGAACATGACGTGTCTGTACCACAATTGTTTTCTCGGCAGACATCAGTCAACATATTAGGACGTGATTTGATGATAAAATGAAACATGAAAATATCTTTCACTGATAAAGGAATACTGTGTTCCACTCCAGGGATACAATATATGAATCTAAGAGAGTTTATACTATCATGTGCAGGCCAAAAGGCATTACAAGGAGTTGCATTAGACTCAGAAGTATTTTATATGGAGTAACTGTTATGTTAACGTGGTTAGCCAGATTGGTAGGTAAAATACTGAGACTACCTGATGAATTTTTTTTCAGGCCAGAAATACCTATGGATGACGAAGAAGGGCTGGTTATTCCACTAGAACTGGAAGCAGCAGTGGTCAGAGAAGAAAGAGTGGTTGTCCATGGGACAGATAATTAGGGAAGAGGGTGGAGAGCAGTAATAGCTCTCAGTGAAGGATATTGATTAACAGATTTGATAGACAAAGAACTGTTTAGAGATGATTATTCAGATGATGAATTGGTATTTTTCATAAGTCTCACTTATTGGATTAAAGTAGAAACTATACAAATACCGCAGAGAATGGCATTGGTAAAAGAAATACATCATTTTCCCAGGAAGATTTAGAAAAAGTGCCCAGCATCTTATGGACCAACAGTCCACATGACATGGGCCTATTGAGAAGAGTAGGGACAGATGAAATTAAGCACAAACCTGGAGCATTTTGCCACGAGCAAAGCAGTATCCAATGTCCAGAAATGCAGATGAAGGTATATTTGAAACCATTTCTGCTTTAGTACAACAGTGAATAGTGGTGACATCAAAATCCCTATGTAACACGGCTGTGAACCCAGTGAATAAATCAGCAGGGCGGGTTGTTGAGATTTATTCAGGCACTCCGTCCCCTAAATAATATAGTCGAAGCAGAGTTTCCTCTGTTTCAGAATCCAGCTATGATATTATGCAATATTCCAGCCACAGCCAAATATTTTACTGTCATAGATTTTTAAAATGCCTTTTTCTCAATACCCCTTCATAACGACTCACAGGATTTGACTTCGTTTTCATATAGAAATCAGTGCTGGAAACACATAAGACTTCCTCAGAAGTATTGTGAGTCTCCCTCGATCTTTAATAGGGGCCTCCAGATGCACCTGGGCAATGTACAACTCGAGAGTGCAATACTTCGGTACATAGATGATATACTAGCGTGCAGTGAGACAGAGGAAAAGTGCAGAAAAGACTCAGTCCAACTAATGATCATACTACAGAGAAAGGATACAAAGTAGACAAAGAGAAGTTACAATATTGCCAGGAAGAGGTCCTGTATATAGGACAGCTCAGATCTCAATAAGGGAGAAAAGTGACACCTGAGAGAGCAGAAGCAATCATGAAAACGCCTAGATCAAAGACAGTGAGGGAAATGCAACAATTTGTAGGCCTATCTAATTATTGCAGGGCCTGGGTTTTTGATTACAGTACACATATTTGATCACTTTTAAAAGGACTTAAGGAAGCACAGGTAGTCAAAAGTGAGATAACATGGACAGATGAGATGACTGAGTTTTCAAGAGTTAAAATCAGCAATTTTTACAGCTCCTGTGTTAGCGATTCCAGACTATAATGAAGATTTTTATTTATTCTCACATTCAAATAGAGAAGTAATGACAGCAGTCCTCACGCAGAAGACAACATTAGGACATGGACATAAGCCATTATCTTACTATAGTTGTCTCGGAGTTCCCTCCTTCACACCTGAGACCGATCCTTGCTGGACAGACCTGGACTTGAATAAGGCTGAGCGAGTCTCTTCCGACTCCAGCGTGCATTTAAGATTCCGGGATGCAGCAATCCGGGGAGCCGGGAAACGAAGAAGATGTGCTGATGGTGCACGAGTCCAGGAAGCAAGAGAAAAGGGAAAGGGGCAAGGAATGGAAGTAGAAAAGCTAGGAACAAGGAAAGCAATACAGCGAACTACGGAGCACACGTCTGATCACTACTTGCCAGTAGCATTGAGACGCGCGGAGCCGCAGGGGTGCGGTCTATTAGCAGAATACGTTACGTCCAACTTATAGACCGCAGAAGGCGTGTCACGCTGGACGGCCATGTTGGGAGTGTCAGGGAATGCAAGGCCTGTTGCGATAAGGACCAGGAAGACCAAAAGGAGCGCGTCCTGTGGGTCAGGACAGCATGCCTCCTCCGAAAAGTGGTTCCCAAGTTCTTTCGCTGGGGGGATATCCTTTCCATTCAACCAGGTATTGAAGCTGACCCCGTTTATACCTGGAGTCACATATCCGGGACACTTCATATTCCAGTTGATTGTCCACCACCACAGGAGTGGGTCTGCAGGATTTCCGGGAGGATTGAATGTAAGGTTTTAATAAGGAGGTGTGAAAAACTGGGTGAATCTTTTTCCAGGATTCTGGTAGCTTGAGCCGGTATGAGACTGGGTTTATAATTTCCTTGATGTAGAACGGACCATAATACCGGGGGGCCAATTTGTTTGGCCGTAGATGTCGGGGTAGTAATTTCGAGGACAACCAGACTTTATCTCCAACTGAATAAGAAGGCCCGGGTCTTCTTTTGGAATCTGCATATCTCTTGCTCTGTGTTCTGGCCTTCTCTAAGTGCTCTTTGGTCTCCTTATGTATGTTGATGAGTGTTTCAATCCAGGAGTCGACAGTAGGTACCGGTGTGGGTTGTGGAAGAACTAAGGGCAGAACTGATGGATGGAATCCTTGGCTGCAATAAAAGGGACTGGTCTTAACTGCTGAATGATCGGAATTGTTAAAGGCGAATTCAGCCACGGGTATCAGGAGCGACCAGTCATCCTGAACCTTAGTGGCAAAACATTGAAGATATTGTTCCAGAGTCTGATTAGCACGTTCTGTGGCCCGTTGGTTTGAGGGTGATAACCTGATGAAAGAGCGTGTTGGATTCCTAATATTTGACAGAGGTGTTTCCAGAATTGTGAGACGTATTGAGGTCCTCGATCGGAAATTATCTTGGAAGGAAGTCCATGAAGGCGGAATATGTGCTCCAGGAAGATTCCAGCCAGTTCAGATGAGGATGGTAGCTTACTGAGGGGTTTGAAATGAGCCATATGAGTGAACAAGTCAATGGTGACCATGATGGTGGTGTACCCTCTGGAAGGCGGTAATTCCACAATGAAGTCTGTAGCGATAAATTCCCATGGCCTTGTTGGCAGTGCGGGTTGTTGCAGAAGACCCGCCAGCCTCTTGTTGTCATGTTTATTCTGACTACAGATTGCACAGGCTCAGACGTATAGTTGTACGTCAGTCTTCATTTTAGGCCATCAAAATTGTCTTTATATGAGGTGGAGGGTGTTGGTGATGCCACGATGTCCGAAGTGAAGGGTATCATGATAGAGGTTTATTATTCTTTGTTGTAATTTTTGTGTAGGAATGAGCAGAGTGTTGTCCTTGAACAAATATCCTTCCTTGACTCTCAGGTTCCATTGATTCTTTCTTGAAATATCCTTCCAGAGTTCAGAGGATTGGGTTTGTACTCAGATTTCTTCCAGGAGATTGACTGCTTGAGCTACAAAAATTGTGTGGGGAAACATCTTAGGATAGGCCTTATCTTCGGTAGTTTCATAGTCAGGCCGTCGAGATAAGGCGTCAGCAATCAAGTTTTTTGATTCAGGAACATGAGTGATGTGGAACTGGTACTGGGCAAAGAAGAAGGCCCAACGAGCCTGACGACTGTTCCGACACTCTAATGACTGTAGAATTTGAAGGTTTCGGTGGTCCATGCGGACCTGGACTAGATATCTAGCTCCCAGGAGTAGATGTCGCCACTCAGTGAAGGCTTGGCGGATGGCTAAAAGTTCTTTTTCCAGGATGGAGTAGTGTGTCTCACTGGGAGTCAGGGTTTGTGAAAGGTAAGCAATGGGGTGTTCTAGTTTATCCTCAAATTCTTGCTTCAACACCGCTCCAATGGCGTAGTTAGAGGCATCCGTTTCCACAAGGAATGGTCGATCAATGTCGGGTTGGGCCAGAATGGGGGCTTGAGTAAATCTTGTCTTCAAGAGTTGGAATGCCTTATCTTGCGGAATAGACCAGACAAAGGGGGTGTCTTTCTTCAGGAGAGCAACAATCGGTTCAACAATCTCAGAGAAGGTGGGTATAAACTTCCGGTAGAAATTGGCAAGCCCCAGGAAGGATTGAACTTGTTTCACGGACGTGGGAGCAGGCCCGGATAAAATAGCCTTTACCTTTGAAGGCTCCATGCCAATTCCCTCTGGAGTAAGAATAATTCCTAGGTAATGAACAGAAGCCACGTGAAACAGACATTTCTCAGGTTTGGCCAAGAGTTTATGTTCACGGAGTCGTTGCAGTGCTGCCTTTACATGCTCTTCATGCTTTAGAAGGTCCTTGGAGTAGATCAAAATGTCGTCCAGGTAGACGATGACGAAGAGGAATAGCATGTCAGAGAACACCCTGTTCATAAAAACGTTGAAAGACTGCTGGGGCATTAGCTAATCCAAAGGGCATGACCAGATATTCAAAGTGACTAAAGGGTGTTCTGAATGCTGTTTTCCATTTGTCTCCTTCCCGGATACGAATCAAATGATAGGCACCCAGGAGGTCCTGTTTTGTGAAAATCACAGCGCCTCTGACCGCTTACAGGATATCCGAGATTAAGGGTAAAGGGTACCGGTCTTTGAGGGTGCATTGATTTAATCCACGATAATTGAGGCAGGGTCTGAGTTCCTTAGTGTCCTTCTTAGGAACAAAGAACAATTAAGCTCCGGCTGGAGATTTTGAAGGTCTTATGGTGCCATTCTCAAGGTTGGTATCCAAGTATTCTTGGAGGGCCTTTTTCTCAGGTTCGGAAAGGATGAACATCCTGCCAAAGGGAATCACTGCTGAGGGATCCGTGTCTATGGCGCAGTCTTCAGGCCTGTGAGGGGGTAAGGCCTGGACTATGGCAGTTGAGAACACATCAACAAATCCCTGATAGGCCTAGGAACCTGTACGATATTGGAAACCATGAGAGGTGCTTGATAGTCTATTGGTGGTTCTTTGGAAGGGGTCAAGGAGGGATCCAGGATTAGACAGTGAGACATACAAAACTCTGAGCCGAGGAATAGTGATCCTGCTGTCCAATTGATATACGGATTGTGTTTCTGTAACCAGGGCATACTCAGTACCATGGGGGAATGAGCTGACTTAATAATGTTGAATTGAATCCGCTCTTGGTGATGGTTAATTGAAAGCTGGATCTCTTTGGTCTGCAGGCTTATGGGCCCCGAAGTGAGGGGTCTTCCATCGATCGCTTCCACCGGCTGCATGATGCTTCGTGTTTCGTATGGGATGTGGTGACTAAAAACCCAATCTTGATCAATGAATATTCCCATAGCCCCGCAGTCTATCAAGGCCAAGACAGGATAGGTCTTATTCCCAGAGGTTGATAGGAAGGCCTGTAGTATCACTAGATTGTTTTGTCCAGGAGAGTTCAGGGATGGAATTGATGTGGAGCAAACATCTCTCTCCCGAAGCCCTGCTCCATCTAGGATCGGGAGTTGGCGTTTCCCGAATGCCGAGGAGGGGCCAGAGGGCATTCTCTAACCAAGTGTTTGTCTGAGGCACAAAACCTGCACAACCCCGTATTAATCCTTCTCGTCCTTTATTGCGGGGATATCGGTCCACGGAAGGCTCCTATCTGCATGGGTTCTGGTTCGGTGACTGATCCTGGGTTTGTGTCAGATTTGGAGATACTCTCAAAGGACACCTTCGGAGGGTTTCCTCTAGATTTTTTCTTCTCTGCCTTCCTTTCCTGGATGCGAAAGTCTATTTGCATGGCAAGGTCCATAAGAGCCTGGAATGAGTTCGGTCGGGCCACTCTGGCTAACTCATCTTTAATCTCCTCATTTAGTCCTCTCCTGAAAAGGGTAAAACTTGCCTCTGGAGACCAATCAGCTTTCTTGACCAATTGCTTGAATCGGGTTACATACGTGAGCACATCCTGGGATCCCTGCTGAAAGTCTAAGAGGCATTCCTGGGCACTAAAGACCTGCTCTGGGCGATCAAACATGGTCTTTAGGGCCCGTATGAAACCATCATAGTCATCTAGGAGAGCGTCGCCGGAGTTAACTAGGGGTGTAGCCCAGGTTAAAGCATTTCTGGAAAGGTGAGAGATTATGAAACCCACCTTAGCCCTGGGAGTGTAAAAGTAATAGGGCTTAAATGTAAAGTGATTCAAACATGAGTCCAGGAATCCACAAAGGGTTTTTGCCGACCCATCGTATTTGTCAACAATGCCGCCCAGTAACACACTTTCTTTTGCGGCTGAATCACGGGATAGAACTAATTGCTTGAGAGCAGCGTTTTCCACCTTTAAATTCTGCACCTCGGTGGTTAATTCTTGCATACCTCGGATCAGGTCTTGGACGGCCGCTTCCATGTCGACTTCGAGTGCGGTCGGTAGGCGTCTCAAACTGTCACGGAGTTCCCCCCTTCTCACCTGAGACCGATCCTTGCTGGACAGACCTGGACTTGAATAAGGCTGAGCGAGTCTCTTCCGACTCCAGCGTGCGTTTAAGATTCCGGGATGCAGCAATCCGGGGATCCGGGAAACGAAGAAGACGTGCTGATGGCGCACGAGTCCAGGAAGCAAGAGGAATGGAAGTAGAAAAGCTAGGAACCAGGAAAGCAATACAGCGAACTACGGAGCACACGTCTGATCGCTACTTGGCAATAGCATTGAGACGCGTGGAGCCGCGGGGGTGCAGTCTATTAGTAGAATATGTTACGTCCAACATATAGACCACGGAATGCGTGTCACGCTGGAAGGCCATGTTGGGAGTGTCAGAGAATGCAAGGCCCGTTGCGATAAGGACCAGGAAGACCAAAAGGGGCTCGTCCTGTGGGTCATGACAATAGTGGGATTGTAGACCCAGTAATGAAAGGGCATTATCCTTGAGAACAGGCATTAGCAGCTGCTGCTTTTGCGATTGAAACAGCTGTAAGTATTACAATGGGGTGCTCAATGACGTTATTTGCCAAGCATTCTTTATTTGCCATTTTAGTGGAGCCCAAAAGTACTTTGACTACACAAAGAGCATCAGGATATGAGGTAATTCATTTGAACCAAGCGATCAAAATTGTTAGATGTAGAGTAGTGAAATCAGCAACGTTTATAGCAGAACCAGTAGGGAAGGAGGACTATGTACATGATTGCACAACGTATACTGAATTTTATGATGAAACTCTCCATGTTAGAGAAAATGCTCTAAGAGGGGGGAAATTCTCTTCACGGACGGTTCTTCAAAAATTGACGAGCGAAAAACATAACAGGAATGCCAGTAGTAAAGCTAAATAGGTATGGTGAATTTGAAGTAGTGACAAGTGCAAGACTGCCTTCACATTGTTCAGCACAGGCTACAGAATTAGTGGTACTTATTGCCGCAATCCAGAGATATGTGGATCAGTGGCAGATTTAAGGCAAAGTGCCCCGTGGGCAGCACCTGATACAGGGCCCTAGGTGGGTGGGTAAAGGAGGTGGCGCTTAGGGTGGGCAGAGTTAATTGTGCTCACGAGTGCCCAAATGCGAAGTTTAGGGACAAAACCTATTCTTTTATAAAGTTGTCTTTATTACAGTTACCTGTGTTTAGGGGTCTGACTAACTGGAAACAGCTGGGCTTCCTCAGCAGGCTTTGCTATCAATGTTAATATTGGAAGATCAAGCCTGAAACTAATGTTGGAAATTAACATTTTTCAAGGCTAAGGGCCAAAAGAGAATTACAGCGTATGAAGACCACACAATTTCCTAGAAAAATGGCTCTGAGAAAGTTAGTTGGATCTAATGTTTGTATTCACAACTGTGGACATTTTTCACAAAAGTATAAAACCTTGCCAAAATATGTCTTTAATAACTACACATGTCACAGTACAATACATTCAGTATTGTGCAAAAAAAAAAAAAACAGTTCCTTTATAGACATTCTTGTGCAATAAGCGAAGGAAAAATACAATTGCCAGCTATGCTTCATAAAATAATGCAATGAGAAGACGTCAATAATAAAGTGTCCATTAATATTTTGAACACCACAAACTTCTCTTGGTTTACACAGGAACACCTGGCATCCAGGATGGGGAAAACAAATGCATATTCACATTATTTTGCTTGACCTGTTTCTATAATGTATATATATTTTCAGGTGAATTTATTATGTGATCTGTGCACTTTTGCTAGACGAATAATGATTTACCCTTTTGATTACCAAGCCTTACAAATAATGATATGAGGTATACCTGGAAGATATGTGGTCAAGTTCATACATCTCCACCTGGGACAGAATCCTGGTTTCACTACTTAAACAAAGTGTTTAATCCTGGAAAAATCATACAATCTCATTGTGCCTGATCTACCAACATTGGGAGCCCATAAAAGAAATTCAGTTTTCAACTTGTGTTATGCACTCTCAAAAGTCACTAAACTCTAGTTAATGATAATAATTGGTTATGTAAATAGCGCTTAGCCAAACCACTATACATAAAACATATTCACATACAATAATCACCCAACTAAAGTTGGCACTGATTTTATCAACCTCGGAAGGATGAAAGGCTGAGTTGGCCTTGCCAGTATTAGAGTCTTTGACCTGCATATCACACACATACACATACACAAACACACACACACACACACATATATCACACCATAGAAGCAATCGCTCAACCCACTGAGATACCTTGTTATATAACAATATACTGTTCATTCATATAGCGCATAACATAAACTTCGCTTGGCATATACGTGAAAACCTTGATTCAGGATGGGCAAAATAAACACCTCACATTCTTTTTGCTTGACCCATTTCCATAATGTATATATACATTGGGAGACCATAAAAGCAATTCAGTTTGCACCTTTTCTGATTGGCCACACCAGGTGCCACCCCCTTATCCTCAACTGTAATCATTATGTGTGTGCGCTCATACTTCATGCCACACCTGCATGAGTCAATGCCTCACTTCTGCACCCCAGCCAAAAGAGCCTGGATAGCCCCTGCAAAGCACACTTTAAGCATTTGTGCAGCGCATTTGTTGTTTGGGGGACAAAACTGGGAGGAAAGTCAGCTGTCAAGACTGCCAACAAGCGGTCTCTGGACCAAGTGAAGTGACACTTCTGTTTTTGCCCCACGAGATGCCTCAATGATCCGACTGAACCCCACTGTTTTACCATTCTATTGCCGCCTGCGGCCTGATAGCCATTGCTGTGGGTTTATATGATATATAGAAGACATCAAAATTCTGCATCAACTATACTGGGTGCACAGTAAATGCAAAAAAAACCTGCTCCCTGTCTGAATTCCCGTACACCTGGATGTGCACTAATTGGCTTAAAATGCCTGCATCACAAAGCTGTCATAACCAAAACACCACTCTATGCACCCACATGTCTCACTTTCATGGGAAACTTGAACATTTGGCTAATCTCTTCCCCAGCAACCTCTCTGTTGGCCCCCCTCTTGCTCACCTGCTTAGAAGCCACTCGAAAATATATAACTAAATACATACATAGCTTCCAAGTGGATCCATGTCCTAAGGGTCTCCTTTGTCCAGTCCAAGCTTTTCAACAAACAGCATGTTGAATGCTGGGATTTTAAGTCCTTTGTTTATAATAAAAAGTTGAACTGCACGCGACACTGTGTGATGTGATGTTGGCCATCCAGGATGGAAGAGGGTGGCCCCCAGGATATGAGGACGGTTTGGGGGGAGCGTGGCCCGGTGCAGCACATCATGTTGTCACCCCCTCGGTCCATCATGACTTTCATGGTCAGAAGGAAACCTAATGACGCCTAATGCACCCTAATAATCACCAGCACCTATCACAGCCCTGCATCTTCTCTGGGAGGTTATGACATGTGTTATTATTACCCAAGTGAATGTGACTCATTCCAACATAGATCTGTTTTGTCTTGAACACACTGGGCAGAATTAAACAAGCATTACCCCCGTCTTTTTCCATAATGCCTCTTACCGCACACATTCCATTACAATCAACCTCTTCGGCTCCCGACAAACGTGCACTCGTCCCAAACCGTTTTGCAAATTATTCCTGCCTCCTTGCAAACACAATTCAATAACAAAGTGCCCTTTCAAGAGCAAGTGTGATAAGTGTGGAACACCAGTGTTTTAAGTAAATGATATAGCGCCAACTTGTTACTATTCTCCCCCAATCAAGCTGTTTTGTTAACGGATTGCATGTGGAAATCCTGAAGAACAGTTTCAAAACAACAGCTAGAATGTTTCCCAATGCAAAAACAGGTGCTCCTCTGTAAAATGTGTTAAGATTATCTCAAACAGTTAGATGCTGTTCCATGATATTTAAGTACGAAAGGTGGGGTGGATTTCCCTACCATTCCTTTTGAAGTATGTGCCGCAGTCAGAATCCAAACATGGGACTCCCGGGACTAACATGGTGAATACTGCAGCAGAATGTGTTCTTTGTGTTCCTTCCTCACGGGCATTTATTTTATGGGAAGGGACAAATCAATGAAAAATCCAGTGCACCTTAGAACGCTTCAAGATAATGCAGCACATCTTTACCATTACGCTGGACGCCGCAGAAAATGAAAGATCGGTACACACCATGGCCAGAATGTCAATGCTTGCCACTTTGTAAGAATGCAAGCCTCAGTCAGAATCTATGTTTGAAGAAGAAATAGAACATTTCAATACAATTTATTATTTTAGCAGCTCAGCATATAATAGGATTTTGGGATAGGGGGTGGGGCTTGAGCCCTGTGCAAGCCACAGCATTTTTAAAGCAGCCGCAGGGACCGTTGTCTGACGGTTACAAAATTGTAACAGTTTGCAGCAAACTGTTACAATTTTGAAACCATCAGCCAACGGTCTTTGCCCAGAACCTCCTTGACACAGCCAGGCTGCCACCTGGTTGGCGCCTGGCTGGCTACTGACCTCCTCCAGGGCTTACATTAGTTTGCAGCGCTCACTCTGAGTCGCTCGCCTACTTTAGGAAGAGCATGCAGTCTCTGTGTTGGGCTGCCGTCAATGCCAGGAGACACCGATAAAAGAATGCATAAAGGTCTTTGTCACAGAACACTGTGCACAAATTCTGCACGCCTCTAGCCTGGCCCTCCCCCATGTCAGGGTCACACAAACTGGCAATTCATGTTAACAAATGAGGTTTTTCTCCCATATAAAAATGCAAACTGCCTGCTAAATAATTCAACACTGAAGCCTCTGAAAGACAAAAGGCAAGTTAAATTGTGGAACCGCTATAATGGCCGGGATGCAGATCAAAACGTGAGCAAATCCGGTCTTAAAGCGCTGCCAAGAGATGCTTAATTAAGTCAGTCATTTCTTAAGCCCTCGGGGCACACAGTCCAGGAAAATCTCCTTTTGACATAACCCTCCTGGAAAATTGCTTTTCCTACATCCGGATAACTCAGGGGCAAAGCGTCAAGACAACGAATAGCAATACTGGTTCGAATCCCGGGCTTGCGTGCGTTTTAAAAGAATAATTATAATCCAATACAATTCTAATGACAGTACGATGCGATTGTTTATTCATGTGGAGGATGTCATGCGCAGTGGAGATGGAATTCAGCTGTCCACTACAGACACAATGGTGGTTGTTTCCATAGGCCGTGGACCAAATCCTGCACCTCATGGTGTCACCAAGTGCGGTCCACACCCGCCGCGACCCCATAGTGACGCCACTGGCTGGAGTCACAGGAGAAAGGGCCCTGTGTCCTTTGTCTCAGAAAGAGACTGGGAAGGAAAGGGGCGGGGCAGGGCACAGGGGCCCGCTCGCCGTTTGGCCACCTGGCGACCTTTAAATCCGCCTCTGATGAAGATGAGGAAGTGACAGTGTACTCTGACTCTGCCTATGTGACGTCAACTATACACGCAGGATTGTCACGTGGAAGAGGAGGGGATTCCTTTGTGCAGACGGCACACCAGAGCAACATGCGTCTCTATTGGATAAACTCATTAAGGCGCTAAAGCTCCCATTGGCTATCGCCGTGGTGAAGTGCGCAGCCCATACTAAGAGGGCAGACGTGATTTCTCATGGTAATGAAGCCACAGATGTTGAAGCTAAAAGGGCAGCATATTTCCCGAACATTTCTGATTTTGAAGTAAAACATGTTAAGCAGATGTCAGGGCGATGTATGATGATAAAAGAAGGTTTTAATTTGTTATCAATTGTACAGTTATTTGAATTACAAGGTCGAGCCCCACAAGAAGAGCAAGACTTATGCAAGAGACGGGGGTGTTCTTTATCCCCCACTGAGGCTTTATGGAGATAAGATAGCACTCGAAAGCCAGTTATGCCTCTAGCATTATTGAAGGTGGTGCTGGAGCAGCTTCACTACACTGTGCACATGACTAGAGAGAATCTTGCTGCAATGATTGCAGAAGATTGGTTCTCCCCAAATATATTAGAACATGTGGCACAGTTTATTGTGAATTGCATTGTATGCCAGAAATGAACAGCAGGACACACTTTAAGAACAGTGAGAGGGGTAATCCTAAGACCTAATGGTCCTTTTCAGCATCTACATATAGATTATGCAGCTATGTTGTAAACATGTAATGGATATAGGTATATGTTAGTGATAGTATGTCCCTTTTCCAGATGGATTGAGGCAGGTCCATGTACACACCTAGATGCCATATGGACTGCCAAGTTTCTCATGTGTGAGGTATTTCCTAGATGGGGTGTGTGCGAAGTCCTGCTGTCTGATAATGGGTTGCAGTTTGTAAATGAGCCATTTGAACAGGTCGCCCTTTTATTAGGCATCAAGCACACATTCTCATCAGCCTATCACCCACAGGCAAATGATACTTGTGAAAGGCTAAATGGGCTTCTTAAAGAAAGGATAGCAAAGATTAAGATTGCCTTAAGGAAGGGATGGCTGCATTGCCTACCCCTTGCTTTATTTGCACTCATAAATCAGCCTGGCTCAGATCACTACCTGACTCCACATGAGTTGATGAATGGACGCTGCAAGAGATAACTATTGCTCATCCCACTCGAATAGGAGCTGATGTCCACAGTGTAGCAAAAACATTAGGTGATGAGATGCATGATTATTTGACAAATATGACCGCTAGTATTTCTTTTATTTTTCAACAGATCGGAGGGAGGAGTCAAAGAGGATTGAAGAAGACAAACAGTTGATCCCAGTGATTTGCTAAAGCAGCCTGGTTTGTGCCCAGGGGTCCAGGTGCTAGTAAGGAGCTTTGTCCACACTTGGAAATAACACCGCTTGAAGGACCATACCTAGTAGAGTGGGTCACTCCTACTACTGTAAATCTACTAGCAAGAAGAGCCTGGATCCATCTGAATGGCATAAAGCCGTAAAAAGCAGAAAACCTGACCCCTCCTACACCCGATGACAGTGAAGCAAGAGAAGAAACTCCACGGATGATGACGAGATTGGCTACCAAAAACCAATACAAAGATTCATCAAAATAAGGACACTTCGAATTTTTAAAGAATTCTCAAAGTAAAGGAGAAAAAAGGACAAGTAACTTTTGAAAAACAGTTCCAGAACTATTTTAGATAGGAAAAAGAAACAATGTATTGACGTACCGGATCTAAAGAAGTGTACACAGCACTTCTATGTTATCTATAACAATAACGCTAAATACATTCTTGTATGCTGTTTTCATTTACATATTGCAGTCGTACCCAGCCTTAGTAAGACGACACTTGGACATTGTTACATTTTTTGGAAATCCTGAAAACAGCCCTATTATTTTCAGAATCATCATTGTGGTCATTTTGCAGTTGCTCATATAAAAAGTGTGATTTATTAAAAAGTAACCAAAAATTACATATTGAATTATTAGAATGGAAATGTTCCAGAATATAAGAGACTCACTGCCACAAGAAAATCAATACGTTTCTTTGGAATATTAATTTTAACCTCATTTTGCATAATGATTTGTCTTTTCTTCCGTATTATTATGCCATTTCAACAGATAATGATTAAAAATGCAGATACAGTGGTTGACAATGAAACATCTCTTCTTATCCCTAACAAAAGCACTAGTAGTATTCTACCTAATCTTTCTGAAAAAATTATTCGACTTAAAAGAGATGCTAGTGAAGATCGTGAAGATGTAAATACATATCTTGATAATACAGCCCATTTAAAGAATAACATGTGGTATCAGAAGGAGGTAGGGAGAACATCAGATGAAATCTGCTATTTGTGTTCTGTCACCCCTTATGCCATGAGCACAGCCAGAGCATTTATTGCAAGAGAAATACCTATACATGATACAAGATGTGTCAGTCATTTAGCAGAGTGTACAACAAGAGGACAAGTTTAAGGAAAATGAGAAACCCTAACATGGAGGTGGACAAAGACATTCCCATATGAAGATGAATACATAAAAACTCAGCAAATGGAAAAGGACCCAGGCTGGATGGGTAGGATGCTTATGTATTCCCTTAGTGGCATGACTGGAGACCAGATAAGGATTGTCGAGCAAAAGAGACTAGGGTGTGCAGATGCATTGGAGACACCAGGATTTCCAGGATGCTGGGAAAAACCTCACCTATTAGTATTTGGACGAGTAGCAACCAGCACAGTATGGGAAGACGGAATGCTGGCCTCTAGTGCAAACTTATTCATGGTGAATGACGAATGTCTGAAATCATGGGCCAAGTATGCAAAAATACTAACATGGGTTAAGAATTAAGCAAGACCTGTGTCCATACTACCAATGAAGAGTGTCACATTGTGCTTTAGAAACTAAGGATCGACTGAAGTGGGGGAAAACAAGGAAGGCAAACAGACAATTGATGTCCCGGGAACGAGTGGAGGAACTGCCGTACTGATGGACCACTATTGGGCCTGTGGACCTAGAGCTTACATAAATCTGCCTAAGAATTGGGGCGGAATATGCTCTATTGTGGTCACACATGTCCATGCATTGGAGATTCCCCAAAGTGATCAGCATATTGAAGATTTTCCAAAGATGGCTGTACACCAAAGAAAGAAGAGGTCACTGAACCTCCTTCAGCTGAAGAGAGAGAATTATTTCTCAGCCAAATCAATAGCAGCCTATGATGACATTCCAGCTGAGCATAAACTATTCAGTAAAACAGCACTGAGATTTACAGCTATATTCATGCCAGGAATATAGACTGCAGTAAACGCCAAGTGGTTGCAAATAGCCAGGTGGGCGCAATTACAAACAATAAACATGACAATCAAAGGATTTAATGTGATTCGAGAAGAATTGAGGTCTATCGGACTAATGACCCTCCAGAACAAGTATATGCTGGACTTGATTACAGTACTGGAAGGTGGTTTTTGTGCAAAGATCGGGCCTTCTTGTTTCACATACATACCCGCCCATGATGGTGAAACGGGAACCCTGACAGAGGCAATAACTATGCTGTCAACCCTACATACGAAGATGGTGGAAGAAGTAGACGAGACTGAAGAGGATGCCTAGTTCCCGTCCCTTTGCCCGTGGAATCCACCCTCGTTGGCAAATGCCTTCAAGCTGCTTGAAACAATACTAGTGTTTGTATTGCTAGGGTTCTGCCTTGTAGAATATAGGAAAATTTAAGAAGACAGCGAAAAAAGCTATTGGGATGAACATAATGATTGATGTGAATGCTGTGACTGATGAGCACACAAAGACTGAAAGCACCACTCATAAGCACCTGAAAGGAAGTCCCCTGGCAGCCGCAGGAATTATATTTTACTATCCCAAGGATCATAAGAACTATGCAGGAAGTTAGGTATTCTGTCAACCAACTGGAGAGTGTTGTCACATGACCTGGAGTGTGGATATAAAGAATGCAGGTGACCTGAGAGGGCGTGACAAAGATATGGATTCCGAAGAAACCAAAGTATGGAGAAAAGATGAAGATTGCGTAGAGGAGGTGGTCGAGGACTTAACCAGAGGGGGGTATGTAGAGAGGCAGATGTACATGTCATCTCTAGTGCCCGCCCCTCACCTCCGTCATACTGGAATATCAGTAAGAGAGCACTGTGTGTGACACCAGGTATCATCCCAACACTGCATCGATGACACGAGAGACGTTGTGCACTTGGACAACTTTATCAAATGTACCCTCGCACTGATGTGATGGAAGGATGTCTATATACACCATTGGACATAGAAGAGCTATAAGAGAAATCAGACCAGAGCAAAGTGACGTCATGATGAGGAGACACAAGGATGCACTGAAACAATATGCAAATACCTGACAAATAAAGATGTAATTGAAGTAATAAGAGAAACATGAATGCAGAAATGAAAAAATCATTTTCATTGAGATGATAAGTGAGAAGAGGATCAATAAATGTACATAAGAAGAAACGCAAGGTAGATAAGACATATAGAAGCTTGCTGCAGAAGAAAACATAACGCAATTAGAGCAGCCATGAAGAACATGATGGATGTCAGACTTGAGTTAAGAATTACCAGCTACCTCAGAGATGACCAGTGCTGCAGAGCTAAAAGGTGCTGGAAAACAGCTTTGTCTGAAGAACAAAGAATGTCTATTGGCCTGGGATCAAGGATGCCATATCAAGAAATAATTGCAAGAGGAGTAATTGAATTAAATACCATCAAATAAAAGGTTGAAATTGACAAAATCATGGTCTCCTCACACGTGGTTCAAGACTCGAAAACAAGGCCTATTCATTAGGCTCTAACTGAAGATAGTGATGTACCTACACTCCCTTAAAAGTCCCAGAGAAGAGAACAGTCAGCAAGGTCAACTACAAAAAAGAAGCCTTGGCTCAGGGCTTAACTGATGAGAGATGGTAGGCTAATTGAGCAAGTGAGTAGTAGTCTAAAGTTGTTCCCACACCTGAGTCTTGTTTTGCTCACATGCTGCCAACGAGCCAAAAGTCCAAGGTTGGGACAGAATGCCAACCAATCATGAGGGCATATCTAGCGGTGTACTATACAATGTTGCAGTTTGCTGCTGTTATTCTGCTATTAATCTGTGTTATACGTATTTAGAGGTAGTTCGAGACGTGCCTACCAGATAATGAACAGTCAATTATGTTATGAACACCTAAATTATATATAGGTATATATGTTCCCTTAACCAATCCCTCTGCCCGATAGGTTTTACTGTTTGCCACATAGGATGATGTCATAGCTGATGTACATCAAAGTATAAAGCCTTTGTATAATCGAAATATCGCTGAGAGTGTTTGAGCTGCAATTTGTTTGTTCACCGGGTTTCACTACTTTGTTTGAGCTGATAATAAAGTACTACTTTGCCATATTCTTGAGTCCGTCCAGTTACTTAGGTTTGAGATAGTTTATTGTTAATTCCATCTGGCACTTGGAATTCTCCACGTACTACAGCACAAAGCTGTTTAGGTATCTGGCTGTGTAACTATTCCCATCAGGTGTTTGAGGATCTTTGTGGATGTTACATTCTAGTCAATGTATCTATTAACTTTAATGTTTTCTTTTTTATTTTCCTTCCTTCTGCAGCCTGCGAAGGAGTCGGCAGCACTGCTTCTGTCTATTCACTTGAATGCTCAACTGCAGTGAATACTGTGCTTTTGAGAGGAGGGAACTGCTATCTTCTTTGGGTATTAATCAGGGGGTGGGAGGGTTGTTCCATGATGAATACCGAGCCCTAGTTGTGCCATGAAATATCCAGCTCAACCCTAGATCTAAAACCAAGACCCTCTTGTTTGTCCATTGAGTCTCAGCAATAGGCAATCCTGGGCAAGTGTGCTCACAGTGTTACTTGTGGCGACTGAGCGCAATGCATCACTGTGATGGAGGTCATGCATTACAAGCAGTGCAGCAAGGAAGTGTGGAACAGCTCAACATGGGTACTTCCCCCTTTCTCATCACATTCTTGCCATCATCTATGTCCCGGACTGCATCACAATCCTATATGTATGCTGCATTAAATGTATCCCTCTTAGTCATAGATACCACTCACACAATCAGTTGTCTCAAGATAGTTTAAGCTTAGATAATGGAGGGTAGTAACCGTCTCTGCCGAAACAGTTATTTTTCTGCAGTGAAATGTGCTGTACAATTTATTGTAGTATTTATCTGCAAAGTAATGCACAGTTTTGCATGCAATTGCAGAGTCCACAACTACAGTCATTTGGTTCAGGACAGAAATCCATGTCTCAGCTCACTTTGCTCCTTGCACCTTTTAGTGCCGCCCAGTAATCATACATGGCAGAGCCCCACATCCGGGGCCCTGATGCCAGCAATCAGTAATTTATTGATACTGTCCGGCACACGGTACTCCGCAGTCAACACTTACCAACTGTAAAAGAAAATGTGGCATTACTTGTCAAAACCATGTTATTTTCCCACAATGTAATGGACAGTTTATGTTGATATTTACCTGCAAACTAATGTACAGTTTAACATGAAATGGTCAAACTGCAGTGTACCGAATTACCAGACACACTACCGAACTTTATGAGAACATAGCAATGCCAGTAAGGTGCTACACATACCTTACTTAACATATGTGATCACTACTGACAACATCAAAGATCACAATATGGTTATTTTCCTCCTTTCAGTACTAGGCAAGGTCAATGACCCACAACTATACCACGTGACCCGAATTCATCACTACAGTACCCACAGGGCCTGGCCTGCCATCTTAGTACTGTTTAACGGGCATGGCTTGTGGCCTGGCATTGAGTCTGTTATTTTTGCCAGTAGTTTACTGGGTGCACTGCTCAAAGGCCAGACTACACATCCTCAAGATAACATCATGTTTATATTATTATTTGAACAGATCGGTTGACGCCATGCCTCGTTGATGACACGAATTACTGATCGTTTGTAGTGCCACTGTTGGATCCCCAGTTTCTAAAGAAGGGGAGTATCCGAGTCAGCTTACATCCATTCGAAATAGACAGGAACGCTGATAAATCTATCTATCGGTAAACCCCACTGATGAGAACCTCCTAAACTGACTTTCTATTGACTCCATGCACCCCTCTATGTTTCAGAACAGTCTGCTTGGCTAATTAATTCAGTACTGCAGAAAATGAAACATGCAAAGAACCAAACAATGACCCTTTCCGCTTATAGGTTTCGGGCCATTGCTCATTTAAATTGATATGGTATCGCATTGTGAAACTAATAGCTCCCTACAAGGGCAGCAATGTGACGCCCTACAGGGTTTAAACCCTACTATACTCGGAGGGACATGCCCTCTACTGCTGCGCAGGAGACGACAGGGGCAGAGTGTGAGCACAACTAGCGACTAAACCAGAGAAGCAGGCATGCAATCCAGCCAGCAATATTGCCTGCAATGGTCAGGTAAATCTCCGCACTGTCTTTGCTGGCCATAATAATCTATTTTTTTGGTGTTCAGGAGCCTTTCCACTTCCACGGCTATTTGGGATGCAGACCTCACTCGATGGACAAGGGGCTTTATTATGGCAGCAGAAAATGTACTGATTTGACCCAGACTATTAAGCTTCCATTCAAGTGTACTTTATAGTCTGCAATATGTGCTACCATGCATCATTACAAAGAATGGCCTTTAAGGACCCACATATAGTGCAGCAGCGATCAAAATGCAGCTTACACAGCATTGAATTCTGCATCTAGACTCAAGAAGATTTAATAGTCTTTGAGGCAGCTGATTACCTATGAGGGCGGTCGTGCAGTAAATGGCACACTAATGCCCTCATTGGAGTACCATCACTGCAATTGAAAATCCAGGTTAATGTGACTGGGAAATTAAAATAATTGCACAGAAGACCACGAGTGGAGCAACAAGAAATAGTGAGACCAATGATTACTCTGCAATAGAGAAATCATTCTACGTCCCTGTGTTGCGAGAAGAGGAAACAAATTGTGAATTGGCGCAGGAGAAGACAATGCTGCTCATCTCTACAAAGTATCAGGAAAAAAACATAGCCTATTTCACCCAATTACTATTGAAAACTCAAGCAACAGCTTTAAACCTCTTAAGAAAGAATTCTTATGGTCTGTTCCTTGATGATAACAATAAGTGTAAATGCGAAACATAGAGGAGAAAAGAAGAAATGTTTACCTTGTTATGCCATGGCAAGTTCTTATCAGGCTGAAGGCTATCTTCCCACTCACTTCCGGGTCGTCGCCTCCCATGTGTCAGGTAACCACCTGCAGTTTCCCTCCTGCGTGGTGGTCCTCTGGTAAATGTCTCAGCAGGTGGGGCGTGCATCGTTTTTTGGGAGGACCAGCTACCGTGCATCTCGTGTACATTCACAGTGTGATGCTGGGACCACTGCTGCCGGCTCATGGATGATGGTCCTCTGAAGGAGCCCATCTTTTGAACTTGTGGCATCACTACTGCATATCTCCCTGTGCCATCTTCTGCCTCCTGGTCATACTGTTCAGCATGGAACTTTGGGGACAAGGACCTCATGTTCCTCTCTCTCGGGGAAGGAGATCTTGGAGGGGCAAAATTCGGACCTGCCATGGGATGTGATACTTTCAGTGGGGACCTTTGAAACTGTGGGCTTAGATTTGGGTTTGCTTTCAGTATACCTGGAGGACCCGTGGCTACTGGTGGTGGTAATTTGCCCCCAAAGGATTTCATCCCTAATTTCGGAGAAGGGGATCTTGGCCGGTTGTCACCACTGGAAAATGGAGCCTGCTTCAGGGAAGGCTGAGGAGAAGATGGTCTTTGTCCACCAAATTGGCTTTGCTGTGGTCGCGGGGATAGTGGGTTATTTACTCCCCCAAAATGCCCTCGCTCTCTAATTGATAAATTAGGAGATGCAGGTCTTTGTGGTGGGCTCCCTACTGGCTCAACAAACTTTTTTAAGAATGTACTTTTGTTGGACTGCCCTGGACCTGCCGAGTTCATGCCTGTTGGAGATCCTTCTCTCTTGATCGACTGCCTATTGGGCGGTGCAGTATATGCCATTCCAGCAAGAGGCTGGCCAATATGTTTTAGAAAGGGCTTTTTAGGTTCCGGAGCTGGGTTTGGTGGAGGAGGCAATTTTGAAATTCCCCTAAGACTTTTCCGCCTTTCCATCGGAGGGGAAGTAGAGTGCTGAGTTGGCATTTCCTGTCTTCTTCTCATTTGAGGAGATGAACGCCCCATAGAACTAGCTTCATCATCTGGAAATGGGGCAGATTCTGATAATAAATGTGGGCTTTCCCTGATGCTAACACGACGACTCCCTTGTCTTTTTAACATTTGGGGAGAACGGGCACCATCCACATTTCTGGAAGGTGGCATTCCACGCAATGATGGCCTTGGTGATGGTGGACTGAAGGGCGGTGCCCCGCCTTGACGGCCTAATTGTTTCATGTACTGGTTCCTCACCAAAGGTTTCACTGCTTCTGTTGGGGGTTCGCTATTTCTATTCCATGCCTGAGGAAGTCTCCCTTGTGCTTCATTCATAGGGTGGCCCATTCTTCTTGGTGGCTGCGGGGAAGGTGGCCCTTGATTCCCAGTATTTCTTGCAGGGAGATATGGTGAAGCTGGACCACCAAATCTCCTCATTGATGGTTGAGGAGAAGGAGGCATTCTGCCTCCCCCATTCATTGAATGATTCATTCTTTGTGAAACTGGACTCCCGGGAGTTGAGCTTGCTGCTGCTCCATTGGACTTTAAGCCAGACATTTGAAACTTAGAAGAAGGGGCGTTGGATCTAATGGATGGCTGTGGCGATGGGGATCTGAATTGCTGCTCTTTCCTGATACTATTACCACGCTTTAATACTGGCTGAGGAGAAGGAGGTGGACTCCAATCATGAATCTGTGCCTGAGTAGACATGGACTGGTACGGTGAATTCCTATCCATGGGAATACCAGGCCTGTTTACTGTCATCATGCTCCGATTGCTGGGTTGAGGAATTTCTGTAATGGGTGAACTAGGGCCCCAAAATGGAGGGGTACTTTCAGAAGATTCATGGGGCATTGGAGAGCTCTGTCTTCTAATAGATGGCTGAGGAGAAGGTGGAGCCCTTAAGGATGGCTGAGGGGATGGGGGACACCTCATAGATGGCTGAGGAGAAGGTGGAGCCCTCATTGATGGCTGAGGAGAAGGCGGAGCCCTTTGTCTAAAGGAGGTCCTAGGCGATGGAGGAAGTTGTCTGTCAACTGCTGGCTCACTAAACTGGTTGTGGGTATTAAAAGCACGGCTGGGTTTTGGGGAAGGTGGCATTTGCCTTGCTGATAGGTTTGGGGAAGGTGGGACAGTTAATTCTGATCCTCGCATACCTCCCATTCTTCTGGCAGGTTGTGGGGATGGTGCCATGCTTCTTCTTGAAGGCTGGGGAGAAGGCAATCGCTGGGAATGGTTTTTAGCAGAAACTGGATGGTCAAAGTCTCTAAAAGAATTGGAAAGGGCTGACTCAGAGTTACCCATACCAGTTAATTTGTGCCCAAACCTTTTGTATGCTGGCTGCACAGATGGTGATTCATCATCCGATTCATCGTCGAGAGCATCAAATCGTCTAACGGATGGTTGAGGAGATGGATGATAAAAGCTTTTCCTTTCAGGATTGCCATACTGCCTTCTGGGTTGTGGAGAAGGGAGTGGGTTTTGGAAACCATTGGAAGGAGGCGGCATCTGGAAGCGTTTTACTGATGGGCGTGGAGAGGATGGTCTTGTTGGTCCGCTTCCTCCATACTGCACTGCAGAACGTCGGCTTGGGGCAGGCGACATGGGCCTTCCCCTCATCCCATATTCATGAGGCTGTAATGCTGGCTGTGAAGCAAGGGATTCTTTCATGAACTGCCCTAATGGGCTTCCAAATTCTCGTGGTGAGAAGTCTTCAAATTCTTCCTGCTGGAAATCAGCATTGAAATCCCTCCTTGTAGGATTTGGAGAAATAGGTCTATGAAGTCTACTTCCCTGCGGTGGACCTTGAGGTGGACCAACCCGTCTATTAGCCATCTTTGCAAATGGGGTTCTTGCGGCCCTCTGATTCTGATTGACATATTGTTCAGGGGGTGATAATAATGGTTGATCTTCATAGTCCTCCTCTTCTTCATCATAATCCGTAAAAGAGATATGTGGAGATGGAGGAAGAGAAATATCAAGTTTTTCCCGGCCAAACATCTTGACTTGGGGTCTTGGAAAAAGTCTATATTTTCTGTTCATCGACAAAGTAGATGGGATTTGTTCTTTCATTCCCTGCTGTTCAAAGAAATTATTCTGTGATGCTGAGTAGTTGCCATATTGCTCGTCAATTTGTTCTGCTTCATCTACTTCCATTATGTCGTCCATGGGATAAGCATAAGGATTGTATGACGATTCGCCATAAGGAGAAAGGCTAGGATCCCTGTAATTATTTTGATCTTGACAGTTTTCATCAGAGTAATAGTCCATTTCGTCATCCGTAGGGTCATACTGTCCATTGGGTGTGTCGTAGTCATCATACTCGTTTTCATAATAACCTTGTGCCCCAACTTCATCTTCATAATAATCCATTATATCACCATTGCCTTCATCATCTTCGTAGGGTGAATAACCATAATGACCTTCATATTGCTCCTCATCGTAGTCCTCTTCGTAGTTGTCATACTGGCTTTGTGATGGGTAATTTCCCTCATTATAAAAGTCCATGTTCTCATCGTAAGGATCTTCCATCTGGAATCCAGGGTAGTCATTGTAATTCTCCATGCCATCTATATAGCGGCTTGGTCTATTGTACCCATGTTGTGGATCATAATGGCTCTCTTTGTTATAATAACCATAATTTCCAGGCTGTGGGTAGCCATAGTAGTCTCCTTCATCGAAATAAGGAGGATAGAAAAGCTGTGGGCCTCTAGGAGGATATCTGCCTGGCTGTTGGAAATATCCCCCATGGGGCATTCCTTGATACATTTCATTTTCAAGAAAAGGCGGATGTCCAAATCCATTTTCATCAAGGTTAAAATAGCGTTGGCGGCCAGCAAATTTGTTCATGTTAGAACGATACCATAGGACTTCCTCTTCTGATGGGAATGGCATCTTTTTCCCTCCCATTTTAGAGAGCCATTCTGCACGCATCTCTCTCTCATCACTAGGATATTTTGTGCGTCGGGACAGAAATTTTCTAGTCATCCAGTTAGTAGCCGCAGATACCTTGCTTAAAAGCTTAGCTTTCGGCTTAAACTTATCTTTGGCCTTTTTCTTGTTGAAAAAGCCTCCAAACAGCTTACCCATGCCTTTTTTGCCTGCTTCCACCTTCTCCGAAGTTTTCCCACCAAGTCGAATCAACATGAAAGATGGTTTCTTCCCAGGGGTCCCGTTACCACTGTTAGATTCTGCTTTCTCTGCTACCTCTTTCTTTTTCTTGCTTCGCCGTAATCCCATCATGAGCTTAGATGTGTTTTTCAGAACGGCAGCCGATTTCTTCTTTTTGGCCAGTAGACTTGGGACACCAATTTTCTTTTTTAAGCCCAGGAACAATTTGGAAGCGGTCTTGAACTGGCCTTTTTTGGAGGGCCTGCTAGGCTTGAGACCTCTAAACTTCATGAAAAGTCTGCCCGTGCTCTTCAAGCTTCTCTTAGATTTGAGTGGAGGCATGGGTTTCTTGGCCAAACCTGCCATTGCTTTTGTTGCCCCCTTCAGCTGGGCCCGGGCCAGGTCCTTCTTCACTGCCTTCCTCTTATTCTCATCAGTCGCGAGTCCTAGGAGGAGCTGGTTAGTCATGTCTTTTTTCCTTCTTGGCGGACTCGACTCTTCCTCTCCATCTTCCTCAGACTGGATCCTCCTTCCTTGTCCCTTTTCTTTCTGCATGCCCATGGCTTTCGAGGCGCCCTTCATAGCTGCTATGCGCTTTGCCTTCTTGGCGTCCTCCTCACTGTCTTCCTCCTCTCCCGCCTTATCACTCTCATCCCCGCTCTCTTTTATTAGCTCTGCATCAGAGGCCTCCTCTGATTCACTGGCAACCAATTTCTTGCCCTTTTTGACATCCTTTCCTTTCTTTTTGTCATCCTTCCCTTTGCCTTTTGCCCCTTTGGGATCTTCCTTGGCACTTTTCTTATCGTCCTTGGCGCCTTTCTTGTCATCCTTAGCCCCCTTGGCGTCGTCCTTCCCTTTCTTGCCCTTGTCTGCCCCTTTGGCCTCAGCCCCTTTTTTCTTATCGGCTTCTTTCCCCCCACCCTTCTTAGCTGCCTGTTTCGTGTCACCCTTTTTACCAGCCATGATTAAGGGGGTTTATGGTCATGTAAGTTCTGATAGCAGTACAGCACTGTCGGATAATGCGCGGCTGTACAAACTTCACCAACCCAAGCACATCCGTTTCAAATCCTTGACATGTCCAAGCACAGCTGGATACAATGAGAACCCATTGACTTCGGCAAATATTACTATATGGCCGCAATGTCTTTGAATTTCGGCAATGTTTACAATTAAATAGTCTACTTTAAAGTAGGTTTTCAAAGATTAATGTTTTCGCACCAATAGACTGAGCTATGGAACAATAAAAGTGCTGTAAAAAAAGTGTAACACCTAATGCTTATGTCATTCACAATTTACTTAAGTAAGAGAATGAAAGTTTTTGTGTTTTTTAATTGGTCCAAAAAATAATATTTTGCTTACAGCCTTAGAGAAGCCTTGTATGTGGGCCGTGTCATTGGTTACCTCTGCAGAGTTCCAATATACCTTTTGTCCATTCTGGGTGAAGATCAAGGGGCAGGGTGGAGGTTCTCCCTGGCACACGGGCCTGCTGCCAACACAGTGTGCCTCGAGAGGCACAGCAGCCCTGCTGAAAAATGCCACTACTGTTGCATTTGAAGTCGTGATAACTTCTGCCGTTTAAAGGGCTTTAGTCCGCTTTAAAGTTCCACTTTCCCACGACCAGAGTAGGGCCAGTACCTTCAGTCTGTTTAAAAGGAGGGTGACTCTGCAGAAAAGGGTTACGGAAAATTCTTTAAAAAATAGTTTGGTCCGGTTGAGAAATATTTATGGGGTTTCTTTTAAATTGGGGTGCTCCTGTGGAAAACAGTTGGAACGTGGAGGCTTTTGAAAAACAAAGTCTTCTGGTCCAGCTGAGCAATGCTAGCGGTGTTCATTTAAAGCATGGTGGCCTGCTCCCTTCAAAAGTAGGCAGTCCTTTTGGCCAATGCCAGTGCGGTCTCTTAAACTCAGGGTTGTCCTGGGTGAAGGGCTAGTGCAGTTTCCTTTGTCACGGGGTGTCCCATTGAGAAGCACCGTGGCCGTCCCTTTCAAAGGAGGGCGTTGCTACTCTGCAAGTCCTGGAGAAGGCTGGTTTCAAGATAGATGCGTAAACCTGTTGAGAAGTGCAGGTGCGGTGCCTTTAAAAGTGCAGGTGACCTGGACGTAATCAGTTTGATGTCCCCTGAAACTCCGTGCTGTGCTTCTGGTGAGCGCTGCGCAAAGCCTTCAAAGCACTAATTTCCGGGAAAGCAGTGCCGGTACGCACAGAGCTTCCCACTGCCAGTACTCTCACAGCAACACCAGCCGGGACTCCATATTCGTCCATGTGCTTGATTTATGTAGCGACCAACAGCCGAGTCGCCCTCCTGAATGTCCTCCACAGGCAAACCTGGAAAGGGATGGCTTGGCGGGAGAGACGTGTGACTCCTGCTCTCACCCGCCTGTGCTGCTTCCGCCGTCTGCACGGCCCCGGCAGCTACACCCGGCTAAGATATAGTGACAGGGCGGCGGGTCGGTAACCATATCTCCTTGGCTCAATTCTGTATGAATAATGCAAGCAGACCGCACCGTTTCTGTCCCGAGAGAACTTGGGAGACTTCTCCGAAGACAAGGAGAGAGGGGGGTTGGTTGGGGGATGGGCGAGGGAGGGTGGATGCAGCCCAAACCGTCCCGACCGAAATGAACCCTGCAACAATAACGGACATCACTGGAACGGGGCAGTCCCCGGGGACAGTCATTGAGTTCAAATATCCATAGGAACAGGGGCGAGAAAAGGCTGGGGCGTGTGCACAAAAATGGCGACAACAAATAGGGCCAGTTCATTATATTACCCAACAGGACACCCTGCGCAGGTTAATGGTGCTATGTCCGTGGGTACAACAACTTGTGGCGTATCCGCCAGAAACGCTTCCAATCATTGCATATTATATTATGTCTTTCTGTATAGGTGCAGGTAGTAGCGTCTCTAGGAATTAATATTAGGGGGTGGGGAGGGTAACCAGAGGGCACAAATAGAACAGGAGTGGGTGGGATGGTGCCACATCAAATAAGGGTCAACAGGACACAATGGTTTAAGTACATATACATTTTACCAAGCTGGTTAAAAAAGGTGACATTATGCAAGCTCAGAGTCGGTTAACACAATAATAGTTTTGAATCAAGTTAATATGCACCCTAAAAAGTTAACTCATGCTCAACTGTGTGTTTTTTCATTCAGCACATTTTATCACCATTTGTTGCTCTACCTTTAAAACAATTAATGAAACATTACATAACAAAGGAAATTAACAGTATGACTCCCCCTCCTCCACTTCCCACTCTTCCCTTTCTCAGGTACCCTCACGGGCCAACCCATCGTACCCTGCTTGGTACCTCAGGCAGACTTACATATTACAATTCCAACATGACAGTTCAACTGCCTTCCTTAAGGTGCCCCCTCAGTGCTTTACACAGAATTCATAACAATGTTCCACCTAACCCTGGCTCTTTTTATGGCTCTGTTGCTACCCGAAGCTAAGTCAGCGCTCAATAAATAGCCTAATAATAATATTTATTATTATTTCAAGTTTAACAATAATAATATCACAATCTTAGCTAGTGCTTCATTACAGATATCTCGCTTCTAAGTGCCGTAATACGAGTTATTATCCAAATGAATGGTAATGTATTATAAAGTAAAGTAGTCTTGTATAGTGCATCTCTGAAATTTGTAGTGGCCTTGTGGAGCGTGGTTTTGCCAAAATAAAAGAAAAGAGGGGGTTGGTTATAAGGGAGAGGCAGGTACTAATCACGTGGTTTTGATTGAGTGCAATCCAGAAGTACCAGAGTCCTAAATGCTGCAAGGCATAAAATAAGCAGTGTTGCATAGCAATTAGCTATGCAAATCTGTTGGTTTGCTAATTAAATTGACCATTGTGCTTTCCAAGATGGACGCCGTCATGAGAGCACCGTAGCTGATGCTCTCCTGCCCCCCAACACTGAACTACTGATAATTTGCATGACTTCCTCCACGGGCACAAGTAATTCTAAGGTTCCCAACCTTCACACAAGCTGTCCGCAGAGATTCAGAAGCACTTGGTGCATAATCGGAGAGTCGCAGCAGAGCGGACCCCAGCAAAGGAAGAAGCGGCTTGGGACAGGAAGGTGCGTCCAGAACTGCTCCACACAATGAAGTAGCCACGAGCCCCCCAGGGGAGAATCTGCAGCCGGAGTGGAGAGGAATGCTCCCCCGGAATCAACTGTACATTGGGAAGCTCTTCCAACAAGAAGGCACTCGGGGAGAGTGTGGAAATTGGTCGCCAGCAGAAGAGGTGAGCGGAGGAACACCAGAGAGGAGGCGAGTACGGAGAGGGCTCCTAGCGGAGTGGAAGCCCCTCGCAAGAGACAAGTGGCGAACATAAGGAGAGGAGAGTGGTAAAGCAGGCACGGGGCACACAGAGGCAGTGAGGGAGGCACTGAGCTGGGAAACGGCTCCTCTTCTCCCTCCCGGCTCCCTCACCCCACGAGAGCCGGGAATCACAACCAAGGATTTCAGCGGTAAACACCACGAAGAATGGGGACGACCCTACGCCCAGAAATTGATCCCCAGATACCCGCAACGCAACTAAATGCAGAACCAACGCAACGCAACTAAATGCAGAAAAGAAAGCACAGCACCAGAAGAAAATAGTGGCAATCTAAAGCGGAGAGAGGACGTGTGAGCACATAAGGGAGGAAGAGCCCTTAACCTGAGCACATAGGAAGCACGACCCTGCAGGGGTGAAGGAGTGGAGAGGATCGGAAGGGAAGAGGGGATGCCGTGCAAGCAACAATGGGGTGGACGGAGGGACTGCAGATATCTGCACCATGGGAAAGGGAAGACTAGGACGTGGAAATGGTCACATGGCAGAAGTGTTGAGAGTGTCCTCTCAGAACGTCGGGGGGATGAATAATTATGTTAAGCATGTCAGGGTGGCCTCATAGCTGTGCCGGAAAGGGGTTGCGATAACAATGCTACAGGAGGCACATCTCACAATCAAAAAAACAGTCATTGTGCTTAAAAGGTGGGGTGGGATGGGATTCGAATCCACCTTCTCTACTTAGGTAAGAGGGGGTCCTTATTTGGGTTGTCCCTGATGTGTCCTTTCGCATGGTGGACGTTTACACAGATAATGAAGGTAGGATGATTTTGGTGCATGGCTTTATAGACAAGAGAGACAAGAGAGACAAGAGAGAGGTGTGCCTTATTAACACCTATGCCCCCAACCACGATGCGTCTTCCTTCTTTCATTCCTTGTATACCAGATTAACTCCCTTTCGGGGATGATGTGGATTTGGGGCAGTGATTTACATTGCACTCTTGCCCCATTACTGGACAGATCAGATGATAGGCATATTATGCAAGCTCCACCGGCAAAAATCCTAGGGGCACTGTTGGAAGATCTGGGGTTACAGGATATTTGGAGGTGGCTGAAGAGAACCAGGAGGGAATTTTCATATTACTCAGGTGTGCACCGTATTTACACACACATTGGCTATTTCTTTACTGGGGTGAATCAGCTTGCAGAATTTGTGGGCACCTCATACGAGGATAGGACACTTTTGCATCACTCCCCCTTGATTGTTGATTGGGTGGTAAGCACTCATCCAGCCCCTGTGCCCACATGGAGGCTCAGAGTGGAATCTATTCCGATACTGAAACCAGGTAAACTGGGGCAACATTGCGTATCATATCGTCCAATTTCTTTGATTAACCAAGACAGCAAAATCCTTACGGCTATCCTTGTGTAGAGGCTAACAGTAGTGATAGGGATGTTAATACCTCCAGACCAGATGAGAAATGTCCTGGGAAGACCGACTTCTGGGAACCTGAGGAGGCTACATGCGGTGATAGATAGGACACAGAGGTGGAGGGAAGGTTGTGCTGTGGTGGCATTGGACGCAATTAAGGTGTTTGATTCTGTATGCTGTGAATGGTTGCACGCCTCCCAGGAACGATTTGGGGTGGGGCAAGTGTTTCTGCGGTTGGTCAGGATGCTCTATGCAACACTTACTACGCAAGTGAGAACAGGCAAATACATATCGGGTCAACTGGATATTAGGATTGGTACAAAACAGGGGTACCCTCTATCCCCCATGCTTTTTATAATGGGACTGGAGCCCCTGGCAGCGTTCTTGAGGAGGGAATTCAGGGATGCGGGGCTCCAAGTGGACAGAGAGACCCATGTAGCCTCACTATTCGGAATAATATTTTGTATGTCCCCAGTCCTGAGGATAATCTGGCATATTACCTAGACGTATTAGATAATGTTGCGATATTATCAGGCATTATGGAAAGCAGGAAGAAATCATGCATTTTCGCATTGGCCAGGATGGGTGGGGGTAGATGAGTCACGCTTTCCAAACCTGGTGTTAAAATGGGTGGCTAATACATTTCCTTACCAGGGAGTTCGTGTACACCATGATAATAGAATCGCTTATGAGCAGAATACAGTATGGGCCAAAGTGGGACTTGAAAGTTCAATTAAGTTTGGGGAGAAATTGCATCTCTTGTTAATGGGTAGAATTGTGCCACGTAAAAAGTGATTGTAGACCATATTTCATACCACGGTCCTATTTTAGGTTGCCGCATTCAATAATTAGAGGAGTCATATGGGATTCTGGCAGACGCAGGGTGGCCCTGAACACCTTGTGCAGGGTCTATGGGGAAGGAGGGGTGTGATTGCCACATTTTGAGTTATAATATCTGGTAGGACAGCTGCAACATGTGGCTGGGTGGCTGTCGGATACAAAGATGTTGGAACACATGTGCACCATATTTATTGAAGGAAGTGCTGTGGCTGGAGAAGGGCAGGATCCAGGACCCCCCATACCTTCTGCAGTTGGGTAGGAAGAAATTGTTGAAGTTGGGAGAACCTTTTTTTTAAACATTTGTTTTATTGTATTTTAAGGATGGATGAGCAAAAACATGTCGGATCATTATCATATACCATATCAACATTCACTATGTTCAGCCTATCTTACACTTTATGTTAACATTCCCCAACTTGTTTCCTCCCCCTCCCTCTAAACTTCCACCCACTACTCTTGTCTGCCTATCTCCTATACTATAAGCGCACCATACATCTAGCAGTTAGAAGTACCTTGTTTCCACTTCCGGGTCAATTCCCCTCACTCACATCCCCTATTTCGTTAGTGTACAGTGTTTGCAATAAGACATACCATTCCTGGATACCGCCTGAGCCCTCCCCTTGTTCCCTCCATGCCACCCTTTTCCAAGCCACCGATTCCGCCTCCCCCACCTGTGAAAATCTTCCCACCATTTCTCTATTTCTGGGCCCTTGGGTGATTTCCATGAAATAGCAATCCTTTGTTTGGCAAGGATGCAGGCCAGGTCCTTTAACGTACTAACATGTTTCTGGCCGTTGGGTCGTGGAAACCGTCCATGTAGGCAAGCACCTGGGGAAAGGGCATCCAACTCCACACCTCCTATTCGTAGTCTATTCGTCACCTCCCTCCAGAATGGTCTCGCCACTGAGCATGCCCAGAACATGTGCTGCATCCCTGCGTCTATCGCCTTACACCTGGAGCAGCCCTGCGCCCATACTCCCGGAAACTGTGAGATCCTCTGAGGTGTCATATATGCCCTATGTGTCACTAGCAGTTATATAAACTGCAATCGTGCATTTCGTAACACTTTCTTGTGGCATCCCAGTATCCCCTTCCATTGTGTTTCAGTAAAGGGTGCCCCCTAAGTCCTCTTCCCATTTGCTTGTTACGACTCGGGCAGGGGCAGGCCCATTCGACAGTAGTAGCTCATATATTCTTGATATAGCATACCCTCCCTCTGCTATATCATATAGGACATCCACTATTGAATGTTTCTCAATCAACTCGCTATATGCAGGCCACCTGCCTGTAATCTCTTTCTTGATAATGCTATATAGTAGGTATTGGCCTGTGTGGACACCCGTCTGTTTTGTCAGCTCTGTGAAGGGTATGTAAGCAGTATCTTGTAATAAGTCCCCTATGGTGGCCAACCCGCAGACCTTCCAGTGCATGTGTTTGCTCCTCTTTGCTTGAGTCAGATGTGACACTACTGAGACCAATGGAATCTGCGTCGAGATTGGGTATTTTAGCCCCATCACTGCCATTGCCCTGTCCCACACCTTCACTCCCAAGGATACTAGGTGTGACCAACTTTCTCTACGAGGCTTCTTGAACCACAGTAGCTCTTTCAGATAATGACTGTCCAGTGGTTTGCAACATCATTGTGTCCAGGGTAGGGTCGTCTGCAAGCCAATCTACTACACATTTAAGTACAGTTCTAACTGCAAACTCTAATGCCCCCTTCTTCATACGGCCTGTATAGTGTCGCTAACGCTATTTTATTCCGTTCAGTCTGCCACAAAAAGCACCTACAGATACTCTCAAGGGTCTTAAAAAAGGTCTAGTTATGCAGAACGGGACAGTCACAAAGAAGTGTAGCAGCCTGGGCAGTACCGCCATCTTCAGCAAAGCCACTCTGACCATCATTGAGAGGGGTAATTTAGCCCAGAACTTCATCGAGCCCTTAAACCCTTCTAGAGCATGTTGCGTGTTGTGCATGTGCTCCTCCTCGGGGTTGTGGTACACGTTCACTCCTAAATATCTAAACGTGTGCACCTTCCATTGTAGGGCAAGCACAGGAAGTTCATCTCTTTCCATCCCGTGTAATCCCGATATTGGGAATAACGCTGATTTATCCATGCTAATTGTGATCCCTGACAATGTTGCAAAGAGCGCCTTAGCTTCTAGTATCAATTCCAAATTATGCTCTAGGTTCTGAATGTATAAGAGTGTATCATCATCATTTTGGGATAACAAATGTCTGGCCCCATCAATCTTGATACCTGCCTCCATGTATTATTTTCAAAGGTACTGGGCAATTGGTTCCATAGCGAGTACAGCAGCGGTGATAATAGGCATCCTTGTCTGGCTCCCTTCCCCAATTCCCATGCATCTGAAATGATCTTACCTGTCTTGACCTTTGCCATCGGTCTGGTGTACACTAACTGAACCCACTTGGTAAATGCTTGCCCAAAACCAAACCTACGCAGAGTTGTGCAGAGCCAGTCCCACTTCACCGAATCAAACGATTTTACTGCACCCAATGTGGCTATGGAACATGGTATGATATGATATGATAGGTTTATAACGCGCTTAGTACCCAGAGGTTTCTAAGCGCAGACCTGGGGATCGAACCTGTGTTGCTCCGTGTTGTCTTGCTTCCAAGGTGAGCACTTTGCCCCTAAACTATCCTCCTTGCTGCCGGTCTCCCAAACTGCTGTCCTGTCCATTACATGATGTAATCTGTAAGTTCCAGGCCATATTTCGGTCTGGAACGTAGCCCGTCTGGTTGCACTAGCTTGGGTATCACTGCTTTCATCCTAGTCGCCAGTATGTACGTAAGAATCTTATTATCTTGGTTGAGCAGTGAGAGGGGCCTGTAAGAGCACAATCTAACAGGGTTTTGTGGGGCTTAATGAGGGGTATGATATTGGATTCTCTAAGGCTCATTGGAAGGGTCCCTACTTCGTAGGAATCGTTGAATGTGCTGAGCAAGTGGGGGGCCAATTCGCTTGCATATTCTTCATAAAATTCACTAGGCAGTCCATTGAAGCTTGACGTCTTTCCTGTTGGCAACCCCATAATTGTGCTTTGTATATCTTCTAGGGTGACAGGCAACTTTAGACTGTCCTGTTCTTCCTGACTGAGTACCAAGAGCTCAACCTCGTCTAACACCTCCCTTAGATGAGAGCTTCGTGTCAGGGGACCCCCTTGGTACAATTGTTGTTAAAATTTGTGAAAAGTCTCATTAACTACATACTGGGTGTAGCATGGTTCTCCCTGCCTCGTGTTTATTGCATGTATGGGGCTCTGTTGTGCCTCATATTTGTACAACCAAGCTAACAATCAGCCGGGCTTGACTCCCTCCATGTGCTGTTTCTCTGTGTATTTCGCGTAAATATGTTTACCCAGTCTATCCCAAAAATCCATACATTTACAATGTAGTTCTCTAGTCTGCTCTACATTCCTCAATTGTTCCTCCGCAGAGGCCAATTCCTTATTTAAGGTTGCCTGGACGCTGCTGGATCTCACTATGGGGGCCCCTCTGACTAACACCTTGAAGTAACATGGGCAATAAATGGGGAGTATAATATACGTTTATTTATAGGTATCCATGTGATTATAAATAACAGTTTTATAAGTAAAGTATATATCTATATTAGGGGACATGAACTGCGCACGTCTCTTCTCTTCTCCGCCCTTCCAACTGTCGCTCCTCCGCATTCCGAACTAGAATCTTCTCTTCTCATCCTCGCTCTCGTTCCTCGTGCATTCCGCACGTGCTGTATAAAGTACATTGAAGACACTACACATCCCCCTTCCTTATGGAACCATTATAAGTTTGTTAGTTCACGTAGTCTGAAAGATGTCTCGGTCGCCTGTAGTTTCTTCCGGTTCTAGACTTCTTCCTGGTTTCTTCTGGATGGTTATCTGAAGAGATTGCCAAGGAAGACACACCACAGGAAAACTCAAGTCTGCTATTCTCCCATTCACCTTCATCATCTCTCTTTATTACCTCACATTTCCTGCTTCTCTCTCTGCTCACCTCAATCACTTCATCAGGGTCATTCTCCAAACATTCATCGTTTAGAACCATAACCCTCTCGTTATTCCACACTCTGCCATCCTGGGTTCTTACGGCATGTGAACATACCTCTACCACTCTAACTGGTTTAGACCAATGACATCCATCATGTCTCAGGGATATTGGAAGTTTTATTCTCACAAAACTACCCACATGAGGCTCATGTCTTCTCCTGAAACACTTGCTATCATGCAACCTTTTATTATTCAATTGTCTCTGTTCAATACATCCTTCCAGTCCATCCAGATTTACCATATTCCCCGCCACAGCACTCATCCACCCTGGGAAAAGTTTTGTATTAGCTTTTCTGGCCCTACTCAGTTCAAAGGGAGAAACACCTGTGGTACTGTGAAGTGTGAATCTGTGAGCTAACAGAGTTTCTTTAACAGCCCTTTTCCAATCGCTTCCATTTGCCCATGCCAACTTGATGACATCCTTTATTACCCTGTTATATTGCTCCACAATGCTGTTGGTTTGAGGATGGTATATTGCACAAAACTTATGATTAATGGACCTTTCATTCAAATATCTTTCCATGTCTTTGGATTTAAACTGTGAACCATTGTCTGTGAGAACTTCTTGGGGGTACCCCTCTCTTTCACACAGTTCTTCTAAAAATTCAATAACCTTACGCGTGGTAACCTGTGGCAAAAAAGTAATTTCAACCCATCTGGTTAACATGTGTATGACCACCAAACAAAACGTAGAACAACCACCACTCCATATTGGACCAGTCACATCCATAGCAATTGTACTCCAGGGACTTTTGGGAATTTCTCTCATCACCATCGGATAACTGGCACCCATGCATACTTTATCACTTCTGGAGCAAAGGATACACTTTCTGATTTGGTCCTCAATCTGACAATCACACCCGGGCCACCAATAGGTATTTCTAATCCTTCTCTTGGTCTTTACAATGCCCTGGTGGCCTTCGTGACCTATCTGCATTATCTTCTCTCTGAGCTTGGTAGGAGGTATCATTTTATCACCCTTTATGAGATATCTGCTTTGCAAATATAAGTCTTCTTGTACATCCCAGAATGCTTTGACATCTGTGTGAAACACTTCATTCTTCTTCCACCTTCCTTCTTTGACATTTCTCACTACTTCCATCAATGTCTCATTTTTCTCCATTTCATCCTTCCAATCCTGTTCAGATATGGCCTGGTCTGATACCACACAAAAAGTTTCCTGTTCTTCTGGATCATCATTCACATCATCCAAACCTGTAAGGTGCGACAAGCAGTCTGCCGTGGTATTCTTCGACCCAGGAATATGTATGACTTTAAAGCTTGTGGTCCGCGTTAATGTTGAACTGCACGCCCCACACAAAACTCCTAAACTTCTCTGTGGCCCATTTTATTGCTAGAGCCTCCTTCTCGACCGTGGCATAGTTCTTTTCTGCTCCTTTTAAAAGTCTGGACGCAAAGGCAATAACCATTTCTTGTCCATTATGATACTGTGATAAGGATGTATCGAGTCCCACTTCACAAGCATCCATCGTTATGACAGTTTTCCTACCTCTTACAGAGCTTTGAAGTGCTGGGGCTTTAGCTAACGCTTCCTTAATGAAACAAAACTCTTTTTCACTCCTCTTGTTCCACACAAATTTCTTGTTCATTTTTAATAGCTTTCTCAATTCCACCGTATGGTCAGAATAGTTTTCTATGAACTTAGCATAATATTGTGCCATGCCAAGGAACGTTCTGAGTTCTTCTTTGTTGTTCGGTACAATCATAGATTTGATGGAGTCCGCTAAGTCCTTCTTTGGTTTGATTCCTTCTTCAGATATTACGTGTCCCAAGTATTGAATTTCCTTTCTGTCTATTTTAGATTTGATCTTACTCAACACCATCCCTGCCTGGTGTAGTTTCTGTAGTACTCTATTCAGTCTCACATTGTGCTCATTCTGATCATTTGCATAAACTAATAAATCGTCTTGGAAAAATACTACTCCTTCCATATCACCTAGGATTCTCTGCATAACTCTCTGAAAAGCTGAGGTCGCAGAGATTAGGCCAAACGGAATCCTTTGAAATTGGTAAAGACCTTCCGGCGTAATGAAATTCGTTAAATGTTTGGAGTCATCATGCAGTTTGATTTGGTGATAAGCGGCTGTGAGATCTAGGGTAGAGAAAACTTTTGCAGGTCCTAATGTGGATATTAGTTCTTGTATGTTAGGCAACGGGTGCCTATCCGGAATTACGCACTTGTTCAATTCTCTCATATCAACACACAATCTTACTTTTCCTGTTGGTTTTCTTACTATGACCATAGGCGAAACCCACTCTGCAGCATCTACCCTCTCGATAATGCCTTGCTTTTCCAGTTTGAGTAATTCCTCTTTGACTTCAGCCCTGAGGGCCAACGGAACGTTCCGAAGTTTTTGGGCTATAGGCTTAGAACCCGACTTGAGCAATATGCGATGTGAAAATCCTTTTGAACACCCTATCACATCATCGAATACTTCATCCTTGATTTTCTGGATATTCTCTATGTTAGTCCCACCAACTTGATATACTGTGTCATTGGCATTTGGTTCTAGTCGTACTTTCAACAGTTTCTGATGGGTCCAACTCAGTAAGGCTGTCTCCCCTCTCTTTGAGACATAAATGCAGCCACATGCCTGTCTGTCTTTAAATTCTAATTTGGCCATAAACCATCCAAGTAGGTCTATCCTGGCTCCTCCATATGTCATCAACCATCGGAGATGCCCTTCCTGGGCCTCCTGGTCCCTGGCACATCAGGGCTTACGCTCTGTTATACTACCAACATGGCCGCAAGCACAGAACGCTGCCTACCAGCCTTCACGTCCAATGCAGCACGTTCTATAAAGTAGCCACACACCCGCGGCCCTGCGCGTCTCAACGCTACTGTTAGCTGTGGCTAGACGTGCACTCCGTAATTCGCCTTCGCGGAACTCTGTTGTTTCCTGGTTACCGGACCTTCTGCTTTCCTACTATTCTCACTCCTTCTTAATCAGCCTTCTCCCGGATCCCGTGCACCCGCCTCTGAGTGCTCCTTTCCCCTTTCCTACACTTCCTGGAGTTTCCTAGCGATCCCGGACTTAAAGCTGAACGAACACTGGAAGCCGAAGACAGCCGAGCGGGCTTGTACAAGACCCGAACCATACGAAAGAAAACTCCTCCTAAGGATTCCACCAAGCAGCAAAAACAGGTGAGAAAAGGGGAAACCTGTGACAGATTGAGACGACACCTGACCGAAGTCGATACAGACATGGAGGCGACCATTCAAGATCTTATGCGCGGCATGCAAGAACTAACGGCCGAGGTACAAAACCTAAAGGCAGAGAATGCTGCTTTATAACAATTAATCTTATCCTGCGACTCTGCCACGAAGGAGAGCGTACTATTGGTTGGCATTGTAGACAAATACGATGGGTCAGCAAAAAACCTGTGTGGATTCCTTGATTCCTGTTTGGTCCACTTTACTTTTAAGCCTATTATTTCTCTACTCCCAGGGCTAAGGTGGGCTTTATTATTTCGCATCTTTCCGGGAATGCATTAACCTGGGCCACCCCATTAGTTAATGCTGGAGATGCCCTCCTGGATGATTATGACGGCTTCATTCAAGCTCTCAAGACCATGTTTGACCGCCCAGAACAGGTCTATACCACTCAGGAACGTCTACTTGATTTCCAGCAGGGCTCCCAGGACATGCTCACGTATGTAACACGATTCAAGCAATTGGCTAAAGAAGCGGACTGGTCCTCTGAAGCTTGCTTCACTCTCTTTCGAAGAGGGTTAAACGAAGACATCAAGGATGAACTAGCCAGGGTGGCACGTCCAAGTTCATACCAGGCCCTTATGGATCTCGCTCTACAGATTGATTTTCGCATCCAGGAAAGGAAGGCAGAGAAAAAGAAGACCAAGTTACCCTTCCAGAAGAACCCCATAGAGACTTCCTCGAAATCCAAAGGTGGTTCTGTCCCTACTAACAAATCCGAACCCATGCAAATAGGAGCCTTCCGTGGACCCATATCCCCCCAAGAAAGGTTAGGTTACGAAGGATCCATACTGGCTAATGCATGTATTGTGCCTCAGACAAGCATTTAGTGAGAGAGTGTCCTATAGCCCCTCCACGGCGTTCGGGAAACGCCAACTCCCGATCCTAGATGGAGCACAGTTTCGGGAGAGAGATGTTGGCTCCACATCTATACCATCCTTAAAATCTCCTGGACAAAACAATTTGGTAATTTTACAGGCCTTTCTATCGCCATCCAAGAAGGAAACCTACCCCATTCTGGCATTAGTGGACTGTGGGACCATGGGAATATTCATAGATCAAGAATGGGTCCTTAAACACCATATTCCTTACGAATCCCGGAATATTATGCAACCTGTAGAAGCAATTGATGGGAGACCTCTTTCTTCAGGACCTATAACCCTTCAGACCAAGGAAATTGAGCTTGCAATAAACCACCATGGAGAAAAGATAAAGTTTGATATCATAAAGTCCGCCCATTACCCAATGGTTTTGGGAATGCCATGGTTACAAAAACGCAATCCATACATCAATTGGGCAGCAGGTTCTTTGTTCCTGGGTTCAGAGCACTGCATGTCTCATTGCCTACTCCTGGATCCTGCTCCGACACCATCGGAAGGGCATTCTGCAGACCTTCAAGCTCCACTCACGGTCTCAAACATCATCCGGGTTCCTAAAATCTATCAGGAATACGCTGATGTGTTCTCTTCTGCTATTGTTCAAGCCTTACCTCCTCAGAGACCTGAAGATTGTGTTATTGAAACCGAACCTTCAGCTGTGATTCCCTTTGGAAGGATGGTCATTTTATCTGAACCTGAGAAAAAGGCCCTCCGTGAGTACCTAGATACTCACCTTGAAAATGGCACCATACGACCATCTAAATCTTCAGCCGGGGCTTCTCTGTTTTTTGTTCCAAAGAAAGACACCAATGAGCTCAGACCTTGTCTTGATTATCGAGGTCTAAATCAGTGCACCCTTAAGGATCGCTATCCGTTGTCCTTGATCTCGGATATCCTGGAGGCAGTAAGAGGAGCCGTAATATTCACCAAGTTGGATCTCAGAGGTGCCTACCATCTGATCCGTATTAGAGAAGGCGACGAATGTAAGAAAGCCTTTAGAACACCCTTTGGTCATTATGAATACTTGGTCATGCCCTTTGGACTCGCTAATGCCCCGGCGGTCTTCCAACGCTTCATGGATCGGGTGTTTTCGGATATGCTATTTCTCTTCGTCATCGTGTATCTGGATGACATCTTAATATTCTCTAAGGACCCTCTCAAGCATGAAGAACATGTTAAGACAGTGTTACAACGGCTACGTGAACACAAGCTCCTGGCAAAACCCGAGAAGTGCCTTTTTCATGTCTCTACTGTTCACTATCTAGGATTTGTCCTTAGCCCAGAAGGTATTGGAATGGATCAATCCAAAGTAAAAGCCATTCTATCCTGGCCAAATCGGACCATTGTGAAACAGATCCAGTCTTTCCTGGGCTTAGCTAACTTCTATAGGAAATTCACACCTTACTTTTCCGAAATAGTCCGACCAATTATTGTCTTGTTGAAGAAAGACGCGCCCTATCATTGGACAACAGCTCAGGAGGAAGCCTTCCAATGGTTGAAAACAGAGTTTACACAAGCCCCCATCCTGGCTCAACCTGATATCAACCAGCCCTTCCTAGTGGAAACAGACGCCTCTAACTACGCCATTGGATCAGTTCTGAAACAGGAATTCGACGACGGACTGGAACATCCTATTGCCTATCTTTCACAGACGTTAACTCCCAGTGAAACCCATTACTCTGTATTAGAAAAGGAACTCCTAGCCATCCGTCAAGCCTTCACTGAGTGGCGTCATTTACTTCTGGGAGCAAAACATCCTGTCCAGGTTCGCACGGACCATCGAAATCTTCAAGTATTACAAGCCATGGAATGTAGGAATAGCCGTCAAGCCCGTTGGGCCTTCTTCTTTGCCCAATACCAGTTCCAGATTCATCATGTCCCTGGAACACAGAATATAATTGCTGACGCCCTATCCCGACGTCCTGACTTCGAACCCCCTGAAGACCGGACATTTCCTAAGATGTTTCCCCATACGATATTTGTAGCTCAAGCAATTAGCCTCCTGGAAGAAGTTTGCATGCAAACCCAGTCCTCTAAACTCTGGAGAGATATTTCAAGGAAGATCCAATGGAATCTGAGAACCAAGGATGGATATTTGTTCAAGGATAATGCTCTAGTCATTCCCACACAAAAACGACAACAAAGGATAATAAACCTCTGTCACGATACCCTTCACTCCGGACATCGTGGCATTACCAATACCCTCCGTCTAGGACAAAGGCAATTTTGTTGGCCCAGAATGAACCCAACGTACGACTGTATGTACAAGCATGTTCTGTCTGTAGTCAAAACAAACCTGATAACAAGAGACCGGCGAGTCTCCTACTGCAGCCTACACTGCCAACAAGGCCGTGGGAATTCATCGCTACAGACTTCATTGTAGAATTGCCGCCTTCCAGGGGATACACGACTATCAGGGTCACTATTGACTTGTTCACCCGTATGGCTCATTTCACCCCCCTGTATAAACTGCCAATTTCATCAGAACTTGCTGGAATCTTCCTGGAACACATTTTCCGACTTCATGGACTCCCTTCCAAGATCATATCAGACAGAGGGCCTCAATACATTTCTCAGTTTTGGAAACACCTTTGCCGGATACTAGGGATTCAACGTGGCCTCTCCTCAGGCTATCATCCACAAACCAACGGAGCTACTGAACGTGTGAATCAGACCTTAGAACAGTATCTTCGTTGTTTCACTACCAAGGTCCAGGACGATTGGTCCCTTTTAATACCTGTGGCTGAATTTGCCTACAATAATTCGGATCACTCGGCTATTAAGACCAGCCCTTTTTTCTATAGCCAGGGATTCCACCCTTCGGTTCTACATTCTGTCCTCCCACATCCTACACTAGTTCCTACAGTCGATTCCTGGATTGAAACACTCAGCAATGTACAAAGAGAAGCCAAAGAACAGTTAGAAAGTACCAGGACTGAGACCAAGCATTATGCGGATTCAAAGAGAAGACCAGGGCCCTCCTATGCACCAGGAGATAAAGTATGGCTATCCTCGAAACTGCTGCCCCGGCATCTACGGCCAAATAAACTGGCTCCCCGGAATTATGGGCCTTTTCCTATAAAATAAATCATCAACCCAGTGGCTTTTCGACTCAAATTACCAGACTCCTGGAAGAAAATCCACCCAGTTTTTCATACATCTCTAATGAAACCATACATCCAGACCTCTCGGTCTAACCTCAGGCCTACTCCCGTACTTGTCAATGACCAACTGGAATATGAAGTCTCCAGAATATGTGACTCCAGATATAAACGTGGTCAGCTCCAGTGCCTGGTGGAATGGAAAGGGTATCCTCCCAGTGAACGCACTTGGGAACCCATCTCAAACTTAAATACCCCCAGGTTACTCAGAAGGTTCCATCTCATACACCCGGGCAAACCCGGCGGGGCGGGTTTTCAGAGGAGGCATGCTGTCATGAACCATCGGACACGGCCTTTCTGGGCCTCCTGGTCCCTGACACGTCGGGGCTTACGCTCTGTTATACAACCAACATGGCCGCAAGCACAGAACGCTGCCTACAGCCTTCACGTCAATGCAGCACGTTCTATAAAGTAGCCACATCCCCACGGCCCTGCGCGTCTCAACGCTACTGTTAGCTGTGGCTAGACGTGCGCTCCGTAATTCGCCTTCACGGAACTCTGTTGTTTCCTGGTTCCCAGACCTTCTGCTTTCCTACTATTCTCACTCCTTCTTATTCAGCCTTTTCCCGGATCCCGTGCACCCGCCTCTGAGTGCTCCTTTCCCCTTTCCTGGACCTCCTGGAACTTCCTATCGATCCCGGACTTAAAGCTGAACGAACACTGGAAGCCGAAGACAGCCGAGCGGGCTTGTACAAGACCCGAACCATACGAAAGAAAACTCCTATGGATTCCATCAAGCAACGAAAACAGGTGAGAAAAGGGGAAACCTGTGACACCATAGGCTTTAGGCTTGACATCTACTTCATGTAGATATTCCGGCCCACATGACCTCCACATTTCCTCAGGTATAAGTGTGTATTTGGCTCCTGAGTCCACCAACATAACTACATTAAAACCATTCACAGCAATCTTTGCTCTGGAACTTTCGAAATGTGTGTCTTCATCAGAAATCATGAATACACATTCCTCTTCTCCATCGTCATCCCCAATCCAGTTCGAGGTATGATCTTCATTCTTGGTGGTCCTACAACATTTGGCCATATGTCCTTTGCCTCTGCCTCTCCTGCAGATAATCTTAAGGGCCGGACATTCTTTGTTATTCGCCCAATGATTTGGGCTACCCCACCTGTAACATCCTCTTTGTCTGGTTCTACCCCTTCCGCTCTGGGGAATTTGTCCCTTGCTTTGGCGTTCTCCTCCCGGCATGGACATCCTGGTAGTTTCAAATCTATCAGTCTTCCTGATTTCAGGTCTCTTCACCATCATTTGGCTTCTGTACATTTCTGAATTACCAGGAACCCTGCGTTGTATATTGATAGGAGTTGGTGACGTCCTACTGTGGTAAGGTGCTAACTTCTTCTTTCTCCCACCTCTTATCACTCCTACTTCTTCGTCATGATCAGATTGTATTGAACTGACGGATGGTTTGACTGAAATATCCTTCATTCTGCTCTCCAAGGTCATTACGCATGTTTCTGTGTGCTCAACTTCTTTGGCTAATCGTAGAACTACATCAAGTGGGGGATCGTCTTCGGACCATAGCCTCTCTCTGACCTTACTACTTCTACACTCAAGCATAAATTGGTCCATGATCCGCTCCTCCAATTGTTGATTAAACTTGCAATTACGGGCCAGTTTTCTCAAAGCTGTAACATATTGTTCTACAGTTTCATCTTGTTCTTGAACACGTTTGCCAAATTTATATCTTTCCAGTATTGTACTCATTTTTTTCTCATAATGTTTATTTAGTTTAGTTATAGCTACTTCGTATTCGTTCATGTCCCCCATTTCATCATCCAATAGCTCAGGCAGGTCTTCATACTTGTCTTGTCCAGCCTGAGCCAAACAGTATAGTAACAAAGATTTCTTCCTTTCAATGCTATATGTTGCTCCACAAACCACATGAGCATAATGTTCAAACGCTTTGAGCCAGCGCTTCCATGGAAGAATCGGTTCCCCTACTTCTGGTAGAAACATGTGTGGAGATGGATTGCCATGTTAAGTATTCAATTATTGTGTGACTAATACAATAACTATAGGTTAATACCTTGATAGGTCCTTATTGTCCACTGCAGGAATGAGTAGTAGGAGTTGTGAGAGCATTTCAATATTTCATCTTGAGAAGTAGATGAATACAAAAGGAATGGAGAGATCTCGTGTTTCAATGTTCTCTCGTATTAATGCTTCACTAGATGAAAGATGAGTAATAGTAGCTAGATGAGAGATATGCATGTACAATTATAAGCACAATCATCACAATTTGCTTTGATTCAGTGCTTTCCTTTACCTTTTACCTTGCGTACATATAATTCTGTCACTTGAGTGTGTTCAAACCTCTTTTCTTTCCTTTTATTTAATTCGCTTTCACTTCAGTAGTGTGAACGTAAAAGAAAAACTTTCTTTTACCTTTCACCTTGTGTACATATGATTCTGTCACGTGAGTGTGTTCAAACTTCCTTTCTTTTCTTTTATTTATTTTGCTTTCACTTCAGTAGTATCAACGTAGAAGAAAACATTCGTCCCTTCAGGTTCCTTTCAAGAAGTACTCTTGTCGGCGTCAGGCGGCTACGCCCCCTTTCTTTTTTGTTACGCCACGTTCATCCAACTAACGTTAGGTTGTGCTCGCATATATCAGTACGGGGCTCGATGTGAGCGTATGTAGCATGCGTCAGTAACGTTTCACCTTGTCCATCCAATGAGATGTGAAACTTAACAGGCTGACATTGGGCGTAAGGCTGTGCTTGTGGACGCCAGTACGGGTTTCTATGTAAACACGTATCGTGTCGGCTCACTCCACTTTCATTTTCAACTTGTTTAGTTTGGGCGGTGGACACACGCTATTGTGCGTCATATTCGTATACTCCCCCCTTTATTTATTTTTAGCCAATCAGTGAAAGGTACGTCAGAGTGATTTTTGGGTCAACACTCGAAAAACCTTGGAGGTGCGGAACGGAAACAAATAATTACGTCGGACAAATTTCCGAACTTGCGAGGCCGATAGTGGGCGGCAGTGTAAACAGTAACGTCTGCTCCTACCTCGTACGTGGCCGGAGATCCCTCTCAACAGCCACCATGAAGTCTTGTATCCTCGTCACCACTGAAGTAACGTGGGCAATAAATGGGGAGTATAACATACGTTTATTTATAGGTATCCATGTGATTATAAATAACAGTTTTATAAGTAAAGTATATATCTATATTAGGGGACATGAACTGCACACGTCTCTTCTCTTCTCCGCCCTTCCAACTGTCGCTCCTCCGCATTCCGAACTAGAATCTTCTCTTCTCATCCTCGCTCTCGTTCCTCGTGCAATCCTCACGTGCTGTATAAAGTACATTGAAGACACTACACACCTTCAACTCGTTCCAGAAGGTTCCGGCTCTGGGTACACTTCCAAAATTATGCAAACCATATTCCGTAATGCTTGCTTTAATGCTGTCTCGAAATACGGGATCTCTTAACGATTCGCTTCTAAGCCTTCACGTGGGTACCAGTGGTCTGGGGGGTACGTCTTGCCATTGCAAGCTAAGTGGTACGTGGTCCGATAAGACTCTCCCTTTATACTCAGCATGCGTGATGTGATGTGATAATTTGCGCCCTACAAAAAAATTATCTATCCTAGTATATACTCTGTGTGGTGCTGAAAAGTGTGAATAGTGTCTGGGGTCTGGATGATGAGCTCTCCAGGCAAAGGAATCCAGGGTGTCTGTAATGCCCTTGCGGGCGGCGCTACTTTGATATACCCAACATCTGATCTATCTAACTTTGGATTTAATGTACAATAAAAGTCTCCTCCCTTATTACTGTCCTGATACGAGCCCAATCAGGGCTATAGAGTCTGGAAGAACTTGGCGCCACTATGGTTGGGGGCGTACGTGTTAACCAAACATGTATCCATTTGCTCAAGGAGGTCCTGCACAAGCACCATTCTGCCCTCATCGTCCACTTTGCATCTTGGTAGGTATGCATATACTCTATTCCTCTTCACATAGGTGTTCAAACCCCTTACATTCCAAGTAAGCACATTTACAGTACCTGCCATTTACATCTGTCTCTCTTCTTTTTTCCCTCCTGTGGTGTACCAACCCTAAATGCTGTGCTGCCATTTTCTCTCAAAGTACATGCAGGCAAACCCTCCCCCCAATAAACTTCCCGAACTACCCCAACTAAAAACAATTGCTCAGCTATGTTACCCTTGCTCAGGAGTGCCCGCCTCTCACATCTGCCCCAAGCCGTCCTGCCTGGGGCTAGTGCACAGCAGATGGGCAAACAATTGCCCTTAAAAAATGCAACTTGGAGGTTGTGACCCACGAAACCGTGAATCCGGTCTCCTCTTCCTTGTTATTAAGCATTGACTGTTAGTAAAACCTGCCATATGTAAAGAAAACACAAATCCAAGCGCCTGCAATCCAATCTTCCTGAAAGTTTGTCCCGTGCCATCAAGCCTTGCAGTCACAGAGTGTTTGTATAAGGGCAGCACTGTAGGTGTGCACCTCTGCTCAGTGCACACAGTTAAAAATACTCTAGATGTTCTTGGCCGTGAGTCGGATAAGACTCTCTTTGTGTCTTCCCTGGTCTTCTTCTTTGCATTTTTCCCTACATCCTTTCTTCTCCCTGTCCACGCTTGGGCATCGTCAGAATGGTCAAAGAACCAAGTCTTATTTTTGTTTATCATTTTGAGCCACGCCGGGTAGATCAGCATGCATTTCAAACCAGCTGTACGGAGCTTAATCTTAGCCGTTCAAAATTGCGCCCTGCTCTTATGCACCTGGAATGTGTAGTCAGGGTAGATCGCCAAATCTGCAGAGGTTCTCTTAAATTCACCACCTTGCCTTGAGTATGCCAGTATCTTCTCTCTGTCTTTGTAATTCAGGACTTTAGCGATAATCGGTCTCGGGGGCGGTCCCGGGGGGCGCCTAGATAGAGCCCTATGCGCTCTCTCGATTGTAAAGCGTTGAGTGAGGTCACCGGGCCCTATTTCCTAGAGTAACATGTTCTCTATGTATGTCGTTGGTTATTTCCTTCTTCCCTCTCTGTGCTTTCAAGCAGTCGGCTTTCTCATTCACTGGGGCCCACTACCCCTTTGTATTAGGGGCTGACACTCTAGCGCCACCGCCCGGCCCAGGTTTTCCCCCACACCTATCCAGCCTGCTCCTCGCCTCTTATGCGCACAGAGTTCAAATGGGACAAAGCAGCATTTAATAAGCCCTCAAGCTTCAATACGCAAGTACGGAGCCTTTGTTGTTTAGTCCACCTCACTCCGCTGATTGCTCCGCTGTATTGCCCGCTGCTTGTTTTCAGCTCCTAGGGCAACCAGGCTCTGCAGTAGGGGACGCGCATCACTTGACTTGTTGTCCTTGCCGTACCATTTAATGTGGGTGGTCCGCTGCAGTCCCTCTGTTAGGCAGAATCCTGTGCAGTGCCCTTAGGGACCTCTACACAAAATTAAGACCACAAGTGGTATTACAAGTTCACCTTTGGTACAAGCCTGTAATACTATGTTAAAGTGGTAGCAGTAGCAGAACAGCCAGGCTTATATCAAGAGTATATGAGCAGTAGCAGAGATTACACAAAGGGACCACAATTACTGTGACTCAAGCAAACACTGACTCAAGGTTTCAGGTAAAAAATATAAATACATTTATTTTTAAACCATCTGTTATAAAACACAACACTTCTATAAATTCAAAACCACATGTAAAATACACTGCAACCAACCAATTCTCTTGGCACAGAACAACTCAAGGTAAGTACCTTATGTTTTGGCGGACCGGTGTTGTGAAACAAAAGACGTTACCAGGGATACGTATGCGATCACTTTTGGACAGTTCGGTCGTATTAAAGAAACGCGTATCCGTGGCAAGAAATGTTACCGGTGCAAAACACACTTAGCACCTGGGCTAACCAGCGAGAGTTGGGGGCAAAAATCATAGGCAATACTTTTGTCAATGCAGACAGAATCAGAGAACACTCGCTGACAGAAATACAAAAGTCAATAGGCCGGAGCCAGTGTCAAGTGGAACCGGGGTCCTGTTGTCGAGGATCACATAGTCAGACAGTTCAAGATTCAATGTTGCCAGGAGTACTTGGATATTGTCAACAGGGGAAGCAAAAGTTATAAGAGGGAAGGAAGACAAGGGCAAGCCTTGGAGGAGGAGAAAAAGGATTCACCCTAGTTCCTTGAAGCAGAAACAGTACCTTATTCAATGAAGAAGCTGGTGCCACGGCAGTTGTTCCTGGTAGTTTCCTGCAGACCCACTGTTCCTGGAGCTTCGGTCATGGAGACGAGAAGGAGGACGTCTGGAGGGGTCTGCACCACTCAGGGATGAGGCCAGCAGCAGCAACGGAGAATAAAAGGTGCACTCCTTTAAAACAGGAGAGGCTCTTCAGATGGCTATCCCGACCACTACAGCAGGGTGCAGCGATTTCGACCACGAAGAGGATCCTCTGGCAGTGGAAGATGAGCTGGTTGACCCCACCACGCCCAAGGGAAGAAGACTCCGGACAGGATCTTCTCTGGTCGTCGAAGGGTAGATAGCTCAGGACTGCAGCAGGGCTTCACCGGGACGGGGTAGTTGCAGCAGCCGTCTTCTTTTCTGCTTCTCTTCGGTTCCTTTCAGTTCCAGTGGCGACTCTGACTTCCAGCCCAAGAGTCCTGCCTTTTATGCAAAAATCCCCCATTCACCAGCCTGGCTGTCAATCACGCAGCAGGGGGGTTGTCCGGCCCGGACAACCACCTCAGCCAATAATGGCAAAGTGTGACTTGGGTTTACTAGGATACTCTGTGCAGGGGGTGACTACACCCCTCCCTCACATTCAGCCCGCCTAGACACCCAGGTGCCTAGAGGTGAGCTTCTTGGCAGAAGCCCGCCAAAAGACGGTGAACAAAGAAGGCAAACCTGGTTTGCCGCGCAAAGTAAAACACAAGAAGGACTTTAACAAAAAGAAATGGCGACTAAACCCAACCGGAGCCAAAAGAAAGAGTATTTGGTCAAGCGGGTTTATGTTCGAGGCTAATATAATAGCCTAAAACAATACCACGTTTATATAGTATAATCGCGGTAGAAAAGTTAGGGTAGATACCACTGCCAACAGCCAAGTCTAAATGTTAAAAGAACAAAACAAAGCTCAGAGAGGCACAGACAACAAGGGGTAAGAGTTAACCCTTTTCCAGTACTCCATGTAAGATGGTTTGTACTGGGTCTTACTTACCTATTTCTGGGGGACAGTAATCAGCCCCAGAAAAAGGAGTCATTGGGAAGTCTTAGAGACAACCCTGTGTTACTGCACTGAAGGTGATGTGTAACACACACAACAAGTTGGGCTCATGAAGTGGCGTGCTCCAGTGTCCACGATCACACAACAAGTAGAAATGCACGTGACAAAACATAGGTAAGAGTGGGGAAAAAGGCACACTCTTACCAAGTGGAAAAAATAAACTCCAGAAATCCAGCAAAGCTGCTGGGGGACTCACTAGGTGAGGGAGATTAGCCATAGAATGAGAATTCTCCCTAACACCCTCTCCTCACGCCGTCCTTCTGCTGGGCACCCTTGGACATTCGCGTCCCTCCTCCTGCTCACTCAATCCAGGTTCTTGCTGCCGGTATCCAAACTCGCTCCTACAGTCCATCTGCTCCCTCTGATCATTCCGATCTACCCGGATCTACCAGGCACTCCACTCGCTGTGGCTGCTTTCTTTGTTAAGCAGCCACCATCTTAATTTCGGTTATCTCTAGCAGTCACAGCATTTCGCACCTCATATCTCCGCGCTGGGCAAATCCCTGCATTCTTCCTTTCAGTTGTGTGAACCTGAGATATTCACACACATAATCCTTCGTTTGATGTCTACTCGGCCAGCTTGGAAACCTGTTTATTTATCGGATCTTGGGGGGGTGTGGCTACACGGCTGTGGGATAAGGCGTTTCCCGTGAGCTCCTGCTACACTGATCCTAAGAAGAAGATGCGCTTCAAACGCACCATATGTGTTTATTTTACATCTATGGACGCATGAATATCGCAGCTGCACACCAAGCGTTAAAAGGAAAGGACCCGCTGCATGAGGAACGAACACTGAGGCATCGAAGTTCCACAGTGCCCGACTCGCAGCGGATTACAAAATGGCGGCCGGAGAGAACAAAGGGTCGAGGAGCTGACTAGCCAACGCACTGCGGTGAGAAGAACTACGGGTGCGGAAACGAAACGCTGCCAAACGTTGATGTGGTGAGGTTAGCAGGAGGAACACGGAGTACCAGCTGGGGACTGCGAGGTGTCAATGTGAGTAAGTGCCCAGGCGGTCGCATTGGTGTGATGGAGGCTGGAAGTGACACCACAGTCCATGCCGTGCGAAGTGGAAATAAAGTGAACTGAGCCCCAATAGAAACAGAGCGGGGGGTAGAGAAGAGGACGCACCTCCACTCCCAGCAACCTGATGGCAGGAGTGCAGCCCCAGAGTGAGAAAGAAGGGATCCAGCGCATCCCCTGCGGTGAGAGGCAATCTCACGGCCTGCAGCACCGGAATGAGACAGAGTTCTTAAGGGGTACAACCGCTGCAGTCAAAGTGTTGCGGCGCTGGAGGAGAGGCATCGGAGAGAGGGCTGGCGACCGACGTGGATATTGTGCAAGCAGAAGGACACCCGGGGGTGAAGCCAGACTGGGGGCTAACACGTAGCTCAAGGAAACCGCTGAGCGCCAGGAGGCAGCCAGGGCAGGGGGCAAACAAGAAAAGTGCAACTGAGGGGCATACTGAGCAGAACTTGAGTAGCCCAATCGGAGCAGCCGCTGTGAGATTATAGCGCAACGTGTAAGCGCATACTGGGGCAGAGGGTGTGTGTACACCCAAGCAACTCCTTAAGACTGTGTGGGGGCTCTGGCCCCACCCCAGCATACAACCAAGCAGATGCTCGGAGAAAGGGCAGGCCGGTAATCACAGCACACGCCCGTGTGAAGGGTAGATTGGTGAGACAAAACAGCGGACAAGATGGGGGAACAGCAGCCGACCCAAGAAAACTCTGACCCTGGTAATCGGCAGATACAGGACGCGATCGTTGCACTGCATACTACATTGGAGTGCAAGATAAACGCGTTAGCTATCGACCTGGCACTGCTGCGTCAAGATGTCTGTGCAATCGCAGAACACACAAGCAAGTTGGAGGAACAAGTGAAAGAAAACACTGAAGTAAGGGCGCAGATGACGAGAGATATGGACGTTCTCATGCAAAAAGTTAAGTTGCTGGAAGACAGGGCGGAGGAAGTGGAAGGGCGAGCCTGTAGAAACAACATATGTATCGTGGGCCTGCCGGAAGGTATCGAGGGAGCAGACCCAACTAACTATGTGGAAAACCTACTGTTGCAGGAAATTGGTGTGGGAGAACTCGCTCAAGGGTTCACAATCGAAAGAGAACATTGCTCCCTCATAAGGAGATGCCCCCAGCCGCGCCGCCCATGCGAGTGATAGCCAAGGTGCTTAATTACAGAGACCGAGAAAAGATACTGGATTTCTTCACAGCGGGTGGAAGGATACAAAGAGACTCTGCTAAAGTAGCTGTGTACCCTGACTATACATTTCAAGTCCAGAAGCGGAGGGCACAGTTCATCACCACAAACGCCAGACTACAGAAAGCGGGACTAAAGTATATGCTTATATACCCTGCGAGATTGAAAGTGATTTACAATGGCAAATCCCCCTTTTTTTTTTTTATCGCCTGAGGAAGCGCACAAATCGATGGACAGGACACATTTGCCTGAAGAACCTGAGACCAGCCAAGGACCTGCACAAAGTTGAAGCAGAGATACGAGTCGGAGAGGCAATGTAATTAACCAAGTGACCGAGCATGAGATGCGGGCCTTCAAGTTCAAGACGCTACATAAGGGGACAATGGACAATAGAATGTAATAACTAAATAGGATAAGTCAACAGTGCAGGAGCGGAACGGGTACCGTGGATGTCCAGTAGCGGGAACATTACGTGAACCCTGTAATCTCCTCTAAAGTAATTGGGGCCGAGTTTTAGGGCCCGCCCGTAGGGCACATGGAAACTTGTCTTACGACAAAGTGGAAAGGAGCGGAAACAGGATTATCCCAGCATGCAAGGCATAGGGGGACTAGTTACATTTGTTGTGGGGTATGGGTGTGTTGGGAGGGAGGGGGGTGGGATACCAACGGGGAGCCTGTCACAGGTAATAGTAGACTGCGTCAAACCACAGGCTGCCCACAGGCTGGTGGCCTCAATAACTCTCCAGTATGTGCAATGATGGCTGATACGGTCATAATTATGATCTGGAATGTTAGGGGGCTTAATAACTATGTGAAGCGTAAGAGAGTAAGCATGTGTATAGCCAGCAAAACAAGGTTGCAATAGCGCTATTGCAGGAAACAGACCTAGACAGACAGAAGCAAAAGAACCTGGAAAGGGTGTGGGGGGATGTGCTGGTGGGCTCAACATATTCGACATATGCGAGAGGGGTCCTTATCTGGATAGCCCCTGATATACCGTTCAAAGAATTGGCACTGTAAACCGACAATGTGGGAAGAATGGCGATGGTGCATGGGTTACTAGAGAACCGGGAGATTTGTGTGGTGAACACCTATGCCCCTAATCATGACACCACTGTGTTCTTTAGATCACTACATGCGAGATTGGGCTTATACAGAAGTGGCACTCTGATTTGGGGAGGAGATTTTAATTGTACAATGGACCTATCTCTGGATAGGTGTGACACCAAACACAAGAGGCCACCCCCCCGCGGCTAAGGTACTGAACTCACTAGTAGAACACTTCAATCTATGCGACTTATGAAGGGCAGACCATGGAGAAACGAGGGGGTATTCCCATTACTCTGCGCCACATAAGGTGTACACTAGAATAGACTAAATGTTCACAGGGGGGGGAGAGCGGCCCCGAATTCTCAGAGACGGAGTGCCTAGATAGAATACTGTCTGACCACTCGCCATTGGTGGCGAGATAGAGAGTATCAGGCCTTAGACCGCCGATCCCCACGTGGAAATTGAGGAGTGAAGCGCTGCAGGACACTGCATTTGCTGAGCATGTCAGGAATAATAGAGTCGAATTATAAAGGTAAAGGAGGGGAGTGTAAAAAAAGTGAGCAGAGTCCGGGAAGCATACAAAGTGGTTTTCAGGGGAGTGATAATAGCTGAATCGGGGGGGTTGCAGAAGGTTCTGGTGAGGGAATTGGAGAAGACAGAGAGGGAACTGAAGCAGTGGGAGGGGGAGGCCTCGATAGGACAGGAACAGCTCGAGGAGATGATAGCGCTGAAGCAAACCGGTCTGGCACAATGGGATAGGCTTGGGAACTTTAATTATGCGAAGTGCCTGGAGAGGAGTCACGCGCTGGGTGATAAGCCGGGGAGGATGCTGTCGTGGCTATGCAAACGCGAGACCGCCAGGTCTCAGATTTGCTCAGTCAGGAATGCGGAGATGGAGGAAGTTGGCACGCAGGAGGGGATAAACGAGGTGTTCTCTGAATACTACAAGGCATTATATGCAGCTCCCAAAGGCGGCACAGAAGAGGAAATACAAGATGTACTCACTCAGATAGATCTACCCAAATTGGATGGGCCCCGGGTGGAGATACTGGAGGCCCTCATAACAGGAGGTGGCGGTCACTATTAGATCCCTGCCGACGGGGAAGGCACCAGGGACGGATGGGCTTCCAAGTGAGTTCAATAAGGCATATGTTGACATACTGGTGCCGCTGTTGGCCAAGGTGAACAATTAATCATTTGAGGACAGCATCCTAACTGCAAGTATGAGAGAGGCTCTGATAGTGCCACTGCTCAAACCAGACAAAGAGAGCACGGACTGCAGATCCTATTGGCCCCTGTCCTTACTAAATCAGGACAGCAAGATCCTCACAGCAATCTTGGCGAGTAGACTCCGGCAGGTGAGACACAGGCTGATCCATCCAGGTCAGCCGGGGTACGTGCCCGGAAGGAGTATCTCTGAGAATTTGAGACGGCTCCATCACGTGATTTATAGCACAGCGGATAGGCTCACACAATGCACAGTTGCCTCTTTAGACGCTACAAAGGTATTTGATTCAGTGCACCGCGACTGGTTGTATGCCATGATGAAGAAGATGGGGGTTGGCCGGCTGTTCATGAGATGGGTGCGCTTGATATACACAGAACCAATTGCCAGGGTCAAGACAGGCAGTCGGTACTCAGTGGCATGGCAATTACATAGAGGTACAAGGCAGGGGTGCCCGCTGTCCCCGATGCTATATATTCTGGCAGTAGAGTCCATGGCGGCATATCTGAGGCAGGAATACGGGGACGTAGGCATAGACATAGATGGGATAGGACACGTGATATCTATGTATGCAGATGATGTGCTACTATACGTGCAGGACCCCGAGGTGAATCTACCATATATGTTGGAGGTGCTGGACAAATCTAGCAAGTTCACAGGTATTAAAGTAAACAAGAAGAAATCATGTCTATTCCCACTAGCTGCCACCGCACAATTGGAAGAAGGGAATTTACCAGATCTCCTCCTGCCCTGGTGCAGGGCTTCATTCAGATACCTGGGTATTAACATCCACCGACACCCTTCCCAAGAGCATGAATATAACACAACGCGGGCCAAAGCAGGTCTAGTTGCGTCTATGGGGTTCTGGAGTAAACTGCCCTTGTCAGTAAAGGGGAGGGCGGCATTGTTAAAAATGGTGGAACTACTATGACTCATGCACTGTGTCCCATATGACATACCAGGGCGCTTCTTCAAGGAACTGGAGAAGTTATGTAGGGGGTTCCTGTTGCAGGACCGGCGGCACAGGGTAGCCCTGAATACATTGCAGAGGATGTATGAACAGAGAGGGCTACGGGTTCCAAATTTCGAGCTGTATTTCTTACGTGTCAACTGTAGCATGTGGTGAAATGGATGTCTGACGAACCCATGATATATACGACACTCCTGCAGCCCACGTTACGGGGATGTCACCTGAGAGATCTCCTCTGGGCCCGAATCTGGCACAGGGCCTGCAGGGTCATGGGAATAACGGACCCGCTTTCTCTGCAGATACCGGTTCTGGGGAGTAGGGAGAGTGCACGGACCACGACAGAATTGAGATGGGAGATGTGTGGAGTAGCTACTGTGGGGGACCTAATAGGTGAGGGAAGGTGGAAAACGTTTGAGGAGTAGCGGGAGGGGTCTGGGATGCAGGCGGGACAGTTCTTATTACACAACACGGTCCTGGGGTTGTTACGCAGGAGATGGCTGAATGTTACAGAGGGGGATATTGAAAATGAGGATGTTGAGATGCTACTCAAAGTGGCAGAAGGCGGACACGGAGTGTCCAGAATCTATGAGGTCTTGTTGGGCTGCACCACACGGGCTGAACTGAATTGTAAGATTAAATGGGGAAGGGAATTGGGGAGGACGTTTGAAGAGAAAGAGTGGGGAGAAATAAAACAATGGGCCTCATTACACGGATGGCGCTAAGGGATTACTGGCACCGGTAAGGGCACCAGTGCCAGTAATCCCTTAGCGCCATACCACGAGGTCCCTCAGCGGGTCCTGTCCTTAACGTGTGGCCAGACCACACGTTAAGGAAGGGACCCGCTGAGGGACTTCAGGGCAGGTAACGGTACTGCTAATAGCAGAACAAGGCCTGATAACCTGATAACCTGTTCAGAGTTCGCAGCCTTCACCTCACTGATGATCCCCAACAAGGGTGAAACACGTGTATGGGGTTGCTGGTGGTACTCTCATTCAGGTTGGAATTGCCATTGCATTTCGGTGCTGGACTGCCCCTGGGCAGGACAAAGACTGATATGCAAATGGATATTTCCCATCTGTGAAAGGCACAGTGAGTAAAAGCAGTGGCTGCGAACTCTCAAGTGGTTAATAACCACTGAACAGGTTATCAGGCCTTGTTCTGTCGAGAGAGGGGAGCCCGCTACCTTTGCAAACTAAATTTCAAGGAACCTGGGATTGGTAACCCTAGGTCTCCTGGGGGCAACCAGACGTGGTCTCCCTCTCGAGAAGGCCTTGTTCTGTCGAGAGAGGGGCGCCCGCTACCTTTGTAAACTAAATTTCAAGGAACCTGGGATTGGTAACCCTAGGTCTCCTGGGGGCAACCAGACGTGGTCTCCCTCTCACTGTGCTTAGAGAGGCATCAGCTTCACCTCACTGATGATCCCCAACAAGGGTGAAACACGTGTATGGGGTTGCTGGTGGTACTCTCGTTCAGGTTGGAATTGCCATTGCATTTCGGTGCTGGACTGACCCTGGGCAGGACAAAGACTGATATGCAAATGGATATTTCCCATCTGTGAAAGGCACAGTGAGTAAAAGCAGTGGCTGCGAACTCTCAAGTGGTTAATAACCACTGAATAGGTTATCAGGCCTTGTTCTGTCGAGAGAGGGGCGCCCGCTACCTTTGTAAACTAAATTTCAAGGAACCTGGGATTGGTAACCCTAGGTCTCCTGGGGGCAACCAGACGTGGTCTCCCTCTCACTGTGCTTAGAGAGGCATCAGCTTCACCTCACTGATGATCCCCAACAAGGGTGAAACACGTGTATGGGGTTGCTGGTGGTACTCTCGTTCAGGTTGGAATTGCCATTGCATTTCGGTGCTGGACTGCCCCTGGGCAGGACAAAGACTGATATGCAAATGGATATTTCCCATCTGTGAAAGGCACAGTGAGTAAAAGCAGTGGCTGCGAACTCTCAAGTGGTTAATAACCACTGAACAGGTTATCAGGCCTTGTTCTGTCGAGAGAGGGGCGCCCGCTACCTTTGTAAACTAAATTTCAAGGAACCTGGGATTGGTAACCCTAGGTCTCCTGGGGGCAACCAGACGTGGTCTCCCTCTCACTGTGCTTAGAGAGGCATCAGCTTCACCTCACTGATGATCCCCAACAAGGGTGAAACACGTGTATGGGGTTGCTGGTAGTACTCTCGTTCAGGTTGGAATTGCCATTGCATTTCGGTGCTGGACTGCCCCTGGGCAGGACAAAGACTGATATGCAAATGGATATTTCCCATCTGTGAAAGGCACAGTGAGTAAAAGCAGTGGCTGCGAACTCTCAAGTGGTTAATAACCACTGAACAGGTTATCAGGCCTTGTTCTGTCGAGAGAGGGGCGCCCGCTACCTTTGTAAACTAAATTTCAAGGAACCTGGGATTGGTAACCCTAGGTCTCCTGGGGGCATCCAGACGTGGTCTCCCTCTCACTGTGCTTAAAGAGGCATCAGCTTCACCTCACTGATGATCCCCAACAAGGGTGAAACACGTGTATGGGGTTGCTGGTGGTACTCTCGTTCAGGTTGGAATTGCCATTGCATTTCGGTGCTGGACTGCCCCTGGGCAGGACAAAGACTGATATGCAAATGGATATTTCCCATCTGTGAAAGGCACAGTGAGTAAAAGCAGTGGCTGCGAACTCTCAAGTGGTTAATACCCACTGAACAGGTTATCAGGCCTTGTTCTGTCGAGAGAGGGGCGCCCGCTACCTTTGTAAACTAAATTTCAAGGAACCTGGGATTGGTAACCCTAGGTCTCCTGGGGGCAACCAGACGTGGTCTCCCTCTCACTGTGCTTAGAGAGGCATCAGCTTCACCTCACTGATGATCCCCAACAAGGGTGAAACACGTGTATGGGGTTGCTGGTGGTACTCTCGTTCAGGTTGGAATTGCCATTGCATTTCGGTGCTGGACTGCCCCTGGGCAGGACAAAGACTGATATGCAAATGGATATTTCCCATCTGTGAAAGGCACAGTGAGTAAAAGCAGTGGCTGCGAACTCTCAAGTGGTTAATAACCACTGAACAGGTTATCAGGCCTTGTTCTGTCGAGAGAGGGGCGCCCGCTACCTTTGTAAACTAAATTTCAAGGAACCTGGGATTGGTAACCCTAGGTCTCCTGGGGGCAACCAGACGTGGTCTCCCTCTCACTGTGCTTAGAGAGGCATCAGCTTCACCTCACTGATGATCCCCAACAAGGGTGAAACACGTGTATGGGGTTGCTGGTGGTACTCTCGTTCAGGTTGGAATTGCCATTGCATTTCGGTGCTGGACTGCCCCTGGGCAGGACAAAGACTGATATGCAAATGGATATTTCCCATCTGTGAAAGGCACAGTGAGTAAAAGCAGTGGCTGCAAACTCTCAAGTGGTTAATAACCACTGAACAGGTTATCAGGCCTTGTTCTGTCGAGAGAGGGGCGCCCGCTACCTTTGTAAACTAAATTTCAAGGAACCTGGGATTGGTAACCCTAGGTCTCCTGGGGGCAACCAGACGTGGTCTCCCTCTCACTGTGCTTAGAGAGGCATCAGCTTCACCTCACTGATGATCCCCAACAAGGGTGAAACACGTGTATGGGGTTGCTGGTGGTACTCTCGTTCAGGTTGGAATTGCCATTGCATTTCGGTGCTGGACTGCCCCTGGGCAGGACAAAGACTGATATGCAAATGGATATTTCCCATCTGTGAAAGGCACAGTGAGTAAAAGCAGTGGCTGCGAACTCTCAAGTGGTTAATAACCACTGAACAGGTTATCAGGCCTTGTTCTGTCGAGAGAGGGGCGCCCGCTACCTTTGTAATTTAAATTTCAAGGAACCTGGGATTGGTAACCCTAGGTCTCCTGGGGGCAACCAGACGTGGTCTCCCTCTCACTGTGCTTAGAGAGGCATCAGCTTCACCTCACTGATGATCCCCAACAAGGGTGAAACACGTGTATGGGGTTGCTGGTGGTACTCTCGTTCAGGTTGGAATTGCCATTGCATTTCGGTGCTGGACTGCCCCTGGGCAGGACAAAGACTGATATGCAAATGGATATTTCCCATCTGTGAAAGGCACAGTGAGTAAAAGCAGTGGCTGCGAACTCTCAAGTGGTTAATAACCACTGAACAGGTTATCAGGCCTTGTTCTGTCGAGAGAGGGGCGCCCGCTACCTTTGTAAACTCTAATAGTGTGATCAACAAGGTCAAACGCAGAGGACAGATCCAGAAGCATCAGCAGAGCTGGTTGTCCTTGATCAATAATATTCAATAAATTCGTCTTAAGGTCCAACATGGCAGTTTCAGTGCCATGCCCCATTCTGAGACCCGACTGGTAGGCAACAAGAATGTCATTTTGTTTGATAAAATTCTGAAACTGAATGTATGCCACCTTGTCGAGAATCTTTAAGAGAAAGGGGATTTTTGTAATTGGACAGTAATTATCAACAGAAAATGGATCAAGATTGTCCTTTTTTAAAATATGGGGACCCAGGCCTCTTTAAGAAATAACAGAACAGACCCCTCCGCGAATGATAGGTTGATAAATGTAGTAACCCATGGGCAAAGCACGTCCATACAGTTAATAAAAAGACTAGAGGGGCGGGCATCAACCTGGCACGTGGTTGGCTTCATGCTGGAGATGATTTGAGAGATAGTGGTTTCGAAACAGGGGGCAAAAGAGAAAGGAGGAGCTGTAACCTTTGGGATGCTAGCTTTAACCCTGACGGAATTATGATTGGCCCTACCATTACATGTGTCCCTAGTGGACTGGTGAGACTTAAATGAGTGTTGACCTCTTTAATAAAGGCATTATGAATGGTGTGGCACCAATTTTTGGCTTTTTCTGGGGCGGGCAGCAAGTTAATGTGTTTTACAATGGCAATGCTAGCATATATTGTGAAGAAAACCCTTGCGATTTCTTTGGGCGTAAGTAGCGTAAAAAACTGTTGTGACACGTCTAATAAAAGAGGGCATCACTGATATATGTTGTTGAGGCAAGATTCATATTTTGTTTTTGGGCGTGGCCGGAGTTTAAATGTGTTGCAAAATTCTCCTGTGAACTTTCATCTACTGTATCATTTCATGTATTCCCCTTCAGAGCCAACTGTACATGCTATGGCTTTTTGCCCATATTTTTTAAAACGTGTGCTGCATTACGACCAAGTTTTACAAAAATGTTCTTGGGGGAGAAAAAAGAACCCATTGTCAGTCCGACCCACTCATATTCAAGACATATATTTACATTAACCTGATTTGAAGTTAAGCCCTTATGATACCATAAAACACCTTAGAAACTATCAAGAAAAGGCCCAAAATCAGGAGGGTCAAAAACCACCTTTGTTAATATGTACATTGCTCCTCAAGAGTACAGATGAAATCTTAGGGGAGGGAGGAAGGGAGTAGGAAAGACTGACTACGCAGTTTTCCGAGGCTGCTGCTTCAAGTCACGCCACCTACTTCGTAAGAACATTAGCTAATATCCCACACAGCAGTGACCCGATACCCTGCGTTGCCGGAACCCTGCGACCTGCTCTCGTGTACATCGGATCAGGAGTTGCTATGGAGACAAGAAAACCCAACCCTTGTTGGTGCATCAAGTAGAAAAAGTATGTGCTTAAATCGTTCAAATGCCATCTCGAAAGCAGAATGAAATACAAGCACAAGAGGCAAAGACAAACACGCAGCCATGTCTGTGGCCGTGGGACTATGCCTGGCATTGCTGTTTGAAGTGGCTAGGGGACTAATGAAGAAAGAAACCTATGCTTCCTTTAGTTTGGAGGGGTTGGGAAAGCAGTGTCAACATAACAACCTTTTAAAGCGAGCAAACGGAGTGCCTCTTGGCTTCACCTGTAACTTATTTTGTTTTAAGCTGCACCTTCTGCGCATATCTGCTAAGCTTTATTAATTTTCCATAAATACAATCTCATGTTGCATCCTTCAAATATGTACATCCTTTATTTTGGGCATTCTGCATTGAAATATCATGGTTCGTTTTATTCAAAAGCAGACTTTAATTGTACATATTTACTTATTGTCTCGAATGGGTCTGCAAACCTTCCCAAATTACACATAATTGTACCGGATATGCCATTTGAATTACTTTAGCCCTCTAAATCGAGGGCGGGGTCGACAATGATCTATTCCAAAGTCTATGGGGCTATTAGCACATGGTCGTAGTAGCAAGGCATGTTAAGAAATTTTCGTTGTAAGGTAAAAATGGTGCTTTAAGAATGAATAAAGTCAACAGACACCTGAGTACGTAAAATAAATGTGGTTTTATCTTGTAGTATTTAAAAACATGGTTGCTTTCACAGACATTTTAATTCCAACTTGGTTGAAATGGAAGTTTAACATGGGCTTGCACTAGGTGTAATGTACAAGTAAACCGTTTCTCTATAAGAAAGTGAAAGCATTTTCCAATGTTTTCTCTTTATCTTTCATGGGTTAAACGGCATTTTGCAGTGAAAAAAGGTCCTGGCAGAGTGGAAGTTCCTTGTTGAAACAAACATCTTGCCTGAAAATGTCGTTGGTTCCCTGTCTGCTTGTAAAGACGTTCAGAATGCAATCAATGCCAGTAGTTTTTGACTGCACTCTAAACATTCTGATTGGGTGAGAGGAGGTCAATAAAGATATTCATGTACTAAAGTTTCTTATACAATATTAGTAACGCTCTGCAACTAGAGCCTTACTTTGTTTATTCAGTAGAAGGATTTTGCTTTTTTAAATTTCTCTGCAGCATGTTTTTTATCCAAAAGGGGAACTGTTTACCTTTATATATGTTTAATTACTGTGTTGCTTTATGTAGCGCTAATATGCTTCCACTCAAATGCACCTGAGTGATTGGCAACAATACACCATGCTGCAATGCCAGAAATAGATCAAGTTCAGACAACCGCAAGAAACAGACTGAGCATCAGGGGCCCATAGGATCAGTGCTGTGGCAGAGGGTGCTATGGCCCTGGGAGGGAACGCACTGAATGGTCCAGAGGGCTCTCTCAGTCTCAAGATGAGGGTGGGCAGCAATTTGTCAGTTTACAGTGCTCTGACCAGCGAGTCTGTCCTGGGGGTTTCCATTTGGATCTGTCACCTCTCCTGCCATTCCCATTCAAAAGCCCAGAACTGTTCAGGGGGATGCCCTGAAACTCTGAAGTTGGAGCTGCAAAGAGAGAAATTAGCCTTTCAGTATAAGAAGCTAGAAACAGAAGTTAAGTTAAAAAGGGAGTGATGCTTAAAGACAAAGGGCCTCATTCCGAGGTTAGAGGTAGTCATGGCGCTATTAGCGCCATGACTACCTCAGGTACCGAGTCCGCCCTCGTTCAATGGGGACTTACCGGTCTATTACAACCTTTTCGGGACCGGTAAGTCCCCATTGAAAAAGCCATTCCCCATTCCCATTTCAGCCCCCATAGGGCTCAATGGGAAGGGGGAAGGCACTAATAACGGTACCGCAAATTGCGGTACCGTTATTAGCTCTGAAGTCCCTTAACATGCCCCGTCGATAACACCTGGTAAAACCAGGCGTTAAGGAAGGGACCGGCTAAGGGACCTCGGAATAGGGCGCAAAAGGATTACCGGCACCGATGTCCTTAACGGTGCCCGGTATCCCTTTGCGCCCACCTCGTAATGAGGCCCAAAGACACTGGGCCTCATTACGACCTACGTGGTAAAAATCCATCATTACCGGCATGCCGGTATGAAAGTGTCTGTGTTGGACTGTGCCCGTAATGAACGGGAGAGCACGAGTCCGCGTGCACATGCTTAACGGCATGCCGGTAATGGATGCACTGCCTTCCCGATAGCGGCATCAAGGAATCCGTTGAAACCTCCCCCGGCATCATCGCTGGCACCCTAAATAACGGTACCGCTATTAACGGTACCGTCAGTACCAGCACCGGAAGTAGCGTCATCGCGCAGGAACAGGAAACACACCAGCGGCCATCTTAAAAAACACAATCCATTGCAATCCTCTACAGACAGGACCTGAGCAGCCTAACCCCTACTGGTGCACAATGGCTAAAGTAACCAAGAAAAGCGCAGCACGTATGCAAAAACCGCATTTCAGGGACAATGAGCTAAATATGCTCGCTGATACATTAGTGGAGCAGGCAGATGTGGTCTTCAGGGCAGACCTACGCCGTCCTGCACAGCTACTGAAGAAATTAATATGGGAGGAGACTGCCGGAAAGGTGAGTGCGGTTGGAACCACCGCACGGTCAGTAAAGGACTGCAGGAAGCGGTGGAATGACCTGCGCCTGCGAGTCCGAAATATCCTATCGGCCAACCGCAGCCAAGGGCTGGCAACAGGCGGTGGTCAGAACTCGCCCATAAAACTTTCGAGGTGGGAAGAGACTTGCAGCTCAACCATCAACGTGGAGGCCATTGAAGGTGTTGGTGGAGCGGAGTATGGAGTCCCATCATCGGCTGATGAAGGTGAGTGACCCTTTGCGCACCACACAAGTCCCAGAAACACCTGACATCCAAAGTAAAACGTAGGCCAAGAAATGTGAACCTGATGAGAGCAAATACATGGCCCATCATACACACATACACACATCCCAATCGAGAAGCTGGACCCACCACGGTCACATCAAAATGCATGCTGCATGCGGCTCCAATACCCAAAACACACCCGATACACAAACAATAATCACATTTCACACAGCACGCAAGCCGCAACACACCTGTTGGCCTCACAGCAGACACCATGGAAAACATGACTACACGTGAGGGATGCCAATACTACCCCACCCCCACAATCTTGCAAGCACCCTGACCACCAAGCATGCAACGAACCACAAGGCCCAAACTGCACAAACACCAATGTATGCATGATGCAAGTACTCCCATCACTGATGCCTTGCCTCTCTGTCACCCACAGGCACCGATGCAGACAGCGATGAGGACCATCCAGCACCACAGCCCAGGACACCTGCCAAGAGGTCCCGGGGTCAGGACAATGGCACCAGGCCATCCACGTCCAGGGCCACAGAGATGAGCCAAGGGGCTCACAAGGCACACACCAGTGCCCAACCGGCTGCACAGCCCCTCACGGCTGCACTGGTCCAACAAACAGCATGTTGGGGGATAGTGGACATACGCCCAGCACTCAGGACACACCACAGGGCACCCCTCAGCATGAGCCTGAAGGCCAGGGCAGCCAGGGGGATTGGTCTCCATCAGAGCATAGCCCCGTCCTGTGCACGTCCGCACCAGCCATGTAAACGTCCACTTCACCCCCAATACGGGACCTCGAGGGACGTTTGACGAGGATGGAGGGCCGTCAAGAGGCCATGCATGCTCTTGTAAAACAATATGTTGCCGATGGGGAGGCAACACGCAGGGCGATGAGGGAGAATACTGAGGCCATCATCAAGGGTGTTCATGTAAATTCTGAGCGTGTCCATGAGGTCTTTGCAACTGTGGCCCAGATACGGGAGTGGATGGCCAACACCATGGAGCAGCGGCGTCCGGTGGCAACCGAGCCACATCCACACACTTCCTCCACTACCACGCCTCCCAGCTCAACTCAGACGAGCCCCGTGCGCAGGTCCCTGCACAGCATGCAGCGCACACACATGCAACCCCCTCCATCGGGAAGTGGGCGGCAGTAGCAGGGGTACACTGCACGTGTTTCGTGGATGTGCATCTAGACACTTGTGCTCTTGTTGTGTGTGGGTGTTGGGGGGTGGAGGGAGGGGTGTGGGAGGGTGTTGGGGAGGGGATGTATCGGGGGCTGTGGGGCTGTTGGAGGGTGGGGGAGGTGGGAGGTGCTGTGTGGGGGTGTGTGGTGCTGTTGGGGGGATGGGGGAGGGGGTTTGTGTGGCTGTTGGGGGCTGGGGGTAGTGGGAGGAGCTGTGTAGGGGTGTGTGGGGGGTGGAGGGTTCATTCATGTTGTAAATAACATCTGTTCAATACACCCGTTGTGAAAGAAAATCACATCACTGGACATTGCTCCTTCAGCTTGTGTCAATTTATTGAATGACAGTGTACAGTGCTATTTCATCCCCAAACCCAGTGCCCATATTCCTCCTGTCACAGTGCCCAGGGTCCCACATCCATGTCACCCTCTGCATTCCAGTCCATCAGAAACTATGGTTTATCAATGATTGGCGCACAGCACGTCCCTCATGTGCATCACGGCCTGGCCGATGTGCAACATCTTCTCCTTCCTGTTCTCCTACTTCACCTGGTGGTGGCTGGTCCATGTCAGGTGGCAGAGGAACGTTCCGGCGGATGCACATGTTGTGCAGCATGGCACATACCATGATGATCTTGCCTACCTTCTCAGAACCGTAAATGAGCGCGCCACCCGACCTGCTGAGGAAGCGAAACCGTGCCTTCAACAGGCCAAAGGTCTGCTCCATGACCACACGAGTACGTGTATGGGCACGATTGTAGTCCTCTTCGTGTCTGTTCTGCGGATTCCTGCCAGGGGTGAGGAGCCACTGCTTCAGGGGATAGCCAGCATCACCTGCATGGGAGCACAATAAGGTATGTGTAAGGGTATTTCTTATATTCCATTTGTGCTCAGCCTGTACATCGTTCATGCTCATATGCATCACCAACCACCCAGATGGAGTGACAAGGTCCATGATGTACTCGCATGTGAGGGTTGTGTGGCAGGGGATGAGACCAAATGCCAGTTGGGCAATGTTTGATGCATTAGGCTGATGCCCAACGTGTTACAGCTTGTTTAGTCTATCATGCTTTTGGATAATTGTTGACGCCATGCACGTGTCCCTCAACGTCTTCACAACAGTCACCATGGCACAATATGATTGTTGGTAGGGTCCCCCAGTGTAGGGATGTGTTCCTTGGATGTTGCAGGGGATCAACTGGCATGCTGGTACTCATGTGCTGTGAGTGATTCCCGCACCAATCACACCCATGTAGGTGTTGTTCAATGCTTAATGGCTCCAATTTGAGGCATCCTTTTCACATGTGTTTTCCCATTTGTATTCATCTGCACATGTTGCCATGGTGTTATGCAGTGTTACTGTCAGGGAGGGGCCGTGACAGGGGATTTCCCTGAGGGGGAATTCATACCCCGCGCTCATGGAAGCATGACCCACGAGGTGCTTCGATGCGGTCATGCGTATTCAGCTTTGTGACTGCATGATGGTGCATTGTGGGGCTGTGGGTACAGTCAGGTGATGTCCAGTGGACAGATTCAGGGGTGTGCGCAGATTGTGAGTCTGACATTTACACATTGGTGTGCGGCCTGAATATGTCGGCCTCCATTTTCGGTGTCATGCATCTTATTTGTATGATTATGGGCACGGTGTTTGCCAGCATAGACAGTGTCCACACACCCCATTGAGGACACTCCCATGGCCAAGTGAGCAGACAGTTTGCATATGCATGTCCCCCCACCACAATACACTCCCATGGCCCAGAGGGCAGACAGGTTGCATATGCATGTACCCCCACACCCACAATACACTCCCATGGCCCAAAGGGCAGACAGGTGGCATATGCATGTACCCACCCCCACAATACACTCCCATGGCCCAGAGGGCAGACTCACCCAGCAGCCAGGCACGTCGTGCAGCATCTTGTTCCATATAGCGGGGTAGCCAGGAGGTCCGCAGCACCATTGCCTCATTCGTGGATCCTGGGACTCTGGCACAGCAATGTGTTATCATCTTGCTGGCATCACACACTATCTGCACATTGATGGAGTGGTATAGCTTCTGATTGCGGTACACCACCTCCACGGCATGCGGGACTACCAACTCCATGTGGGTGCAGTTGGGGGCACCAATGACATTGGGCATGCCTGCCAGTGCATGAAATGCTATTTTGGTGTCATTGTCACTGGATATGTGGGCCCTTGCATGCTTTAGGAGAGCATCCAGCACTTGGTTTAACACACCGGGGAAACATGGTTGCGAGATGCCATGCAGCTGCCCCACTGTGTGCTGGTAGGTGCCTGCGGCCAGGAAGTGGAGCACAAACGCCACCTTCAGCAGAGGGGGGATGGCGGTGTGGATGTTGATCAGGCTGACCAAGTCTTCATGTATTAGATCCACTATGGTGGTGATGGTGTCCCTGTCCATGCGGTACAGGGTGTGGATCTGTGCTGGGGTTAAGTTGAATGGACTGGCCCTTATGCAAGGGATTGGTGGCAGCCTGCAGGGAACCACTGCCTGCACTGGTGGGATTTGCTGGGGCAGTCTCACCCTCCTTCTCCTCCTGCATCTCCTCTGTAATCCCTGGTGTACTGCCTGTTCAAGGAGTAGCAGTGCAGGCATGTCCTCCAGCTCCAGCATTGCAACTGCAAGTGGAGAATCATTTTGGTCTTGGAAGGGGTGTGGTGTGTGGGTGTTCTCCTTTTGTGCAGGGCCAGGCTCCATTGCCTCCACCTGTGTTGATTGTGTGCACCTGTGGCAGTTGGGAACACACCAGTTTCTATTAACGGATGATCCGCGATGCCGGTATTGCCAGCATCATGATGGCCCTTCTAACCGGCACCTGGATGCCGGTACGTGCATTTCCGTCGAACTCGTAATGTCCTCTTCGTAGCGGTATGCCGGTGTTAATGACACGGCGACCGCGTGCACGTGCGCATGCCGGTATGGCGGTGCACGGCCACAACGGGTCCCTGTAGATGCCGGTAGCACCGGTATCTAAGGTCGTAATACACCGGTCCGGTAATGGATGCCGGTATTGCATTACCGGTATCGTTATTACCAGGGTGCCAACCTTGTAATGAGGTCCACTGAAAGTCAACGTATCCAGCTGGAGAGAGCTAAAGTAGAAACTACAGCTAATCCGGTTGCAAGTGTCAGGTCTTCTGACACCAAATTCATGAAAGATTTGGTGGGTGTGTATATGCAGGAACCCCCTTCACAGACAAGCACTGGGCAGGGGTATGTGAGCGTGGGGCGTTTAATACAAGACTGCAGCTGATCCAGCTCAAACCCCTACACAGGGCGTACCTGGCTCCAGCCCGCCTCCGCTTGATTGACCGCACAAGGGCAAGTAATTGCTCACGGTGTAACACTGAAACCTGCTGATTTTATTCACGTTGTGGATTTGTCCTAAACTACGGGAGTTCTGGGAGGGGGTGGTGGAAGCTGTTTCTACTATGCTGGGGAGAGTAATACCATGAGACTTACTGTGCTGCATGTTTGGCTGGTTACCTGGGGAACCTAAGCACAACCAGAAATGGCTTACAACCTGTATGATAATGGCAAGGAGGTGTATCTTAATGAGATGGACAGGCGCAACTTCTCCTGGGGTACAAACTTAGCTCAGGGACTTGATCTGCCTTAGCGAGGCTGACAAAGAATACGGACTATTGTGCAGTCAGCAGACTAGGCCTAAGAACATTAGGGGGCCCTTTGTGTCCTATCTTGTGTCTCAGGGCTCGGATTTGGAAGCGGGAGAATTAACACTGATTCCATAGTCAAGGGACTTCAACCAGGCATAACCTGTACATGTACCAATAGGCCAGAATGTACTGCACGATTGATGCTGCCCTCCACGCCCCAGCCATTACACACTCTTGAGAGGAGCCCTGCTGCTTAATGTTTGATACATTATCTGTCATTGACCACAAAGTTGTACCTCAAATCAATACTGTATTGCTGAATGTCTTGAAATGTGAACCACCCAATAAAGAACTTTTTGTTTTTGTTTTAATGTTTTTAAAAAGTCTTCATCTCCGTAATCGACAAAGAAGTGAAAGACCCTGAATACTGTGCATCCTATCGGTCAATCTCATTGCTAAATGTGGATGCAAAAATACTTACAAGATTTCAGACTTCTAGATTAGTTGAGATATTATTGGGGCTGATTAAGACAGACAGAATGGGTTTGTGAGGGGTAGGCAAGGAGCGGCTGACATTAGAAAGGCGCTGAATCCGATGTCTCTTGAGTTATTCAGAACAGGGTAATCTGTGTTTGTATTATTAGCTGCTAAAAGGCATTTGTTCGCGTTAGCTGGTGTTTAATGAAGGAGCTGTTGAGGAAGCAAAGGTTTAGGGATAATGGCTTGGGGTGTATTGCAGTGTTACACTCATGCCCGGAAGCCAGCGTCCAGGTTAATGGAGTGGAATTGTAAAAATGAAAACTATTTGGAGGCACAAGACAGGGGTGTCCTTTGTCATCTCTCTTATATGTGTTTTATGATGGGGCATCCTGCCACAAAGAACCACAATGACTCCCAGACAAGTTCCAAGGATGTTTATTTGAAACTGTTTGCAGACAGGATGGCTCTATCATCTGGGGAAAGGTATTTAGGGCATAGAGGGTTTAGGATTATGGCGCTAGAGTTGTCCCTCTCTACCTGGTTCGCACAGTTTTTCCTCCCTTAGCCCAGGAGTCCTAAACAGGGTGTTAGAAGCTAACCAATAGGGACACAAGTCTGTTGATCTGACTAATACTATTGGGGTTTTCCCTAAAGCATTGGCTAACTAACTCCCTAAGGACTTTATAATCTTTCCCTGACCTAACCCGATTAGTACTCTAGGAAGTTAGGATGGTGCCTTCTTTTGCCCCTGTGACACTTCTCTGTCTCTCACACCAAATCTCCCCTGACTCTTCTCCACTCTGGGTCCCAAGATGTTCTCCTCCCACCGTACTAAAAGTTCCTCTGATCTCTCACTCTGTCTTTCCACCTACCCCTTTGATCGTAATTCCCCTCATACTTAACTCCTCCACTTACTAATATTGCTACCTCCTACTACCTCCGCTGTTACCTTCTCCTTCTCCTCCTACTCTACCTCCTTGCCTCACGCTATTGTCCTGTTGTAATCTATCTCACTCTACATTGATAGTTACTCCTATTCTCCCACTCACTGTTACTATTCTCTCTCCTATTTCTACTCCATACTTTACTCTCGCTATCACACTACCTGCTACCTCTCTACTGCTTCTTCTACTCACTAACGCTCTCTACTACCTACTCCACTTCCAATATTATCCTTTATCGGCACTAACACTACTGCTGCTGCTTACTCCGTCTCCTTCACTCGCTATTCAGCTACTCCCACTACCACTATCTCCACTCCCTACTACTACTACTACCTCCAATAGCATCACTAACACTCCCCTCTCCTACTCTACTGTACTCACACTTTCCACTCTCACACTCTCACACTCCACAGACCCCAACTTCACAATATCCCCTGCACTCCAATCGATGTTGCCTCCTCTGGTCTCTTTGAGGCCTCCTCTATCACCTTCTGTCCTCGACCTACTAACCCACCCCGAGCCACTCTCACACAGTTACTTAAATAGCCCCCTCCCTCCCCGGATTGTATACTTACCCTATAAATATTACATAAAAGAATATTGTTGAAATTCTTGTGGGGAAGAGAAAAAGCAGAGATTAGCCTTTGAGACTTTAATTAGACTGAAAGAACAGTCAAAGGTGGATTACCCAGATGTAATAACTACTTTAGAGCGTCGAAATTGAGGGTATTGGTGGACTAATCAGATAAGCAATGGGTTTTATTTGAGAGCGCTGTTATGTCACTGGTGATAGTGGGTGAGTGGTGATGGGTGGTGTATAAGAAACTTGGCTACACCAAGTTATTTTGGTTTTATGGATTTTTAGAGAGAAAGAGATAGCACAGGGTGGCCATGAATGTGGCCCTAGCCAATAAAATTGTATATGGGCACCGTCCATACACGATTTAAACCAGGAGCCCCTACGGTTCCAATTATGGTATGAAGTGGGCCTGGAAAAAGAAGGACAATTGTGGGGGGGTGGGGTTTTTATTACCCTCCCGAGAATGGAGTCACTGTTGAGGCTGAAAAAGCTCATAGCCTTTCAGGTATTTACAGCTTAAAGGGGTGCTTGCAGATCCGAGATAGGGGAATAACTTGGAAAGAGATCTTACCTTGATCAAAGAACTCATCTTGACACACATGCACATGAAAAGCCTAGTTTCGAACATTTATCAAGAGTTGTTGGCGTCACGATTAGGGGAGCAGATCACAGTCAAGAAATGTTGGGAGGATGATTTGTGAAAACTTGTCTCTAAAAGCCTGGGTATCCTTATCAGCACAATACAAAATACATGCATTGAACCTACTCCATAGATGATAGTGTTCACCCTGGAAACTTTCCAAGAAGTACCCGGAAGTTAATCCTTTATGCTGGAGGGGATGTGGTGCAGTGGGTACATACCAATACATTTAGTGCTCCTGTAAATATGTTGATGTGTATTAGAGGGAAGTGCTCTCCTGGATCAAGGAAGTCGATGGGTCTTTGTGGCCGTTGTCCCCATTGTTAATTCTATTTGAACTTCCAGAAGGAGAAGAGCAAAATGCAAACTTTACCCATGTGAGACATAGTCTATTTCAGTGGAAAAACTCTGCACTTCCGGCCAAGAAGAAATAGTTTATGAAAGCATGGGATACATAGCAGATGGAGATTTTAACGCATCTGTTACAAAACTCTGGTCAAAATATTGAAGAGGAACAGTTCCCCTTTTTGGAGTAATATCCTACCAAACTGGGAAGAAACGAGGTAGAGTTGACTGCAAAGTCTGATGAATAAAGAGCGCATAAGGACGTTATTGTGTGTTAAAAACCTCCAGGTTGAGAAAACATAAAGGATTAGTATACAAAGAAGATGATGACCAGGTTTTTTGGGTTCTGTTAGATTTCATTTTTACATTGTGCATGCAACATAAAACAATTATTGGGTAAAGAATACCTCTACAGGTATTTTGGAGATGTGGGATACATTTAGATAGTGGGAGATAGAAGCATAGGGAGGGGTGATAATAGGATATGGACTGTTGGTAAATTGAGTCATTAATATTAGCAAAATGCATGTATAGCATGGTTTTATGTATGTGAAAAAAATTATAAAAATTGTATATAAAAAAGAAACATTTGTATTCTTAAAAACCATTGTAAAGGTACTATTTGAAAAATGTGTCATGAAGCACAATTTATCATAGCAGCAAAACACTGTACCGTATCCAAACTGATACTATTTTGTTTCATCCATTTTGTTTTGGAGAAACCCTATCATTTCTTTGGTAAAATGTCCCTACGCTCGGCCAAACATCCCAATGAGGGTGTAGGGTTAACGTACATGAAGCCCAAGCTCTTAATCATGGTGTGTGGGGTATAGACCTTAGCTCTATTCGGAATGCAACCCGAGGAGCGCAGTTTTGCAGCAGATCGAGGAGATTTCGGCCTGCTGCCATTCACTGAAAAACAGTAGATCATAAAATACAGTAAGTGCCTGCCTTTTTTCAGCTCAGAATCCGCTTTGTTCAACTTCAGTCCTCGGCAATCAAAATACAATTACCAAAGACCCCATTTAAATACAACAAATTCATCAAGATAAAAACCCCAATTACAATAACAATGAAGATCAAAATAAATAGTAAGCACAAGGACCCAGCAGGAGTGCACAATTGCGCATCAATATAAAGTTAGATAGCTAAAAAGTGCTAAGATCACGTCCTAATAGGTGCCTAAAACCGACGGTGAATGTATTAGGCTAAAACATGAACAACATTAAGATCAGTCACCACACTACAATAGTCATCAAACAAAAAGGTCTACCACTGGAGTAAATAGCATAAAGGCAGATTCCGAATTTGATCTGTGATCATTGGGTGTGGGTTACTTAATGTTGTCATCCCATCATTAATGGTCCGGTCGTCTGCACTTGTGACAACCATGTAGGAGTACAATGTGTCTTATGAAAGAAATCAATAAGAAATGGTGGTGGTAGATATAGAAGTGCTGTGCATAAAAGGTTTTTGGTGCGTCCTACAATAGACCCATGCATCGTGCGTGTGGCAGATGTTTGCAGCTTTAAACAAAGGTATTAGATATTTGGCTCTCAGATATGTATAACCACTGCAGAATAGCAGAAAATGAACAATCGTTTCTTCACCGGAGTTGCAGGCATGGGTGTAATTTTAGGGGGGGGCAAGGGTGTTTGTCCACCCCAACTTTTGTGGCACACCATTTTGTCCGCATTCATTTGGCTGGGGCACATTTCCTTAAGATGTCATGTCCCCCACGACATTTCCTGCAAAGTTACTCCACTGGTTGCAGGTCAGGCATATAACAGGATTCAACCCACTCCAGCAACTCGTAAACTTCTGGACCGTCAGTGTTCCCATCCTAAATTTCAGGAAGAGTGAGCGAGCAAGCGGTGTAGTGACTTTATCAAGATATGGTTCCAGCCCTGTGTTCTGTTTCTACATCTGGCCAGTACTCAAATAGCAGCAGCATTCCTCCAACCTTTGGATACTTCAAACCTGCTCCCTGTGCCCACTGAAGTCGGGTCAATAACCATTTTTTTAATTTTTTTTTTATTATTGTAACAATTAGTTTTTACAAACTTTAATTACAAAACATGGACGATAACATCACATAACACATCACTACAAGATAAAACACAAAAGATCCAGTCAAACATATTAAGATCCAGCCAAACACATAGGTTAGCCATTAGTACTTCTTCAGTATTCTATTATTGTGACTATTTGTAATGACTTCCCACTCGCCCATACTATGATTTATCCAATGCAGCTTGATCAATAAGGCCGACTACGATTAATATTTTGCTAGAATGCTGCAACCAAGATGATTCAAATCAAATAAGAAACATCATACTACTCCAGAATTTTTTCCAGAAAATCAATCACTGCACAAGTTAACGTCACATTATTTCCAGACTGCAACCTCCACCACCACTCTTCCAAGTTCATGTCAGGAGGTGCAAATCTGCCCAGAAAACATAACCGTTGAGTAGTGATTGTAGAACATTCCATGATTAAATGTTTTAACGATTCTATTCCCATTGAACAGAATCGACAAAGATTGTCGGCAATCCTCGAGTCTTTTCTTCTCCAAAGAACTTCTTTGGTTTTATAAACGTTCAAACGTAGCCTGAGAAACTTATTCCGATGCCACCTGGAGGGAAATCTTGATAGATATCTTGGAAGCTTATCTAGACAATTATGAGATAAACCAAAGTTCAAGGATGAAGACATTAAGGAACGCTGTTTTTTTATTCGAAATCCAATTCCATTGCCTTCGGTTTTTTTTCTCCAATTTGAGGCGTTGCTATTACCATTTGCCATGGAAATCAGCTATTTCTAGGGTTTTCTTGATTTTATTTGCCCAGGTCAAAAGAATTCCTGCATGTGGATTCTTAAGTGTAGACTCAAAAATCTTATATGGTGGGGCTATATTGGATAGCTGCATTTTTCGTAAGGCAGAAATTGATTTCCATTGGATAATTCCATGTACGGGCTCCAGACCTAATTCATATCTTATTGCAGCAATCGAGGTACTACTTGGGAGTCGCAGAATTTTCTTCCAAAATTGGCCTTCCAGACTAGCCCAAATTCGGCTGTCAATATTCAATCCAGCTTCTGCCCCATACGTTATTATAGGAATTACTTTCTGTATATAGAAAGTCCGTAGTGGGTAAAGAGTGAATTTACCATATTCAAAATGAAGCTTGTGACCGCTGCATAGTCAGTATGGACATACAATGTTTCAACTCTGCCACCCAAGCTGATTCACAGATCGAGCTGTTTGTAAGCACGCCCAAATATCGAATTGCTGAAACAGTCTCAATTGTCTCGCCTGCTGCAAACCATTTGAATTGGTTGGAGTTCTTTTTCGATCCTGCTCTTATTTCCATAATTTTGGATTTCTTTGTGTTAACAGCAAGGTCATTTTCTAGAAAATATGCGACTAAGTTTGTCAAAAGTCGCTGCAGACCAATTTGGGTTAAATCAAACACCACGATATCATCTGCATAATATGCCCAGCTGATTTCATGCCCATTCAATTTGGGTGGAAAGCGATGAGTTTTACCTAGACTGCTTGAGATGTCTGAAAATGAATAATTTAAATAGTAGGGCAGCTAATGGACATCCCTGTTTTACGCCCTTAGATGTTTTTATTTCATTTGTAAGGTGACCAGATGCATCCAAGCACACTCTTATAGAAGTATCATTATGTAATGCAATCAATGGTTGAAGCAGGGCTGGTGGGCAGGACCATGATTGTAGTTTTGTCCATAATTTGCCACGGTTGATAGTATCAAAGGCTTGACGCATGTCTATAAAAGCTATTAACAGATTCTTATTATGTTTCAATGCGCCAAGTTTTAATACATTTAGTATCTGCAAATTCACCTCTGTTCCAGTGTCTTTAGTGAAACCTGTTTGACGACAATCCATTAGGCCACGTGCATGTGCCCAAGATGTTAACTTTTGTTGTAACCAGGTTGCAAATATTTCACCTATGGTGTCCAGGAGGGCAATAGGGCAATAGTTGTTTGGATCGTCCCTATTGCCCTTCTTAAAAATTGGCACTATAACTGATGTTGTCCATGATGTTGGAATGCTTTTTGAGTTCGATATCAGTTGAAAAAGGTTCTTGATGAAGTCAGCCCAAAGTTCCTTTTTTTCTTTTAGCATTATGTTTGACAAACCATCAGGGTCTACCGCACGTGAATTTTTTAGCTGTTGTATCAGTGTCAAAATGTTATCTTTTGATTCCATTGAATCTAGAATCTAGACAATCTAAAAATATTTGCTCACTTTGTGTTAGTTTATTATTGAAGATTAGAGTGAAATGGTCTTCCCAGACAGATGCAGAGATTCCATTCGCTAATCTTGCCTCTTGGCATAGTGAACCTGTGTTCAAAATTGTCCAAAAGTCTTTTACATTATGTTGGATGATCAACTTTAGCATAAGTTCGGCTCGTTCTTGATCTCTTATCAATTTAAATGATTTGAGCCAATTTCAATAATTTAACTTACGCATTCGGATTTTGGTCACCATGTCACAGCCTACACTTTTTTTCAGCAATCTTATATCTTTGGTCAGTTGTTTTTTCTCAGTGCTTACCAACGCACTATGTGCGTATTTATTGGATTGACTGGAGTTCCTTTGCTGTTTTTTGTGGTACAAAATTGCTGAAGCAAGGGAGCAAAGTTTAATCTTTTGGCTGTAACATCATTTGAATTCATTAAGTTTTTCTTCAGCATCTCAATTTGTTGGTTGTTTATTCTAAGTCTATTTGCTCCTTGATTTATTTCAAGTGGGTAGTTATAGGTTAGTTTTGTACCCCTCCTTCCCATCAGTAAAGTTAACTCCAAAGCATAATGGTCGCTTTTAGATGACTTGTGTATGTCTAAGCGATCAATTTTCGACCAATAAGAAGAGCTGATCCAGAAGTAATCTTATGTTTTCTTACAGCTCCCTCTCTGCCATGTGGAACCAGGTGGGATGTCACTTTGTACTCTACCATTTACCATTTCACAGTTTCTTGCTTTTAGAGCTTGACTCCAAAGGACACCTCTTGACAATCTAGTCGGGATAACAGATGAAACTATTTGTTGATCTTCATACCATGAATAATTAAAGTCTCCACAAATTATTATGGTAAGGTTTGAGAGAGTTATTAAACACTGATCGATGGTCGATGTGACAGAAATGATAAATCGGTCTGTAGATATCATAACAGGGTTCCAATATATATTTATGAATAATAACCGTTTCACTTCCACTTTTATATCTGAGTCCAAAACCAACAAAGTTCCTTGCACATAAATGTTTGGATTAAATCTTTCCATCACTTTCCAACCATAGGCATTATTCACTAAAGTTAGTAGCCCCGAAAAAGGACGGCCCAACATGTTTTTATCAGCTGCATTTAACAGTATGGTATAGCCGTCTTTTATTGGGGTTTCACGCAACCAGGTTTCTTGAAGGAATATTACAAAAGTGTTTTCTAGAGATAAAGACAACTCTTGGAAAAGATGATTAAAGCCTCTGGTATTCCATGAGATTAAACCACACATTTCCTCTCCATTATGAAATGCTAGTTATGAAGTCTGTCTAGAATTGGCACTTCTTCTCGAATTAGTGACGTTATTTTGTCGGAATCGCACTTCTTTAGTTAATTTAGGCGATGTCATTTTAAAGTGTTGCCTTAAAACATCTCTTCTACATTCATTAGAGGCTTTTACACCAGCTGGCGATAATTTACATGCTTCACCCCGGTCCGATTGTTGCTTTTCTACCTGGATGTCAAACCCATAAAATAATAACTCGTCTTTTGCAGCAAGTAGAGTTTTTTTCTACTGCATTCGATTTTATGTGCAAAAATATTCTGTCGGCAACATCCACTGAGATGTATTCGACAATGGCGATATCATCCGAGGTAATTGTCCGGAGTGAGGGTATTGTGTGTAGCAGATGCATCATATTTCTTCTATTCAGATTGATATCTTTATCATCTGGAAATAGATTTTCAACTCTGATCTTCCAAGTCTTTGTTTTTTTCCCAACAGGGGACGTTGACCGCATCCTGGTTTTAAAGACATCTTGATTCTTCATTTGGGCCAAAGTCATTTTTGGATTGAACTTATGATTTTGCGAGGATCTCACTTGCTCCAGCCTTTCAGCAGGACCTGCTGTCGCATGTATGGCACTACGAAGCTGGACATCAGTTGATGCATTCATTGCTCGACAATCAAGGACTTTTAAGGAGGCAGAATCTTTATGGTCCTGGTTAATAGGTCTACCAAGCGTTTTCAAACTGGTCTCTTGAGCCATCAAGGCCAAATGCTGCAACTCTCCACCACCATTAGAACTCATAGAATTAGATGATTCAATGTAGTAAACTGAAAGGTCACATAGATTAACTGATTCGTCCTGCGCCTGACTATTGTCTGATTCAGAATCAATTTGGGCTCTTTTCCTTGAGCTTTGTATTTTTATTGCAGTTTTCTGAACAGCTGCTTTTGGCATTTTTTACCATGCACTATCCACAAGAGAAAGCACCCCCCCTTCAGAAGCGAGAACATGCGATAATGCATCCCTAAACTTCTCAAATTCAGTGATGGACCATATTCTCAACCAGTACAATACTGGTCGAAATAAGGCAATGTCAGGTATGGGACGTATTCCACAGTCCATGTGGAGGGGAGCATTTGGCGAACTCTTGGGAGTCCCAGCAACAACTTTAAAAACTTGCAAACAAAGGGGGGTCTGGGAATCTCTCTACCAGCACGAACACAGCCCAGTGACCTGTTCTTGGGTGAATAACCCCTGGGAGAGACTCTACCAAGTCTTTAGCTCACTGTCCTTTTCACAGAGAAGACATTTCCCCGCATATCAGCCTTTGTCCTGCCCAGGGGCAGTCCAGCACCGAAATGCTAGGCAATTCTCCGCTGAACAAGAGTACCATCAGTAACCCCATACACGTGTTTCAGCCTTGTTGGGCATCATCAGTGAGGTGAAACTGTTGCCTCTCTAGGAACAGTGAGCAAGGGGTCCACGTCTGGATTGCCCTGTTAACTTAGGGTGAAACCCAAAGTTAATGTATGCAAACAAAGGGGGGTCTGGGAATCTCTCTACCAGCACGAACACAGCCCAATGACCTGTTCTTGGGTGAATAACCCCTGGGAGAGACTCTACCAAGTCTTTAGCTCACTGTCCTTTTCACAGAGAAGAAATTTCCCCGCATATCAGCCTTTGTCCTGCCCAAGGGCAGTCCAGCACCGAAATGCTAGGCAATTCTCCTCTGAACAAGAGTACCATCAGTAACCCCATACACGTGTTTCAGCCTTGTTGGGCATCATCAGTGAGGTGAAACTGTTGCCTCTCTAGGAACAGTGAGCAAGGGGTCCACGTCTGGATTGCCCTGTTAACTTAGGGTGAAACCCAAAGTTAATGTATGCAAACAAAGGGGGGTCTGGGAATCTCTCTACCAGCACGAACACAGCCCAATGACCTGTTCTTGGGTGAATAACCCCTGGGAGAGACTCTACCAAGTCTTTAGCTCACTGTCCTTTTCACAGAGAAGAAATTTCCCCGCATATCAGCCTTTGTCCTGCCCAGGGGCAGTCCAGCGCCGAAATGCTAGGCAATTCTCCTCTGAACAAGAGTACCATCAGTAACCCCATACACGTGTTTCAGCCTTGTTGGGCATCATCAGTGAGGTGAAACTGTTGCCTCTCTAGGAACAGTGAGCAAGGGGTCCACGTCTGGATTGCCCTGTTAACTTAGGGTGAAACCCAAAGTTAATGTATGCAAACAAAGGGGGGTCTGGGAATCTCTCTACCAACACGAACACAGCCCAATGACCTGTTCTTGGGTGAATAACCCCTGGGAGAGACTCTACCAAGTCTTTAGCTCACTGTCCTTTTCACAGAGAAGAAATTTCCCCGCATATCAGCCTTTGTCCTGCCCAGGGGCAGCCCAGCGCCGAAATGCTAGGCAATTCTCCTCTGAACAAGAGTACCATCAGTAAAAACTTGTTCTCAACCATTGCCAAAGATTGACAATTTGACTATCCCCAAATCTCTGCACCATAGAGTGCTGAAGAGAGGGCCTGCAGAGTATAATTCTCGACGGCTGGGGTCACTGATCTGCCACCATGTTTGGCTGCCAACATCCACACACCCCCACAATTCTTCTCTAGTCGTACACAGGCTTTAGTGAGCTGGGCTTGCCATATGCCAATTTCATGGAATCTAGTGCCCAAATAATCATAGTAGGGAATTTGTTGGAGTTCATGGTCATCCACGTCCACTTCCAGACGAATTGTCCAGCTAAATTTTGGCCTGAAGACCATGCCATTCATTTTACGTTTATTCAGTTCTCGATATAATTGTTTACATTTATGAATGAAGCATTTCAATGTATGTCTAAGTCCTGTTGGGGTAGTGGCCAGCAACCCAGAGTGCCCGTGAAAAATAACTCTGGCATCCTATCACTGCCCACCTTTTCCAAATAATACCTTTCTTGTATTTATTATTTTTCAAGGACAAGTAAGATAAGGACCCTACTTTGGTTCTAGGATGTGACCCAGAAGTACAGTGATGTAGGTAATAACTTCCCTGGGGGGAGGTGCATCTGATGGGTCTCCCTCCTTTTTGAAAACTACTGACTCTCCGCAATGCTCTCCACCATTTTTCCAGTCAAATATGATATCTTGGGGGGTGCTGTTGTGCACAGAACAAGATGGCTGCTTGGTTTGAGAGCTCCTGTGACCCGGCGCTCTCAACTCCTGTAGTCTCCTGAACCCGACCCACCAGCTACCTAACTACGGCTCCTGGAGCCTGATTGTAGTGGCATTCCTTCTGGCCGTTTAAAGCCCACCAGGGCTGTGGCTCGATTTGTGTGGCTGTGGCCCCGGTGACCTTTCACATTATATATTTTGGCGGCTGCCATCTGTGCCGAAGCTGGAGGGCCAGCCTAGTGCAGTGTCGGCAGCTTCGGCCATGCTGAGCGGACTGTCATCAAAGCGGCGGCGGTTATCAGCCTCCCGGCGAGGCGGCCTGCAGCCTGCAGGTAAGAGTTAGATAAGAATATCCAGTAAAAACTCCTCATTGGCCAAGCGCCACTGTGACAAATGTTCTCACCCAACCTTGTCCAAACCATTCTTCGAGACGGAAGGGCACCGTGTCACAAGAACCCAGTCACTTGCAGCAGGGTCTCACATATTATGCAATGATCAGCGCTGTGTTCTACGAATTCTAGTGCTCTACCATACATGGTACATAGATATCATTACCGGTACATAGATGTCATTACGGCAAATACGGGTTTCTGCCCCAGGTGTAGGGCTGATGAGGCTGGATAATTTCATATAATGTGGAATTGTCCAAAACTGGTCGGATAATGCAATGATGTTTGTGCTGCTCTTTCTGACATGTTCGGCTGTAAGCTGATTCCTACACCTCTGCAATGTTTTTTCCATATATTTGAAGACATAGCGGGGAGCATGCGCAAGCATGCTAGTTTATGTTTGCTGTTGGCAGTGTGCTGCATGCTGCTATTGTGGCCCAAACTGGCAGCGCTAACGGTTGAGCAGAGGCTGCGTGCAGTGGCCTGGGCCACAGACACCAAAAACCAACACACGACTAAGCAAACAACCGGAAATCGCCCAATTGGCATTTGGCAACCTTTCAAGTTGTACATACAGCACACGCAGGATGATCCTTCTCTTGCCTGACCTGTGGCTGCTGCTCACCCCCTACTTGCATTGTTCCTCCTCACAGGCTGCCAGGGCCGGATGTTCTCTATGTTTCTTGTATGTTTATATGTATTCCTACGATCTGGGAATGTTGTCAATTGCTATGGTGACTTGATTTACTGTTTCTACTATATGTCCCTTTTGTTTACATACGATGTGATAGCAAGTGCTTTAATAAAGAAAGTTTCACAAATCTGATATCTATTGTACGTTCTTTTCTGATCAAAAGAGCATTATTCTTTTCTGTATATAAATATAAACAAGTAAATATATATGCTTAGTCAACAAGTGATCAGTGAGGCGAACCACATCCCTTCATCGATAGTCATTCTTTCCCGCCGCCATTTGTCAGTTTTACTGTAATTATTGTGCAGGGCCATTGTGTAAAGCTCTTTGCAAAATAATTAAGTAAAGCAGCAGAGTTATTGTCTTTTCGCCGTTAGTGACATGCTCTCTCAGCACATCTTACGTCCCTATGAGTGCGCAATTTGTATCCGGTGTCATCACCAGAAAGATAAGGTTTCTTAACTCCTCAGAGGCCGGGGAGGTGGTGTGTGGTGCCGGGCAGGAATGGCAGGTGGCGCGGGGGAGGTGTGCATAGCTAGGCACATCATACCTTGAGGGGGAAATGAGATCACCTCGGCAGCCCTATCTGCTGGCCCTTTCTTTAGTAAAGGAGCCATTGTTCCTTCCGGAGAGGCTCAAGCAGCAGGCACTTGCTCAGCTGAAGGTGATTAAATATTCAACTGTTAAACAACAGATGAGGAAGTCGCCTCATCATCCAGAAAAGTGGAACAATACAGAACTTATCTGTGTTACCACGGGGACTAGAGGCAAGCCAGATTGCGCCTCTTCTGGCCAACTGCGCAACGGTGATGAAACGAACTCAACCGGGCATGGCTTACGCAGCTTCTAGAATTTTCCAAAGCTAGAAGATAAGAGCAAATTGTTTAATTCTGATAATTTGTTAAGAAGGATCGCAGCAGGAAAAGCAAATGCAAGAAACCCTGATTATGTAGGCTTCTGTAAAATCACAGGATCAATACCAAAACAGTTATGTTATGGGCACAGTCGCCATGGTGACCATAAGCACAGGGGAGTTTGCAGCACCTCTCTTACAAGAACGGCAAACGAACTATGAATGAATGACGGGGTTCTTTCGCTTGATACCGTGAGATCCCCAGAGGGCTCCTGGCGGATATCTCACCAAGGTGGACTCATGTTTTCGCAGTGCAAAAAAAATCTCCTTTCTGTAATCCTGACCCAGCCACTCCTGAAAGCTGATGCCTGCAGGCCGCCACACAGAGGCGCTCGAAGTGGAGCATTTGGAAAATCTAAAATTAAGGCAAGTGAGGAGTCCTGGGCCTGGCACCAAAGGTGCCCACTTGCGGTGCGCTTTTAATACGTTATTGGCGTTTTAAAAATCGCATTACTCTAATTACATTACCCATCAGCATGGTCATTTGGATAATTTTCAGGGAGCACAATTCTCCCCGGGAACTATTTGGTAAACACATTGGTGCAGAGTCTCATATAGCGGTGCCAGTAAAAAAAAATACAGAGCATATTTTTTTGTTTTTTTACTTGCGCCACTTTAAGAAATGGTGCAGGTCACCTTATTTACAAAAGAGATCTGTGCTATTTTGGCAATGCCCGATAACACAAAAGATGGGCTAGCCAACCCCTTCGCATACATTAGGGTTGGGTGTGCGCTCCCAACGCTAATGTATGACAGGCTCCCATCTCCCAAGTGGGTGCCGGGTTACCATTTCACAGTGCCGTGCCCGTAAAGGGCCTGTCACAGTAAATATAAACAAAAAATTAAGTATTTCTTTCCCAGTTTGCAGGGATAGGAATGCAAGTGTGAGAGCAGCGGTATAAACCGCAACTGTCACATTTAAAGAGAAGTTCATGACCGGGTCAGAAATGCTGCTTCCATGATTTGTGCATCTCACTTGCTCAATTTGTGAATTTGGGATGCACATTGAAATAAGCAAAAGCGCCCCCTTATTTTGCGCAAAAGTGAAAAGTGGGAGGAATGAGTGCATCGTTGATGCGCATGCGCACATACAGATGCCCTTTGAGAATAAGGCACCATTTTTTGGGGAGCGGGTGATGAGAAGCCCAAGCAACAACACCATAAAGGTTTTCATAATCTGGCTAATTTTGTCAAAATGTACAGGTGCATATATATATGAATGGTGCGGACAAAAAAAGGAGCTATCGCCGTAGCCAAAATAAAATAAAAACATTTTTTTGCAACTTTGTGTAGTTGTGAAGTCTTTAAATTTCGCACAATTATGTCGGCAGAAAAAAAATGTGCTCACCCCCTAGTCTGATCACCCATGTTCTCATAAAGCAGCACACAGCTGCATCCACTTTGTACTCAATGAAAACATGATTTTTTAATTTTTTTAATTTAATGTGTTATAGTTCAATTCACTTTTCACATCATACAACATTAAATGTCAACATTATACAGCATTATTAAAACTTGTACCAATTAATCATTTTAAAAAGAAACAATACAACAATACAACATTACATCATTACATCATACATTGATTTGCCGTTTACATATACATTGTTTCCCTCTCACTCATCTCTTTTATAAAAATAAGCTATTATCTACATCTAGTCATTCAATTTTTCCCTCACCTTTAGCCACACATGATATAAGCCTATATGGACAGATTTATATTCGGAGTTCACACAATAACACCAGAATTCATCATTCTTTATCCTATCCAAGTTATTAACATACTTTCCCAATTTAGTCACATAAAGGGGACCATTTACTGAGCATTGCGTAAGGGCGTGCTGAGGTGTTTCTATAACATTCTTGAGTTTGCACATAAAGGAAGTTCTTTCTATACAAGGGATGCCCAAACCCAGACCCATGTTACTTAGGACCCTTAATTAATTTATCCTTAGCAATAATATCAATCTCCGTAGTGCAGGGCTACAGCACAATTTCACGTGATGCTCCAGGGCTTTAAACTGGATTAAGTTGATAGTTTCTCTCCCTTGTTTCAACCAGGAGAGATGGTCAAAGTTTGCCACCCAGTCCCAAGCCTCCAGTTTTTGAGTAAAGAATTGTTCCTGAGTATAATAGTCCTCCCAATTTGAAGTCCAATCTATCTCTTTAAAGGAGTCCTGTACAGTTTAGCAAACGGATCCCCACTCTCTCTGGAAGCTAATGATCCCAACAAATTCAAAGCTGGACATGTGGGGTTGGTCCTAGATTTTATAAATAGGAGACCTCTTATTTTTGTAGCCATGGCTGAAAGAGAGATCAGGCCAAGTTCTAATCTGATTAACTCGATAGGGGGACAGGTTGAAAGCCCCAGTATTCTTTTCCAAAACAACCCATCCACCACCTTCAGCCATTCAAGATCTCGCATATAAAGAGCCTCTAAACCAAACAACAATGTAGTGCATAGACATTGCTTGTATAACAGTAATGCCCCACATTAGCTATATCCTGCACGTTCCTTTACATGTTTAACAATCATAGCTGTGAGTGCAATTGCTTTCCTTTTTTTATCGGCTATTATCGGAACATAGTCCTCTTTGGTGTCTATTTCTAAGCCAAGATATTAATATTGGCTTACCTTCTCTATTCCCGTGTCCATTACCTCAATCTTAGGCATTTTCACAACTTTATGTGCAAAATACATTATCTTGGTTTTTTCTAGGTTAAGGGTTGGGCCATTCTCTACAACATTTTGGGACAGAGCCTGTAATGAGTTTCTGAGTCCTCTGTATGTATGATCACATTTGATTACATCATCCACACACACGATAAAAGTTACCTTTTCATTGCCTCGCCTCGGAGGGCAGATATCAGCCTTTTCCAAAAAACGTAGGGGGATCGGCCAGGTATATGTTGAACAGCATAGGCGCCAAAGTACACCCCTGCTTCACCACGTATTAGTGGAAAAGGTAGTGTATAGGCGCCCCTGCCGTCCAACCTAACCTGTATCGTGGTACCCTCCTGGAGGTCACAAATCATTCGTACTAGGTACTCCGGGCCATGAAGCGCTTCATGCTTCTTCCACAGGCGGTCACGATCAACCGTGTCAAATGCCGCCTTGAAGTCCACCAACGCCACATACAGCCCCAGACTCCCTTTTACCTTGGTCTTCCTCATTAATTAATCTAGGACATGGAGCCAGTGGATAGTGCCTGAACCTGCCCTGAATCCCAATTGGAATCTGTTTAAAATCTTCCTTTAATTTATCTAATTGGTAATTTTCCTTAGGACCAGGGAGGCGAAAGGTTTCCCAGATGTGTCCAATAGGGCCAATATCCTATAATTCTATGGCAAGACTGGAGGCGAGCATTATGCTTCAACTTCAACTTATTACTCCTCAGCAGTTTCAACAAAACACAAGAAAAACACTGAAAAGTATCCACATAAAACGTTTCTTTACTTGAAACTACAAATCCCAATGCCTCGGTAGTCCAATCCTGCTCAGCCCAGCTATGATACACTTCCTGTTCCTGGGCTCCTCCTCTTCTTTTACTGTTCTTCAGCAGATAAGTTTAACACCTCTCCATGTAATGTGTATGACTGATTAGGTTTTGTCAGTAGTGAGTGATTAATACCAGGGGATGTACTACATATGTGTATGTATGGAGATAGCTACGGTAGCTAGAGAATAACTGAGTAATCCCCTGTAGTATGCGAGAGGTGAGCGTTACGCTAGCATGCAGTATTGGCAAATAAGGACCATTATATCATTTTAGAGTGGTGTTTCGAGCAACTGTGGTCGGAACACTAAGTTTCGGTAATTAGCACATAGCATTCGCGCCGAGCGGCCCTGTGCCGTATGCCTGGCATGTCAGCGGTTCAGCCCGGCCTCGCAGAGGCGAGCAGAAGCTTCCCCCCACCTTCGCGAGGGCAGAGCTAAGCGCTGCGCAACGCTCCGGCCCCCTCCTTTCGGGAGACCGAGGCCGGAGCGTAGCAGCACATCGCAGGAAGCGACAGAGAAGAGGCAAACGCCGGGCCCGGCAGTGATGAAAACAGTGTGATACGAGCCGTAAATAATTAGAATTGAAGCGTGGACACGCACAACAAGGCAGCAGCGTGGATCAGCTGACAGTGCAGCTGAAGAGCGGCGCGTGTATCCCGCAAAGAGTGAGGAGAAAAGTGCCCAAACAGCCTATCAATGAGGCAAAGAATTACAAGAAAGAATGGTGCAAGCTACATAAAGAAAAAAATATTATAATAATAATAATAATAATATTATTATTATTATTATTATTATTAATAAGTGGATTTACATTTCAGGCACCAGATCAAGCAGCATGGGCATGCAAAGACACCTGATTCAGGTATCGGGCAAACAAAACACTAAAGAATGTCAGAATTTGCCTGGAGGGAGAAGGAGCAGCCTCTGGACCTTGCTGTCAGTTTTAAGGGGTAAAACCCTTACAAGAAAGGCTGGAGACACTAGAGACGATGCTTAACTAACCAGCCTTGAGAAAGCACCAAGGAAACTGAAAGCACACCCACAGGACCCCCGATAACAGGTCCAAAGGTAGTATGCAGAACTGAAAGATGAAAACCTCTTATGACCCCCCCCGAGTCGGATATACAGGGTGAGACAGAAGACCCCAGAGGCAGTCGACGCATTTGCTAAACTGAAGGAAGCTTACTTGCAACATCAGACAGTGCCAAGCCTCACAACCCCCTCCCCAGGGGAAGATAATATGGGAAAGGATGACCCAGGCTCAGAGGAAGAGCCAGCAGAAGGGGACCTATCCTCTCATGATGAGGAGGAGGTAGCAGAGGAATAGTGGGAGAAGCCCAGCGGGGGAAGAGATCCCGCAAAGACCACTGTGGAAATCACAGGTGTGGTTCCAGACACTAATGGAGCTAGTGGCAGACATTCCACAAGTTCTTTCTGAAGGAGAATGACTCCTTACGGACCGAGTTGGGTCGTGTCATCCGCTAAGAGTCAGAGGGACTCTCCCGCTCGTAGCGTGCAGGATATCAGGAGACGCTGGGCGCTGCCAGGCATTTCATCTCAAGCTGCAAAGCTTATTGCAGAATCCTGGGCGCGATCCACTACGAGGAGCTACGACGTGGCTTGTGCCAAGTGGTCGAGCTGGTGTAAAGGGAGACATTTTCATCCCATTTCAGCACCTATAGTGGCTATGTTGAATTTCTTGGCACAGCTGTTGCAAGATAGGAGAGCGTTTCGTACCAGTTCGCACTCCTGTGCACAGATCAGCAATCTCGGCGGCGCACTTACCAGTCGAAGGAGTTCCGGCAGGGGAACAGCCTGCGGTAGCAAGGCTCATCAAGGGAGCAAGGTATAAAGTGCCTCCGGAGCCGAGGTATAATAAAGTATGGGACGTGACAGTGGTGCTGCGCCTGTTGGAGAGTTGGCCAGCAGATAGGTATTTGTTGCTAAAACAGCTCTCTGGCAAGTTGGCGATGTTATTGTGTTTAGTATCGTGCAAGCGAGTGGCAGATGTCAGAGCGCTTGAAGTCAACAGAAGTCTTTTGGTCCGGAAGGGGTGACCTTCTCAGTAGCTAGAAGGACTAAGACAGGGACCACCAGAGTGCATTATTCGTATTTACTGAATAAACCCATGTTGTGTGTAGCAAGATGCATTAAAGAGTATGAAATGGAGACCGCCAGGGAGCGCAGAGGATGGTGGACGCATGAACCTCGAGCTCCATCCTCCTCCGTTGGGCCTAGTGAAGTTTGCGGTACCCCGGCAGGAGTCCTAAGACAACAAGCCATCCGGACTCCAGACTGGAGCTATCGGGACACTCCAAAGGAGCAGCCCCCTCCCCCAACACCCAAAAGGGACCCCAAGAGACCATAAGAAATGGGAGCAGGAGACACAAACAAGCCGAGGAGGGAGACACCGGTGGTGGTCTCAGACTGCAGCCCTATCAGAGGACATACAGAAGGATACCGGGGAGGAGAATCCGAGATCCGCGTGAAAGCGCACCCCAGCCACGATCTGCAATAAATTCATCCACTCCAGGGGCACCAGCTGTCCACCCTGCGGAGGCACCAAGCTCGAACTGTGAGGGCAGCCTGAGAAGATCTGGTGTGAGACCCAGCAGAAAAGCGCGCTCTGGAGCGGCCTTCACCTGGCGATCTTGAACCGATGCCCCCGGATTGCAGTGGGCCCCCAGACCAGAGGACAACCGCTAAGCACCGCATACCCCCCTGGCCGAGGGAGGACCGGTAGGTGGGTGGCGACGTGGTGCGGTGCAGACAGTGGACCCTGGGGAACTGCTAGTGAGGCCCAGTGGGGCACCGAACGCAATAGAACTTAGCGGAGTTCGAGTAGCGGGACTCTTGGGGTGGCCCCCTGGGCCCGTTAAAGATAATTTTGCCGTTGGCAGCCTGCCGCGAGAGGGGCTGCCCCACAGAGGCTCAAAGTGAGCAGCGGGACCCGCTGTCCCCTCCCCCCCAGCAGACAGGCAAAGCGGAGGAGATCCAGACGAGGAGCATGCAGCGGCGGGTCCCGTGAGGCCCCATGGGACCCCAGGGCCTGCCATGAACCCGGATGACTGAGGCCCTGGAACATCACAGGCACTCACACAGCCGGGACCAGTTGCAGCGTACCCGGCTAAGAGTGAAGCCGGAGCCACATATCAGCCCATACACAGCACATCCACGAGACACAGGCCGTCCCTCGCCCCCCCCCGGCCCAGGACAACACAAGGGGGGCAAACAAAACAAGTGGAAGAGCAGGAACAGCGAACGCAGCACTGCATAGCCCACAGACCTTCTGAGACACAGGTGGCAACATTGGTGAGGCAGATCACTGAGGCCCAGATAGCTTCAGCCTGGCCATGTTCAGACGCTTTGAGGACAGCACCACGAGCCCACCGCTGAGATCTTGCAATTCCGACACTGTTGGAACCACGCCGCTGCCCATTAAAGCTTGGGGAGACACACACAGCCTACCTAGCGTGCAGACACCGTTGGCCCACCACCCACATTTGTCACACTATAAGATCAGACCTGACCCTGACCCCATTCGAAGGCACAGCACTGGGAAGTAATGAACTTGATGGAAATAACCTTCTCAAGAACACCCAGACTCATATAAGAGTACCCTCCTTGTAACCCCAGGGTTGAGCCCCACTGTCACCCCTACACTGGGATGCATAAAAGAAGGAAAGGGTACCCAGGATAGTGGATAGCACGTCTCAGACCTGATTTCGAGGCAAGGAGGAAAGCTACAAGGTGAATCTGGCGCAGCCACACACAGACCCCTCAGCAAGCCACATATCCACTCAAGCAATCCAATCGCTGCAACAGTTTAGGAGAGCACCCCAAGCTCACACCGTCAACATGGCGGCAGGGGACGGCACCTCAACCCCCGCATTGACAATGGACGACCTCAAGGATATTCTTCAGGAAATTAAAGCAATCAGGACGGATATACAGGCGTCAATATGCGACCTGAGGGGCAGGGTGGATACACCTGATGAGAAAATGGAAGGAATGGAGAACAACCACCTGCAGACAGACCTCCTGGACATGAAGTATGAAGTATGAAGCAAGGCTGACAGACCTCGAAATGAGGGAAGAGGACATGCTGCCAAAGATGGATGATCTTGAAAATAGAGAATGCCGAAACAACCTCTGCATCCTCGGGGTAACGCAGCAGAGAGGGCAAACAGCAGCAGAGGTCGGAAGGAAAGTCCAGGGACTGATCAACCAATTGTTTGTCCTAGAGGGAGGTAAGGAGGTCCAACTCAAAAGGGCCCACAGAGGCAGAGGTGCTAGGGGCGGAGGCCCACGATCTATAGTTGTGTGCTTCCTCCGCTACAGAGAAAATATGGAGTTATTGGAGAAAGTAAAGAGATTGGAGAGCTTCATCTTCGAAGGAGATACCATCCAAATTTTCCAGGATCTCTCGACCCTGACTCTCACCCGACGTATGGACTGCCGCCCCCTTACCCAATGGCTCACTGGACAGGAGACCAGATATAGATGATCTTACCCCTTTGCCCTGTCCTTTGAGAGAAACAGAGTGGATTACAGGGTGACAAGTGGAAATTAAGCCCTCCAGGTCCTGAAGGGAGAGGGGTCGCCTCCGGACGGTGGTGAGGGAGACACCCCACCCCCGATTCCTCCAGAGCCCCGGAGGGCCCCTGGGCCACCAAAAAGAAGATGACAGGGAAAAGAAAGTTCAAGAAACCAAACACTCCATCACGTGAAGGGGGAACAGACCAAGAATAAACCTTGAGGGGACGAAGTTTCGCCAAGAATGGATACACAAGAAGTTAGACACCTGCCGGGTGATGATCGAAGATAGTGAGGACGACAGAGGACCACCGCTTCACGACCCACAGTGGCCTGCCGTTGGACAGGCATCACAATTGGGGGGGGCAGAGGGGAGGGACAGGAAGGAAGGGGGAGATTAAACAGGACTGTGCAAGGAATGAGAAGAGGCTTACCAGGGTTTAAGGTAACAAGAATAATCAGTCGCTCCTAGATGTCTACTCCTGAGAGGGATGGCTGGGCCGAAACTCTAAGAACTGGGACATTGCATGTGAAGGGCCTCAACTCATCCATGAAACGCTCCTTGTTGGGTATAGAGTTGCGAAATGAGGAGGTGGACGCCCTCTTCGTCCAGGAAATTAGACTGGTGGTGGGGGAGGAAAGGCGAATCCCGGGCTCTCACATTGGCCAATGGGCCATATTAAGAAAGGGGGTTTTGGAATCCTGGTTCACAGAAAACATAGGCTTTCCGAACTATCAGTATGGGGGCAAACCGAAGGTAGGGTGCTGGTGGTCTCCGGGAACTTGGTCAACACCAGGGTCACCCTGGCGTCTCTTTATTGAACCAACACGAGTCAGATGCCGTTCTTAAGGGAGGCGATCAGGGAGATTCTGTATAGGGGGGAGACTTCAACATGTGGGCTGATAAAGGGATGGATCATAGTGGGGGTCCCACCCCCCCGGGGGACAGGGTGGCGCAGGGGTAATAGGATTTTGCAGGCTTCATGTGGGAACGGGGGTTAGTAGATATCTGGAGAGAGGCTCACCCGACAACAAGGGGATACACCTTTCATTCCGCAGCCCAATGGTCCAAGAATAGATTATCTTTTTATGGACTCCCACCAGACCTCTAGGGCAGATAAATCAGAGATCCAACCAGTTAGTTGGTCCGACCACGATCTAGTGGGGGCAGATATCTCGATAACAGGGCTAAAATCCAGGGAATCCCTCTGGCGCTGTAATGATCTGCTCCTGAAGAATGAAGTCTTTAAGGAACAGATGGGGGTGGCCATCAAAGAATACTTCTCCCTCAATGACACAGTGGAAGTGGAAAGGGGGATGGTGTGGGACACAGCCAAGGTAACCTGGCGGGGCAACCTGATAAGGGTAGGGGCATCAAAAAAAGAATCAGGACCTTAATGGCCCAAAAACTAAGGGGGGGGGAGATTCGCTGCCTGGAGAGGGTGGAAGGGAAAGAGGAGGAAAAGAGGGGAGACGTAGAACTAGCGAAAAGCAAATGACACGAATTAAAAGAGATAGAGATGGGAAAGGTCATCTCCAGTCTCCACTACCTGAGACAACGCTACTACGAGAAGGGGGACAAGGCAGACGCGATGCTAGAGGCCAGACCCGCGGCCAAAGGGCCGAAAGGTGGGTCAATGTGGTCCTGGGGAAGGAGGGGGAGATCGAGTCCAAACCAGAGACTGTAGCGGGAGAATTCGCTAACTACTATGAAACCCTGTATGGAGAAGGGGAAGTACCGAAAGAGGAAGAGTTAGACTCCTACTTGAGAGGTGTAACCCTGCCGGTGCTTAAGAGGGGTGAGGCCTTGGAGTTGGACTCCCCAATTACCACCGAGGAGATCCTCACAGCGATGGCGGGCCTAAAAATAGGTAGGGCCCCCGAGGATGATGGGTTTACGCCAGGTTTCTACAAGGCCTTCTCTGGCCTGCTGGCGGGCTTCCTTGCAGAATTATTTACACACATCATGGAGAAGGGGAGGCCCCCACCCTCATTTGGAAAGGCATTTATCACTGTCATCCCTAAAGAGGGAAAATACCCGACAGATCGCAGGTCCTATAGACCCATCTCCCTTTTAAACGTCAACGCTAAAATCTTCACTAGGATCATTGCCACGAAACTGGAAGATCTGATGCCCAGGCTCATCCACTCTGACCATGTGGGCTTCATAAAGGGGAGGCAAGGGGCAGATACAAGGAGAAAGACACTACACCTAATGCGTGAGGTGGCGACCAAGGGGGGCAACCCGGTGTTGGTGGCTATAGACGCAGAAAAAGCCTTTGATCGGGTGGACTGGGCCTTTCTCCACAGGGTACTGGGAAAGTTTGGCTTGGGCCCAGGACTCCGACGGGCCATCCACGCCCTTTACTAAAACCCAACAGCTAGAGTCACGGTTAATGGGCGGCTTTCCCGTAGCTTCCAACTCAGACGAGGGACAAGACAAGGTTGACCCTGTCCCCACTCCACTTTGCCATGACCATGGACATTCTGGCGGAGGGACTCAGAACAGGTGAGGGGGATTGAGGTAGGAGAGAGAACCTTCTAAATCAGCCTTTATGCAGATAACATAATGTTGCACCTGAGGTATCCAGCCCAGTCAGTCCCAGCGGCCCTTCACTTCAGGTGATAGACCAGTTTGGCCGTTTCTCAGGCTTCAAGGTGAACGTGGGTAAATCAGTGGTCTTTCCCTTTGTCCCAGATACAGCCAGGAATCTTGAAGAATTGAAATCCATGGGCCTGCGCATTCAAATAGACAGTATAAGATACCTGGGCATAACCCTAGTGTGGCCAAGCGAAGATATAGTTTTGGCCAACTATCCCCCACTATTCGACAAACTGTTAATTGAAATGGAGAAATGAGGCAAGGGACAGATATCGTGGATGGGGAGGATGAATGCGATAAAAATGAACTTCCTCCCCAGAGTCCTTTACCTTTTCCAGATGCTCCCCATCAGGGCCCCCGAAACCTATCTAAAAGAGGCAAAGCGTTGCATCCTGAGATTCATATGGCAAGACCATAGACCTAGGATAGGTTATGAGACACTCACACTCCCAAAGGAAAAGGGCAGGGTGGGCCTCCCAAATCTACAATTATACTACAGGGTGGCACAACTGAGGGCACTAACTCCCCATCTCAGAGAGGATAAAGATAAGCAATGGGTCTTTCTCGAAAACTACCACCCGCGCCCAGTTACAGTGGGTGAATGGCTCTGGGTCCACATGAACAAACTTTCAAGGCAAATCAGGGAACACCCGTACTTCATGACCATGTAGGAGGCCCTAGTAGGAAGAAGAAGAGAGGTCAAATCACCACCTGGCCCTCACTGATGTGCACATTTGGGCGCCGCCAGTGAGAGACTCAATTCCCAAAGTAGAGCACTCCCAGGCCTGGTTTGAGGTGGGCCATGCTAGAATAGGCCAACTGATATGGGGTGGAAATTTCATAGATATCCAGGACCTTGAAGAGGCATTGAATATTGGTACACTATCTCCTCTTCTCTATCTCAGACTGAAGGGGATATTCACAGCTCCAAAGCTCAAATCCCAGATTTGGAGACACCTCACCCCAGTTGAGAAAATCTTGGACACCCGGGTTGATATGAGGGGGCTGATATCTGCACTCTACAGGGCACTACTGGAATCGAGGGGAGAGGTGACGCGAAGTCTCAGAGCAAAATGGGGCATGGATCTGGGCCAGGATATGGGTGATGGACTCTGGGCTCGGATATGTGGGAGGCCCTTCAAGTCCTCGATTGCATGCCAATATAAAATGCATGCTGTGAAATTACTACATAGATGCCTGTATGACCCAGTGTCCGTCGTTAGAATGTACCCAGTGGTTGACACCCACTGCTGGCACGGATGTGGAGAAAGAGCCAACTACTGGCACATGTGGTGGTCATGCCGAGAGGAGCAGATGTATTGGACAGAGGTCCTGGGATGGATTAGAGACGCAGGGAGTTTGGGGGGGTCCTACACCCTGGACCCCACCTTGGTGTCTTTGGCCTGGAGGAAAGAGATGAACAATGGAAGAAGCTCCCATCGTTAGCGCATTTCTTGATCCTAGCAGCAAGAGCCGAAGGGCCAGACATTGGAAGAGAATGTGTCTCCCAACTTTAAGTGAATGGGTGGGAACCGCCAAAGACACATATCTCATGGAAAAGATCACCGCTGCGATTCATGGCAAATCCACATTGGTGGAATCCGAATGGTCCCAGTTTCTCAGCACCTTTTGCACCACAGGATCCCCAGTCCAGAGCAATGACAGACATTCGGACCTGGCTTCACCGGATAGCTAACTTAGACTTTGAAATGTCATTTGGGGTAACCTGAATAACTTTTGAGGCCATTGCGCATGACCACTGCCTCGGTTTGCGGAATGACAAGCGCTTCCTGATTCATCTGTTCCGTGACGGCCCGTTCTAAGGGGCTGAGAGCGCAGAGGGTGGGGGGTTTGTTTAAAATAAGGAGCTCATGATGTTTATAAAGTGACAGGGCACGTTGCCCCATTTTGTTTGTTTATTAGCTTCTCGTTCTTCTCCAAATGCTAATAAAAATAAATTTTTTAAAAAGAGTATGAAATGAGGGCAGCAGAAAGCAAAGCAGCCGATACTACACAGTTGCTAATAGCTGGTAGGAAGCCTTTTCAGGAGGTAACAACAGCCACCATTGCAAGGTGGGGGAGAGAACTGATGCAGGTAGTAGGCACTGATTTGGGAATGTATGGGGCGCATTCAGTGAGAGGAGCGGTGGCATCCAGAGCCTTCACGACAGGAGTATCACTGCAAAAGATTATGTTAGCAGCAGATTGGCCTAGCCAAAATACGTTTAAAGAATTTTATTTCAAGCCAATTGAAAGCTTGGCCACAACAGTATTGGGAAGCTTTGAACAAGCATAATGCTCGTCTCCAGTTTTGCCACAGAATGAAGGTTACCCCTGCTATCTGCGCAGGGAGTATTAATTCTATTAAAGACTAGGAGGCAACCATTACATTTCCACCCTGCCATGTATTGTTTATAATGTATGTGATTTATGATAATTACAACAGTACATGGCCACCACCCCGATTTTGTTAATTGTATGCTCCCTAGGGGAAGATCAGGAGAATAATTAAGAGGAAGAAGTTGACAAGCACTAGGACCTGGGACAAGGAGTGTGGCTTGGAAGAAGGCAGAGACGTTGCAGCTGTCAAGGATTGAAGTTATTCGCCTTGTTGGTGGGACATGGTTAAAAAGGTTAAGAGACAGTTCAGAGCATGTAAAAGAGAGGAGGAGCCCAGGAACAGGAAGTGTGTCATAGCTGGGCTGAGCAGGATTGGACTACAGAGGCATTGGGATTTGTAGTTTCAAGAAAAGAAAAGGAGTAATAAATTGAAGTTGAAGCATAATGCTCCCCTCCTAGTCTTTAATAGAATGAATACTCACTGCGCAGATAGCAGGGGTAATCTTCATTGCCTGGGTCATTTCTCTTTCCTTTCTTATAGACTGGGACCACCAAGGAGGTTTTGCAAGATGCTGGGGTCTTTCTTTCGGCACAAACCTTATAATATAAGGTGGACAATAGTTTGGCCCATCGCACCGGATCCTGTTTCAAGATTACATTTGCTAAACCATTGCGTCCATGTGCTCTGGAGTCTTTTCATCTGAGTATTAGTCTATATATATCGTCCACATCGTAGTCCTGCTAAATCGTTGTTTTATGGATCACTTTCATGGAATTAGCTTCCCTAGCTTCTTTTTCTTCCTGCCTCAAGGTGGCTCGTATATATTTGTCCCAAGAGTAAGCATTAATGGGACATGCAATTTTTTCTGCTGTGTTTATGTATCCTTGTCTTCATTTTTGCCACATTTTCCTCAAATCTTTAGAGGAGACCACTGATACCAAATTCTGTCATTGGGCATTTTTCTTAGAGGTAGGCCACCACCAAACCCAATATGTGTATCTGTTGTTAATTTATTTTATCTGCACTACCTTCAGCTTAGTTTCCCTTACCTCTTTTCTTATCTATAGGAATGCCCTTGGCATATCTCACTTGGGGTCCCAAATCGCTCTATCATATGGTCGTCCGTGGGCATATCTAATACTGTGTAGATAGTTCTCTTTAACTGCCCCAAACTTGGTCATCACTTTTTTTAGCCAAGTTTCCATGTCGTCTGCAGTCATCAAGTCAAATGACTCAGTCCCTCAAAATACTCTCTTTAAGTATCTACCCACTGCTTCGACACTTTTTGTATTCCACATGAGCTGATTACGGTTGCTGTTTACCCGCACATCGCCAATATGAGCATTACTGTAGGTATCCGCCATATTATTGAGCTTTAATTTTAACATCGCATGATCACTATTTTCATTTGCTTCAACAACAAGCTTGCATATATATGGGATAATGTTCTCACTCATATATTATCTATTGTTGATGTTCTTCCCATGCCTTTGCATGTTTTTTCCCAAAAATGTCTCCCTTTATTCTGCTATTCATCATGTAGCAACCCCATCCATGCAGGAGATCGCACCAAGCAATTCCATGTTTGTTTCGAATAGTTTGTTCCATTACACATTTGCTCTGTACATAAGTAGTTTCAGGGCTTTCTCTTTTACAAACACAGCGTGCGTTAAAATCAGCTGGCAGCCATCGACTATAATTTCATAGGTGAGCCAGTCTTCTTGGAGCAGGAAAATGTCATTGGTTATCAATTCAGATAGCAGATCAGCATTGTGCAGCAGATGGGTATGGCCCCTGGAATTCCAGGAGCATATCGACCATTCTCACTTGGATAGCATCTCATTCAGGTTTGTGGGCTCTACTAGCCACTTAAGCATGCCAAGCAAATTTTCTTGGAAAGTCTGAATGATATTTTTTCCTGCCCTGCCTACTCAGAGTTTGCAGCATGCTGTATTAAATTGACAATACCTTGTGTGGTATTTTCCGACATAGAGGGCCTCATTACGTTAATGGCACTGGTAGAGCTTCCGGTGCCGTTAACCCCCCTACCGCCTCATTACGAGGTCTGCTCGCTGGTCCCGCTAAGGACGCCTGGTAAAACCAGGCGTCCTTAGCGGGTCCCGCGAGCAGACCAGGATGCCCGTTGTTAGCATCCTCCCCATTCCCATTGAGCCCTATGGGGGCTCAAATGGGAATGGGGATGTACCGGGTCTGGGTTCCCAGAATGGGGAAATACTGGGCCCTCCAAGGTCGGAATGGCCTGGTATTTCCCCATTCAGGGAACCCGGACCCAGACGCGAGTTTGGGGTAGCCATGCCCTTATTAAGGGCATGGCTATCTCCAAACTCGTAATGAGGCCCAGAGTCTTGCTCAATTGGGGCATCTATTTCATAACCCAACTCCTCGAATTGCTCCTTCTGTACATGAATCATAGACGCCACCTCCACTGAACTGCAATGTATCCTACTCATCGCCTATCCCATGCATTTTAAGAGTTCAACATATTCAAAGTCTTTAGTGTCGAGAATCCTCAAAGGGAATATAGATCGTAGTATAGTCAGAAACTCAGCTCTATTAATGTGATGTTTCCCCTTATTTGTATTCAGCCGTGTCTTTCTTATGGCAAATTGTAGCAGATCAGCCCCCTTTGTCAAGATGTTTGGGATATGGATTCTAATGCTCTCTCGAAGGTATCTTAAGTTTCTTGAGCTGCGAAACCCCCAGCTGCTTCTGTTCATATGGGGGTGTGACCTGGGTTACCTAACTGCACACTGTCTTCCATTATCAGCTCCGAGTCATCCTCAATTTGGGCAGCAGTATTAGCCGATGTATCATTTGGTTGATCATCTTTGATCACCCAACTTGTTGGTGTTCTGTGTGATCTCGTTTTTGCCCTTTTCTTTTTTTGTTGTTTCTTCCTGATTTTTTTTAGGATGACCATTATTTTGCTTGAATTGGTCATAAGTTAGCACCTTCCTCTCAAGCTCCAATAGTTCTCTTTTTTCTCCGTATTTCTTCTTCTCTGTTTTAATAATCTTTTCTGCTTTCTTGTGAGTTATGTATTATCCGCCTCATTTGATTCCTCCTCCAACAGGGTCATCGGCTCAGTCACCGCTAAATTAGTAAATGGTAGTACTTGTGGTTGATCTTGTATTGGTGTATTTGTCTGGTCCATGCTCAAAGGCTCCACATCTGTGGGTTCCTACATGTGCGACTCATTGAGGATTTCTCTTGCATTCTTAACTTTATCTTCTATCACTAGTTCCATATGGTTTTTCCTCTTTTGTAATGGCTTGGCAGGTGAATAACGATGGTCTGGATGGTTGCCCAGAGCAATGCCAGAGGTTAGGATTTATTCCAAACCCATCCAGCCATCACCTCACCCCGAGTGGGACGGGTTTGCCCAGACGTGGGTCCCATGCCTGCTGGGCCTAGAGAACCAAGCAACTCCTCAATGATGAGGCCCAACAAGGCCCAAACATGTTCAGTGCAGAAGGGATGTGACCAATCAGTTTGGGCTGGACTGCCCCTTTTGGGGTGGGACTAAGCCTGATTTGCATATGGTTTTTTTCACTTTTGTAATGGCTTGGAAGGCAAAGAACAATGGTCTGAAGGGTTGCCCAGAGCAATGCCAGGGGTTAGGATTAATTCCAAACCTTCCAGCCATGAACTCTTTCGTTTTGCGTAAGTCACCCGAGTGGGACGGGTATGCCCAGATGTGGGCACCGTGCCTGATGGGCCTAGAGACCCACGATACTCCTCACTAATGAGGCCCAACAAGGCTGAAACAGGTTTGGGGATGCTTGTGGTCTCGTGCAGTAGGGATGTAAGCAAGCAGTTTGGGCTCCACTGCCCCTTTTGGGGTGGGACCAGGCCTGATCTGCATATGTTTTTTCCCCTTTTGTAATGGCTTGGCAGGAGAAGAACAATGGTCTGGAGGTTTGCTGAGAGCAATGTCAGAGGTTAGGATTAATTCCAAACCTTCCAGCCAGCACCTTGTTTGTTTTGCGCATGTCACCCCAAGTGAGACGGGTATGCCTAGATGTGGGTCCCGTGACCACCTGTCCTGTAAGGCTCTAGGCCTTCAAGGGTTCATAATCAGGACTTCTTTGTCTGGGGTGAAGTGAATACATGCAGCCTTCTGGTCATAACAATGTTTCGACAGAGCATGACCTGCCTTCAACTTATCACTGGCCTGAGCCATCAGAAGGACCATTCTCTTCCTTAACCCCAGCACATAGTATACTGCATCGGTAGTGATGGAAGGAGTAGCAAGCCCCCACCCTTCCCTGACTATGGCCAGTGGTCCTCTAACAGGGTGACCAAAAATAAGGTCAAAGGGGCTGAAACCAACACCCTCCTTAGGTACCTCTCTGTAGGCAAATAGTAAGCATGGCAACAGGAGATCCCACTTTCTCCTTTGAGGTTCTTCCAGAGCCCCAATCATGCTTTTGAGAGTTCTATTAAACCTTTCAACAAAGCCATTAGTTTGTGTGTGATAAGCCAATGAAAACATATAAGTGACCCCACAGTCTTTCCACATGGCTTGCATATACTTAGACATAAGGTTGCTGCCTCTGACACAACTTCTTGAGGGAAGCCAACCCTAGTAGAAATGCGAAGTAATGCTTTTGCAACTGACTTGGCAGTCACAGTCTTCAATGGGATGGCTTCATGATATCGGGTGGCATGGTCAACCAGCACCAAGATAAACCTATTATAAGAGGATGTCTGAGGGTCAAGTGGACCAACAATGTCAATCCTTACCCTTTCAAATGGCGGCCTCACCACAGGGAGTGGCACCAATGGAGCCTGGATTGTTGAGCCCCTCTTACCACATGTCTGGCAAGTGTCACAACTACTACAATGGCCTTCTACCTGGACCCCCTTCTTGGGCCAGTAGAAATGCATGGATAGCCTCTGCTTCGTTCTCTTGATCCCAGGGTGACCAGCTAGAGGAACTTCATGTGCAGGTTGTAGGAGGAAGGGTCTTAATTGAAGGGGGGTCACCAACCTCCTATGGTCACCTTCAGTAAACTCTGTGGGCTCACTGTACAGGAGCCCACCTTCCCAATAAATCATGTTTCCTAGGAGGTTCACCCTCAAGCTGGGAACAGGCCTGTCTCCTTAGGCCTTTTAGAGATGGGCACTCACGTTGGCCCTTAATAAACTCTTCTCTATCAGGACCATCTTCAACCAATAAACTTTGGAGTTCAGGATACTCATGTGGGTTAATAATTTACGGCAGCACCTCTTCCTCGTCAGGTTCAGGTGCTTGTCCAACTACCTCCACCTCAGTGGTAGGTGAATTAGGGGGAATATTTTCTTCCCCTCTTCTAAGCTTCCTGACTCCCTTAGCCTTGGGTTTCCCCTTTGGCTTTGGCTCAGCCTTGGACTTGGTCAGGGCAGCCTTTGTTTGTGACCTTGTGCATGGTCCTTCTACTGTGTCCCCCACAAGACCTAGGTCTCTGAGGTCATTTCCCAGCAGAACCTTTCCAGGGACTTGCCTCGGAACACTCACAGGTATCTTACTACTGTACCATTAATGGTTAGCTTTACAGGCATTGCTGTGAACCTGAGAGGGTTCCATCAGCTAACTTGGTGGGCATCAAGGGAGCTCTGGAAAGCTCTTCTTGGTTTACCAATGTGGAATCCACCACAGTTCTGCTGGCCCCACTGTCACTAAGGGCAAGCGTGTCAACTCCATTGATTAGCACACTGTCTTTAAAGTAGTGCTTGGTATCATCAGGAATACTAGCATAAGCCCCTGAGACTCTAGGCTCCCAAGAACTCAGGGATACCAAGACTACTTCAAACTCTATTCCACTGGGGAAGGAGTCTGAAGGGAAGGATGACCCTGTGATCATTTCTTCCTCCTCATATGAGGAAAGGCCAGACTCACTGAGTGGACCTGCAAGGATTTGACCTTACATCTGGGGTCCCCCTTCACGTGGTCACTTGCTCCACAAGCCACACAAGATTGGACATAGGGAGGCTTACTGTAACCAGAGCTATGCTTGGGAGGATGATGTCCACTATTCTGAACATTCTCATGTTGCTTGCCCTTGTTATGCGTTGTGTGGCCCTTATGGGAGGAGGTTTTATCAGATCCCTCAGGCTCCTTATCTTTGTGTTTTTTCCCCTCCTCCTGCTTACCAGGAGCAGACGTGTCCTTATGGGACACGCTGTGTGACACCCATACATTTGCTGCGTTGGCTAACTTCTTTGGATCGATCTCCTTAGAATCAGCCAAAAGCTGCTTAAGCTCAGGGGAACAAGAAGCAAAAATATGTTCAAGCATGACTAAACAAATCATACCCTCAAAGGTGGTGACCTTGTAACCTTCCACCCAGCCAGTCAAGTTTTTCAAGGAATCAGTTACATATGAGACCCAAGTATTACCTACTTTCTTTTTGTAATCTCTGAATCATTTCAAGTATTGGGTAGGACTTTTCCCAAACTTTAAGACCAGCGTTTGCTTTAATTCCGCAAAGTCTTTTCTGTCAGTCTTTGACTTTTCCATAATGGCAATGCAGCAGAATTGGGTAGTCAAGTGAGCAACCATGCAATTTTATCAGCATCCACAACTTCTTGCAATTCACATGCATACTCAAATGCAGTCAACCAATCCATGATGTTGTTCCTGTCATCATACATACTAAGCAGATCTTTTGGGAACCTTGGATCAGAGGAGGAGCTAGACTCATTATCAGATCCTCTAGAGGGGCCATTGGCAGCTTCTAACTTGGAAAGCTCCAAGTGGTGATCCCTGTCCTTCCATTTCTCTGATTTCTCCAGTTCTAGCTTAACCATGCAGTATTCAAGCTCCTGCTTCTTAAACAGCAGCTCTTGTATTTTGAATTCCAGCAGGGCCTCAGCCTCAGAGCCAGCAAAAGAAGCATGGGACTATACATCATCCTGATCATCACCTGTCTCTTCAATGACGGCAGCAACAGTCCTATCAGCACTGTTACTGGGCGCAGACCCAGCACCTTCTGCACTGTCATCGGAGGGACAAGCTGAGATCTGGTTTTTCTGCCATTCCATGATCTTTTAGATCATCTCAGCTTTTGTGCTAGAGACTGCCAAGTCTCTTTCTGCACAGAGCTTTCTTAGCTTTTCTTAGGTTCGCAATTGCTTCTATGTTATAAGTGAGACAGGTGGCTTACAGTTAATTTTAAACGAAGGACACTGTGTTTTCTGGTAAGTACAACCTGGGTATTTCACCAGTGCACAACACTGGGTACCTCTGATCTTATCCCACCGCTGTACACCAATTTGTTAAGATGGATTTCTAAACTCAGACCTGGTGGACAGAAGTTTACGAGGCCACCCTAGTTTAGTGGAACAGGGGAACCTTCTGGACAAATCAGACCAATCTACGGTCGCTTGGCAGGTGGTCAATACTGAGTCTCGGGAGGGGTGAGAGTGATCGGAGGCTCACAATGAGCACACACAGTAAAACTCCACAGATCACCCTTAGACAAATGTATATCAAAAATACATTAATTATAGTCCTTTATAACAAAACATGATTAAACCACAGTTATCAATAAAACAATTACCACACACACTTATTCACTATGTAACATATATATACAAGATGTGTTTAGCCTAATGCTGATGAAAGGGGAGAAAATAACCACAACCTGCAACAGAAAGTGGTAAGTTCAACACAGATATCAAATTAGGCAGTTCTTTGTAGTCAATCCCTAACTTATGTCGTCCAGCCCTAAGAAGTGAGGAGCCTTGCACTCAAAGTACAGTAGTGCGCTAACAACGCGTGTTCGTGCGTATAGCAAAAAACATGTTCTCTTCAGGGGCTGTAGCTGCTCAGGAAGGGCCTTGAGGCAATGAAGAATGAAGTCCTATTCCTAGAGGAGGGTCTACACTTGCAGATAGACCGACTTTCGGAGTTCGGGAATAGCTGGGGAGTGCAGGCTAGTTCAGCCAAGGTGAGTATCTTTTAAGGGATTCTCGTGCATAAAAACAGATGAATGTGCCAGGGGACACCGGTAAGTGATGAAAGTACTCACCAACCCTCGACACAGTCCGAACTAAACTTTAGCAGTGTAGTCCACTTCGCTTGTAGGTCTCAACCCTGCAGTTTCAAGATGCACTGGCTCTCAGCGGCTGCGGGACGGGACGATCATCCGTGGTGGGACAATAGCCTTTTCTTAACTCTCGAAGAAAGGAGAAGGATAGTTTTGGTGCAGCACGTCTCAGGACATGGTGGGGCAGGTCTGCAGGTACTTACAGTGACAGTCACCACAACAGTGCGACACAGGGGTCACAAATGCTCGCAGCGTTGGAGCACTCTCATAGATTGCGACCCAGTGGAGCTAGGACAAGAAGAGGGCCCAGGACCACAAGTAAGCAATTCTTAAATTCTGGAGTCTCAACTCGGGACAGCAGCGTTCCTGTGCGATACCCTGGTTTCGAGCTAGTCAGTTCATTGGATGGCCCAGGAACACTTCCGAAGGGGCTCTTTGCAAGGGTAAGTAGGGGGTGCTGAGAGTAGTTGTTCCCACTACTCCAATGGGGCAAAGCGCCCTTGTAGGGCTTCTTGGTCCGATGCAAAAGCAGGGGTCCGAAAGGACAACAGTGTGGTCAGGATACCAAACCTTCCTAGCACGTCACCAGAGGTTCCTCGAATTTTCTCTTTCGTTAAGAATACTTGGCTCCTTCTGTAGTTCGATGTGAACTTCAGTTGATCGACCTGAAATGGATGCAGAGCCTCTTCTCTTATCCAAGATTCGGTTTGCGCTGAAATCCCAGATAGCCAATGGAATATCTGCTCTCTTGCATGCACATCAGACGTGGGCTAATCATGGCCCACGGTGGTTCCAGTCATTCAGGCCTACCAGACATATAGGCACCAGTAGTGTGGATTGGGACCAGACAGTCCCAATCGTCTTCCTTGGCACTAGCACAAGGGGCAATGCAGGAGCCCACGAAAAATGTGGTTTTTGCGTGCGGATGCATGCCCAAATAAGGAATACCTGGGTCTCTCAACCTGGGGGATGGCAAAGGGACAAAATGGCCAAAGGACTGAACAAAAGTCTTTGTAGCACGGCCATTTTCGGCAATGGCTACAGTCTTAGGCCAAACGCAGAAAATGCGGTATGGTCCATAAAAACGAAGTAAAAATAATTCAAAAGTAAACTGTTGCCAAACCTCCGTTCTAGGCATACTTGTACAAACACCAGAAAATTCTTGGAGGGTGGATAGGGCCATAAAACAAAAGAACCCCTATGCGCGGTACTGTAATGTGCTTGGTACATAGGTCAAAAGTTACCAAGAAATGGTAACATAGACGAAGACTAAGGGAAACATAGTTTCCCAGTACTGATAGCCTGAAGGGCGTGTCAGTTTCCCCATAACAAATTAGCAAAAGTCCAGGTAGTGTATCTGAATAAAAGTATGAGAAAAGTGCATGGCTTTGTTCAAAAAAGTGTTCTGGTACTTTGGGGTAAGTTTGGTGGTGTAGTCTGAGGCAGAAGTTACATTTTAAATACAGACAGATATTTCACAAACGTTTTTTATGAATAGGCGTGCTATCTTATCAGACAAAACTTCTCCCTGTGTTTTGGACAGGGTTAGATTCTGTGGGTATTCACTTGGACGCTAAGCAGATTCCATTTTCAGGTTTAAGTTACACCACACGTAGACAACATTATTGCTGTGCATAGATAGCTCTCACCTGAAAAAGGTGTTATTAGTGAGTCTGGCCCCCAGTAAACACATGTAAATAGCAATTGCACTCAACGATAACCATTCCATTGAAGTCACGGGTCGGATGTTCAGCCTAGAGGCGACTAGTGTTGCACAGGTGTTATGCATATCTAGCCCCTGGATGTTGCTAGGGTGTTCTATGTTTAGACGTTAGTTGCAGTAGCTTTAACCGGGTCCTCTGTGGTAATCTTTTCAGCAAAGCCTTCTCAGAGGTAGAGTTTAACAGATGATGGGCACTGGAAAGGTCTGTCATCAGAACATCACAAGAATGGCAGTCACTTTAACTATAGCAAATGTTGCTCCACATTGCACTAAAATCTGTTTAGTCCAAGGTGGCTTATTTGCATTTAGTGGCATGCAATCACTTGAAATATTAAACACAAACCCGAAGCAGATCAGACAAGGCTAATTGATATGCACGATCAGGCTAGGTCTATCCAACAATAAAAGGAAGGCTGTGTATTTACCTGAGCACGTTGGCTACTGTTTTTCCTGTAGCAGCCAGCAGCAGCCTATTGGTTGTTTGCCCTCGTTTTTTGAGAGCATGGCCATGATCAAGAGTGTGGGACCATGCTTTAGGTATTTAATTGCACCCCCTTCCTCCGAGGTGCGCGTCGCTTTGTGTCGAGGGCAGAGGTGTGGATCACCTCTACCTCGGCGATGTCACTCGTTCAACAACATCCTGCCCTTTTGGTTTTATTGTGTTTGAGAGTTTCGCTCCTTAATGGTAACCGAGGAGCAGGGTCCGCTGAAACACAATAATCCCCAAAATGCATAATACCGAAGAGCCGGGGGCTCAGCCTTTGCTGTACTACCTGACTGCTACTCGGCACGTGATTTGTGTGCCACAATATCTACTACATGCCAAATAGGGCCATCACCCAGCCAAAATAAGTTCCGATGTCAAGCCTTGCCTACCCACACCGGAACATTGATCTAATTTCCAACAGCTCACGCCATCTTTTGTCATGGCATTATGTTGTACAGTAGTTGCCTTTCACAGCCAACGAGCAAATTACACGTCTCTGATAGCATAGTGCAATATCTCCCTGCAAATAAGACCACAGATACACATTGCATTATGATACACTCGCTGTATAATGGCTTGTGCCTCTTAGAAAATGCCGACATGCTATGCCAGTGTACTATGTGCTTTGGGGACTAGCTGGGGAACGAATCGAATATCCAATCGTCCAATCGTCCAATCGTCCTGCATGTTACTCAGTCACATTTTAAAATGAATCCCACTTCCAGCAGTAGAGGTCAACACCCTGCCCCTTTGGCACAGACAATACCTATTCATATTTTTGACTTTACTTTCCGTTTCTAAGACTTTGGTACTTCTTCATTTCATTTCACAAACGACATCTCCCATGATGCACCTTTTGGCAGTTTTCATTACCTGGCTATTCCAATGCAGCAGTCTTAGAACTACAATCCCCAGGAGCCCTAAAGAACAGTGCTGCTTTCACTTTCCCAGGTCCAGAGAGAGAGTTGTCAGAGAACCTTCAAGTGTGGTGCTCCAGGTGCTCTAAGGAGCCTGGCTCAGCACAGGGTGGGTCAGTATTTAAGCAGTAGTTAAGCAGCTGCCTACAGGAGCACAGGGCTTTTGCAGCAGCTTCACAGTTAGCCCCCCCCACCCCTTCCTCCCCGGTGCTTTGATCCCTGGATTTCTGCTGTGTCCACAACCTGCTCCAGTTCTAGTTCCAGTGCCTTGTGCACCCCGCTCCCATATTCCATGTGACCTGGCTTTAGCTTCCTAGGTTGAAGTCCTGAGTTTCCTTTTTATCTGTCTGCAGTCCTGCCCTTGTTATCCTAGTCCAGAGTTTTGGTCCAGAGTTTTCTTGTTCCTGGCCTATAGTTGAGTCTGCTTTTCCTGATTCCAGTCCTTAGTTTTCAGTCTGCAGTACCAATCTCCTGTACCCTTGTGCTTTGATTCTGTTCTTCTTTCTTATATTCTTTCTTTCCGTTCTTCGTCTTGAACCTTTCTCACTTTGACTACCTGTTGTATTCCAGGATATTTCTGTTACAGTTCTTATCCCCACTTGTGCTTGTGTAATTCCTTTTATAGAGTTTGGCTGCTGGGATTCCCAGCAGACAAACTCTGCCCCTTTCCTTTGTCACATTTCAATATTGTACCGCCTGCCATATTTTTAACAGTGTGCTGGTTCCTGTTTCAGGAGGCAGCCACTATTCAGTTCCTGCTGGACCCGTACAGGCTTCAGTCTTGTGAGTATTGTTTCATTGTTCGTGCCTTAGGGTCCAGACACAGACACCCACCTCCTGCTGCTCCTTCCCATGAGCATTCAGAGTGAGTCCTGTGACAACCATCTTAGAAGCATAGTTTCCCCTGACCCTGTGGGATACTCTTTCCCCATTCTGCATACACCCCACGTGGGAACCAAACGTCTTTGTCTTACTTGTACCCCCTGTCCTTTTCTGTTTACTGCCTTTGTTGCCTGTCTGTAGTTATTGCCTATCCATTCTTGTCTTCAGAACTGCTTACACTCCTGTCTCTTATGCACTTTTCTCCCCTCTGCTTTGTGGTCATGTCTCTGCCCTCAAGCCCCTGACACTGTGCTGCAGAGTGCATCTTTTCCATTGCACACCCTGTGATGTGAATCACATCAGGGACTTAACATCACACATTGTCCCTTGCACTCTTTGCAGATAGAAGCATGCCTGTAACACACCACAGTGCACGTAACGCCAATACGGCAGCGCACATTTTATGGCAGGGTCCCATCTCCATTGAATCTCATATGTTGAAAATAGCCACCCCATGCAGCCCCCATGACCTTTGTGTTCTCAGTTAAGCAGGTGATTGGTTACCTTCTCCTCCTTTCACCAGAAAGCCACACATCTGGCTGAGCTTAGTTAAATACATGACCTCTCCCTGCAGTTCATTTGAGGATAAAAATTGCTTTTTATTGGTTGGGCGGTTTTGCATCTTCGATCTTGATCATGTGCTGCCTTTTGTCTCTTTCATGACAGAGCAGGGCAGGTGGTTAGCTGGTAGTAAGGTATATAAAATTAAAGTAAACTACAAATCGCATGTACTAATATAGAATCCCGAACGCGAAAAGGGCAAACGCGACTTTTCTGAAGCTGTTTTGCTGTTCTGCATGGGTGAGTGGGGCAGAGGAATTACAGCAATATTGAAGCAGCCGCGGCAGATCAGCGGTAAGGAAGATTACCAACTTTGTAGCTTGCACCGTTATTGGCATTCATCTCAGCCTGTGGAGGCGCAAGAGACTGTTGGAGGCTATCTCCTTTGATCTCGCGTCCGCGCATTCATTAAGGGGGCACACACGGGAAACAATCATAACGACATCAGGGGTCCCGACGGCTCCTGAAGGGTAAATCCCGGTCATTTACATTAAGGGTGCCCAGGCTATAGTGGGGGTATACCAAAACGTGCACATCGAATTCTTATCCATCCAAGTACATTGGGAGACTGTTGGGCCTAGTGCCTTTTGATCCCTCTGCCGATAAGAAACTCCCCGGGGAATACATAAGTGCATTAGGGAAGACTTTGACCCACATTAAAGCCAAAGACTTCAAAGAAATAGAAAAGAGTCTTGAGCGTCTCTGGTGTCGTAGGAGCCGCTGGAGCCTCCTGCGCGGCTGCTCTCCCCCACTAAACACTGCAACAGCTTCGTGCTTATCATGCTTATCAATGAAACGGAGGGAAGGTGTGGAAACACGGTCTTGTGGGCGGAGTGGAGCCCAGATCTGTGTTGCTCCCTCAAAGGTCATGACAATGAAAAACACCCCATCAACTCAAGTAAGCACAAAGACATTCACTGTTTGTTCAAAGTTTCTAAAGTCCTCTATAACAAACAAACAATGTTTAAATGAATTGCAGTACTGTTAAGACGGATTTCTGAACTCTGTCCTGGAGGCGCAGAAGTTCAGAAGGCCAACCTAATTACTTGGAACAGGGTAACCTCTGGACAAGCCAGACCAATCAGGGTAGCGATCGCGGCGGTCAAGACTAGGTCTCAAGAGGGGTGAGGGTGACTGAAAGCCCGCAATGAGCACAAAAAGCAAGGACACTTACAAATTACTCCAAACAGGTGTTATATTAAAAATATATACACATTTATTCCAAGGCCTTTAAAACAATGACCGTAGCGAGAAATCACAATATAACTCTAGTAAACCAACACATACCATACCAATACAATATATATACAAATACAAACAAGTCTCAAGCGTTAGATGCACAAAATGTGTAGTCCACCTAAAAGGGAAGGAAAACAGGCAGTGCGAAATAATGCTTAGACCCAGTCCGCCTTCAGAGGCACCTAACTAAAAGGAAGTCCGAGCCCTACGAAGAGTGGAGCCTTATGCTCAAAAGTACCTGCACACGCTGGTGCCAACGGGCAAAAGGGGAGTCTCTTTGAGGGAAATCAGGCAGTTCAGTTTAGTGCACAAATGAAGAAGAACAGTGTTCCGCGACTGAAGCGCAGCCTCCACTGTGGGCAGAAGCAGAGCGCGAGTACGGAAAGGCGTGCTGTTTTGACACAGCGGGGAAAAGCTATGGGCTCCTGCAGGAGGGCGACCAGTTCCTAGCTATGCTACTCACCGGTCCCCGATGCAAGCAGACCCAGGCTTCTCCGCGTCAGTTTCAGTCGCTGGCAGGTTCAGGAGAGCAGGGGACGTCTCGTCGTCGTGTTGAGTCTGCAGCAGCAGAGTTGAGTAAAAGACGTCCCAAACGAAGGAACCCGCACAGTTTGTTACCACAGCAGGGCAACGGAACGGCCGTGTGTATCTGAGCCAAATGTACACTACTCACTTCAGACCTGGGAACGCCAAGTGTACGAATCGTGTGAGAGTGACAAGGACTCGAAATACTACACAACCTGGCGGCGGTTACAGAGCAAGACTCCTGTGTAGGCTGGTCCGTCTGCTGGATGGCCCAGAGACGCTTCCGAAGGCTTACGAGCAGGAGATGGTGAAGATGCCGAGAATAGCTGTTCCCGCTATTCCAAGGGTCGAAGTACCAGTACAGGCCTTCTGGTTCGATCAAAGGTGAAAAGGGTTTCACAAGGCGACAGCAGTGCAGAGGAGCAGTCCTTCAGCGGGTCACCAGCGATTCCTCGGTTCAGCCTCTTGGTTGCAGGATACTTGGCTCCTGTATTCCTTCGTTCGTGAGAACTCAGGAGATTGACATGGTAGCGGTGTTTCCAGCCCCCTCTTATCCACCGTTCCCTTCGCGCCAAAACGGAGGGGACCCAATGGGAGATCCGCTCATCAACACTCACACCATTTGTGGACCTATCACGGACCACGGTGGTCCCAAGCATTCACACCGCCCTAGACTCTCTGGCACCCAGGATGTGTATTGGGACAAGACATACACATGCCCACATCCTGGAGGCACACACCAGGCATGTAGAAGCCCGCGAAAGCATCCGTGTTTCGCGGGAAAGTACATGCCCAAATAAGGAAGGCCCCGGGTCGGCTCGACCTGGGGAAGGTCAAGGGAGCAAGACGGTCAGCGGACAGGACAAAGGAGCCTCGTGGTTTGGCCATTTTGGGAGCCAGGCCACCATTTTGGGCTAAGCGCGAGAAACGCGCTTAAAACGCCAAAAGGAGCTCAAAACACAAGAAACGATCGCTGCCACCATTCCCGTCCGTGAATCACTTGCACCGATCAGTTACAATCCTAAAAGAGTATCCAGGGCCTGTAGAAGGCTAGAGACCCAAGAGAGCAGTAACTTAGCTTACAGTGCCCTCTTGTGTCATGTTGCACGAAAGCCGCAACATGATAAAAGAAACTACGGAAAACAGCGTTTCCCGGTACTGACTGTCTTAAGGGCATGTCAGTTTCCCCGTAAGAATGGAGCGAAAGCCCAGAGGAGTGCGGCAGAAGGCTGCACTTCTCTGGCAAAGTCGAGAACAAGGTGAAAAACAACAGCAAAAAGTTTAGGGGTTGCCACATGGAAGGAACATTACCTACAATTACGAAATTTTTCCTAACACTCGCCCCTCCCAGACTATGGACAGGGGGAACTAATCCACCCCTGGATGAGTCTCTTGTTCAGGTCGGTTAAACATTCTGGACAACCCATCAGCATTGCTATGTTAGACACCTGGCCTATGCTCAATAGTGAAGTCGAAGCCTTGTAGACGTATGGACCACCTAAGCAACTTTGGATTCTCCCCCTTCATGTTCATTAGCCACTTTAAGGGCTTATGGTCAGTTTGCACAGTGAAGTGGGTCCCATAGAGGTAAGGCCTCAGCTTCCTTAGGGCCCACACAACAGAGAAACATTCTTTCTCTACCGTGGACCATCTGAGCTCTCTGTCCTTAAACTGGCGACTAATAAAACCAATAGGGTGTTCCTTACCCTTCTCATCTACTTGTGATAGTACAGCTCCTATCCCAGTGTCAGAGGCGTCCGTCTGCACGATAAAAGGTCTTTGATAATCAGGGGCCCTGAGGACAGGGGCCTGGCACAAGGAGTCTTTTAAGCCATTGAAGGGCTTCTCACACTCGTCGGTCCAAGTTACCTTCTTGGGTTTCTTCGGAGTGGTGAGGGCAGTCAGAGGGGCAGCTATGGTGCCATAGTCTGCCACGAAATTGCGGTAATACCCCGTGAGTCCTAAGAAGGCTCTCACTTGGGTTTGCGTAGTGGGGGTAGGCCAGTCTTGTACTGCTTGTACTTTACTGGGAAGAGGCTGTATCCTCCCTCCACCTACTTCATGTCCAAGGTAAACCACTGAGCCTTGTCCAATCTGGCATTTACTAGCCTTTATGGTCAAGTGTGCTTTCTGAAGAGCCTGGAGCACAATCCCGAGGTGTTTCACATGGTCTTCCCAGGTGGCACTGAAAACTGCTACATCGTCCAGATATGCAAGACAGAATTCGTCCAACCCATTCAAAACATGATTCACAAGCCTCTGGAAAGTGGCAGGTGCATTCTTCAACCCGAACGGCATTACCCGGAATTGGTAAAGGCCGTCTGGAGTAGAAAACGCTGTCTTCTCCTTGGCATGTTCTGCTAAAGCTATTTGCCAATAGCCAGCAGTGAGGTCAAACGTGCTGAGGTACTTGGAGGCACCCAAAGTATCCACCAGCTCATCTGTTCGAGGCAAGGGGTGTGCATCTGTCTTGGTGACAGCATTCAGAGCCCTGTAGTCCACGCAGAACCTCAATTCAGAAGTGCCTGCCTTTGGAACCAAAACCACAGGGCTGGACCAAGGACTACTAGAGGGTTCAATCACCCCAAGGTCTAACATCTTGTTGACCTCGGTCTTAATATAAATATAAGACCGTACTTTGTCTGACATCCTGTATCCCCTACTTTTGGTAGGTACACTGTCTCCTGTGTCTATGTTATGTTTGCACCAAGGTGTCAAACCAGGCGACTGTGAAAACAGGGGGGAAAACTGCCTAAGCAAACTTTTCACCTCAACCTGCTGATCAGAGGTCAGGTGAGGGGCCACTCGGACACCCTCAAAGGAGCTATCTGAAGGACCGCTTTGGAACAGGTCGGGGAGAGGTTCAGACTCCTCTTCCTCAACATCTGAAGCCAGTAGCAGTGCTGCGATTTCGACTCTTGGGACGAAAGCCTTCAGCCTATTCACGTGAAACACTTTTGGAGCCTGTCCAGGCCTTCCAAGGTCCACTAAATAGTTAACCTCACCCAGGGGCTCCACCACTGTGTAAGGGCCTGACCATTTGTCCTGTAAAGCTCGAGGCCTTATGGGATTCATGATCAGGACTTGCTGACCAGGTGTAAAGTTGATGAGGGAAGCTTTCTGGTCGTACCAATGTTTCACCAGCGCTTGTCCTGCCTTCAATTTATCACTAGCCAAGCCCATCAGAAGTACCATCCGTTTTCTGAGCCCTAGCACATAATCAACTATGTTGGTAGTAACAGGGGGAGTGAGCATCTCCCATCCCTCTTTGACTATGGCTAAGGGTCCCCGTACAGGATGACCGAACAGAAGTTCGAAGGGGCTGAAGCCAACACCCTCCTGTGGTACCTCTCGGTAGGCAAACAGTAAGCATGGTAAAAGAAGATCCCATTTTCTTCTCTGAGGTTCTTCCAGAGCCCCAATCATGCTTTTTAACGTTCTGTTGAAACATTCCACCAGACCATTGGTCTGGGGGTGGTATGCTGAAGAGAACTTGTAGGTGACCCCACATTCTTTCCACATAGCTTGCATATACTTCGACATAAAGTTGCTGCCACGATCCGACACAACTTCTTTAGGGAAGCCAACCCTAGTAAATATGCCAAGTAAAGCTTTTGCAACTGACTTGGCAGTTACAGTTTTCAATGGGATGGCCTCAGGATATCTGGTTGCATGGTCGACCAGCACCAGGATAAACCTATTGCCCGAGGATGTTTGCGGGTCAAGGGGACCAACGATGTCGATCCCTACCCTTTCAAATGGTACCCCCACAACTGGGAGCGGTACCAATGGAGCTTGGATTGTCGAGCCAACCTTACCAGATAACTGGCAGGAGGCACAACTCCTGCAGTGACTTTCTACTTGCACGTAGAAGTGCATGGATAACCTTTGCTCGGTCCTCTTAATACCAAGGTGACCAGCAAGGGGCACTTCATGCGCCAACTGCAGGAGGAAGGGCCTAACAGCAAGGGGAACCACCAACCTCCTATGGTCTCCTTCTGTAGACTCTGTGGGCTCACTATACAGGAGTCCACCTTCCCAATAAATCCTATGCGTCCCAGGAGGTTCACCCTCAAGCTGGGAGCAGGCCTGTCTCCTTAGGCCTTCCAGAGATGGGCACTCACGTTGGCCTTTACTGAATTCGTCCCTATCAGGACCACCTTCTACTAACAAGTCTTTTAGTTCAGGATGATCGTTGGGGTCAAATACTTCAGGCATCGCCACCTCCTCGTCAGGCCCGGGCGATTGACCAACTTCCTCCACCGCAGTGGTAGGCGAGCTCGGGGGAATATTCTCTTTCCCTCGTCTTGACTTGTTCACTCCTTTCGCCTTGGGTTTCCCCTTCGGCTGGGGCGGCCTATTGGTCTTGGCCAATGCTGCCCGTGCTTGAGACCGTGTGTAGGGTCTTTCGGCAGTGTCTCCTACGAGCCCTAAAGCTCTGAGATCATTAACTAACAAGACCTTTCCCGGGACGTTTCTCTGAATGCTCACTGGAATCCTGACTGCTGTACCATTTAAAGTAAGATTTACAGGTATTACTGGGAACATACGGAGTGGGCCGTCAGCCAACTTAGTGGGCATCAGAGTAGCTCTGGCAACTTCCTCTGAGTCTACCAAGGTAGAATCCACTACAGTTCGACTGCACCCACTATCCCTAAGAGCTGGAGTATCTACTCCATTGATCAGCACACTGTCTTTAAAGTAGTGCTTGGTATTATCTGGAATTCTAGCATAAGCCTCTGCGACTTTAGGCTCCCAGGAACTCAGGGAAACTAAAACTGCCTCAGCCTCTATCCCGCTGGTAAATGAGTCTGAGGAGAAATATGCTCCTGCAATCTCTTCTTCCTCGTAGGAGGAGAAGGCCAGATTAGCGGAGTGGACCCCCTTCACGTGGTCAGTTGCTCCACAAGCAAAACAAGATCCATTGGGTCTGTTTACATAGGGAGGCTTATTGTAACCAGAGTTCTGTTTCGGAGGCTGACCTCCACTACCTTGTGAGTTCTCTTGTGTCTTACCCTTATTTTTCTTTTTGTGGCCCTTTTGAGAAGAAGATTTATCAGATTCTCCACCCTCCTTATCTTTGGACTTTTTCCCTTCCTCCTGCTTACCAGGATGAGTTTTGTCCTTATGGGACACTCGATGTGACACCCATAAGTCTGCTGCAATGGCTAGCTTCTTAGGATCTATCTCCTTCGAATCGGCCAAATGCTGCTTAAGCTCCGGGGAAGAAGATGCAAAAATGTGTTCCAGCATGACAAGATTTATCATGCCTTCGAAGGTAGAAACCTTATAACCTTCGACCCAGCCAGTTACGTTTTTTAAGGATTCGGTGACATAAGATACCCAAGTACCACCTTCCTTTTTCTTATACTCTCTGAATCGTTTCAAATATTGGGCCGGAGTCTTCCCAAACTTTAAAATGAGGGTTTGCTTTAACATTGCGAAATCAGCTCGCTCAGCCTTCGACATTTCCATAATGGCACTACAGCCAGAATGGGGCAGTCTGCTGAGTAACCAGGCAATCTTACCAGCATTGTCAGCTTGTTGAACTTCGCATGCATACTCAAACGCATTCAGCCAGTCCATAATGTCCTTCCTTTCCTCATACACACTGAGCAGATCTTTCGGAAACCGTGGATGAGAGGAGGCCCCAGACCCATATCCAGGACCCTTGGACCCAATTGCAACCTGAAGCTTGGCCAGTTCCAACTGGTGATCCCTGTCTTTCTGTTTTTCTGCCTGTTCGATTTTTAGTTTGGCTATGCTGAATTCAAGCTCCTTCTGCCTAAACCGCAGCTCTTGCTTCTTGAATTCAAGCATAGCCTCCCCATCAGCACTGGCAGAGGAAACATTAGACATCTCATCCTCCCTGTCCTCGTGGTCGCGGTGGATCAGTGCAGCGGCAGAACCGTCGGTTCTACCAGTGAGAGCAGCCCCACCTCCTTCCGCACTGTCCTCAGAAGTTATAGCGTCAAGCTGCGCTTCTTGCCATGCCACGATTCTTTGGATCATATCCAATTTCGTGCCTTGGGAGGAAACACCTCTCTCCGCACACATCTTTTTCAATGTTTCTGATTTGGAAGCATTTAAAGTTAACAAGGTATTTGTTTCCATACTGTTAGATAGGACTATGGCCTTTTTAAAGTTATACTATAACAATTCACTACGTGTCCTGGTAGGAATAACTTGAAATGCCTTAGTTCGTGCGCAACACTGGATACCTTCAGTCGTATCCCACCGCTGTACACCAATTTGTTAAGACGGATTTCTGAACTCTGTCCTGGCGGCGCAGAAGTTCAGAAGGCCAACCTAATTACTTGGAACAGGGTAACCTCTGGACAAGCCAGACCAATCAGGGTAGCGATCGGGCGGTCAAGACTAGGTCTCAAGAGGGGTGAGGGTGACTGAAAGCCCGCAATGAGCACACAAAGCAAGGACACTTACAAATTACTCCAAACAGGTGTTATATTAAAAATATATACACATTTATTCCAAGGCCTTTAAAACAATGACCGTAGCGAGAAATCACACTATAACTCTAGTAAACCAACACATACCATACCAATACAATATATATACAAATACAAACAAGTCTCAAGCGTTAGATGCACAAAATGTGTAGTCCACCTAAAAGGGAAGGAAAACAGGCAGTGCGAAATAATGCTTAGACCCAGTCCGCCTTCAGAGGCACCTAACTAAAAGGAAGTCCGAGCCCTACGAAGAGTGGAGCCTTATGCTCAAAAGTACCTGCACACGCTGGTGCCAACGGGCAAAAGGGGAGTCTCTTTGAGGGAAATCAGGCAGTTCAGTTTAGTGCACAAATGAAGAAGAACAGTGTTCCGCGACTCAAGCGCAGCCTCCACTGTGGGCAGAAGCAGAGCGCGAGTACGGAAAGGCGTGCTGTTTTGACACAGCGGGGAAAAGCTATGGGCTCTTGCAGGAGGGCGACCAGTTCCTAGCTATGCTACTCACCGGTCCCCGATGCAAGCAGACCCAGGCTTCTCCGCGTCAGTTTCAGTCGCTGGCAGGTTCAGGAGAGCAGGGGACGTCTCGTCGTCGTGTTGAGTCTGAAGCAGCAGAGTTGAGTAAAAGACGTCCCAAACGAAGGAACCCGCACAGTTTGTTACCACAGAAGGGCAACGGAACGGCCGTGTGTATCTGAGCCAAATGTACACTACTCACTTCAGACCTGGGAACGCCAAGTGTACGAATCGTGTGAGAGTGACAAGGACTCGAAATACTACACAACCTGGCGGCGGTTACAGAGCAAGACTCCTGTGTAGGCTGGTCAGTCTGCTGGATGGCCCAGAGACGCTTCCGAAGGCTTACGAGCAGGAGATGGTGAAGATGCCGAGAATAGCTGTTCCCGCTATTCCAAGGGTCGAAGTACCAGTACAGGCCTTCTGGTTCGATCAAAGGTGAAAAGGGTTTCACAAGGCGACAGCAGTGCAGAGGAGCAGTCCTTCAGCGGGTCACCAGCGATTCCTCGGTTCAGCCTCTTGGTTGCAGGATACTTGGCTCCTGTATTCCTTCGTTCGTGAGAACTCAGGAGATCGACATGGTAGTGGTGTTTCCAGCCCCCTCTTATCCACTGTTCCCTTCGCGCCAAAACGGAGGGGACCCAATGGGAGATCCGCTCATCAACACTCACACCATTCGTGGACCTATCACGGACCACGGTGGTCCCAGGCATTCACACCGCCCTAGACTCTCTGGCACCCAGGATGTGTATTGGGACCAGACATCCCAGCCCACATCCTGGAGGCACACACCAGGCATGTAGAAGCCCGCGAAAGCATCCGTGTTTCGTGGGAAAATACATGCCCAAATAAGGAAGGCCCCGGGTCGGCTCGACCTGGGGAAGGTCAAGGGAGCAAGACGGTCAGCGGACAGGACAAAGGAGCCTCGTGGTCTGGCCATTTTGGGAGCCAGGCCACCATTTTGGGCTAAGCGCGAGAAACGCGCTTAAAACGCCAAAAGGAGCTCAAAACACAAGAAACGATCGCTGCCACCATTCCCGTCCGTGAATCACTTGCACCGATCAGTTACAATCCTAAAAGAGTATCCAGGGCCTGTAGAAGGCTAGAGACCCAAGAGAGCAGTAACTTAGCTTACAGTGCCCTCTTGTGTCATGTTGCACGAAAGCCACAACATGATAAAAGAAACTACGGAAAACAGCGTTTCCCGGTACTGACTGTCTTAAGGGCATGTCAGTTTCCCCATAAGAATGGAGCGAAAGCCCAGAGGAGTGCGGCAGAAGGCTGCACTTCTCTGGCAAAGTCGAGAACAAGGTGAAAAACAACAGCAAAAAGTTTAGGGGTTGCCACATGGAAGGAAAATTACCTACAATTACGAAATCTTTCCTAACACTCGCCCCTCCCAGACTATGGACAGGGGGAACTAATCCACCCCTGGATGAGTCTCTTGTTCAGGTCGGTTAAACATTCTGGACAACCCATCAGCATTGCTATGTTGGACACCTGGCCTATGCTCAATAGTGAAGTCGAAGCCTTGTAAACTTATGGACCACCTAAGAAACTTTGGATTCTCCCCCTTCATGTTCATTAGCCACTTTAAGGGCTTATGGTCAGTTTGCACAGTGAAGTGGGTCCCATAGAGGTAGGGCCTCAGCTTCCTTAGGGCCCACACAACAGAGAAACATTCTTTCTCTACCGTGGACCATCTGAGCTCTCTGTCCTTAAGCTGGCGACTAATAAAACCAATAGGGTGTTCCTTACCCTTCTCATCTACTTGTGATAGTACAGCTCCTATCCCAGTGTCAGAGGCGTCCGTCTGCACGATAAAAGGTCTTTGATAATCAGGGGCCCTGAGGACAGGGGCCTGGCACAAGGAGTCTTTTAAGCCATTGAAGGCCTTCTCACACTCGTCGGTCCAAGTTACCTTCTTGGGTTTCTTCGGAGTGGTGAGGGCAGTCAGAGGGGCAGCTATGGTGCCATAGTCTGCCACGAAATTGCGGTAATACCCTGTGAGTCCTAAGAAGGCTCTCACTTGGGTTTGCGTAGTGGAGGTAGGCCAGTCTTGTACTGCTTGTACTTTACTGGGAAGAGGCTGTATCCTCCCTCCACCTACTTCATGTCCAAGGTAAACCACTGAGCCTTGTCCAATCTGGCATTTACTAGCCTTTATGGTCAAGTGTGCTTTCTGAAGAGCCTGGAGCACAATCCCGAGGTGTTTCACATGGTCTTCCCAGGTGGCACTGAAAACTGCTATATCGTCCAGATATGCAAGACAGAATTCGTCCAACCCATTCAAAACATGATTCACAAGCCTCTGGAAAGTGGCAGGTGCATTCTTCAACCCGAACGGCATTACCCGGAATTGGTAAAGGCCGTCTGGAGTAGAAAACGCTGTCTTCTCCTTGGCATGTTCTGCTAAAGCTATTTGCCAAGAGCCAGCAGTGAGGTCAAACGTGCTGAGGTACTTGGAGGCACCCAAAGTATCCACCAGCTCATCTGTTCGAGGCAAGGGGTGTGCATCTGTCTTGGTGACAGCATTCAGAGCCCTGTAGTCCACGCAGAACCTCAATTCAGAAGTGCCTGCCTTTGGAACCAAAACCACAGGGCTGGACCAAGGACTACTAGAGGGTTCAATCACCCCAAGGTCTAACATCTTGTTGACCTCGGTCTTAATATAAATATAAGACCGTACTTTGTCTGACATCCTGTATCCCCTACTTTTGGTAGGTACACTGTCTCCTGTGTCTATGTTATGTTTGCACCAAGGTGTCAAACCAGGCGACTGTGAAAACAGGGGGGAAAACTGCCTAAGCAAACTTTTCACCTCAGCCTGCTGATCAGAAGTCAAGTGAGGGGCCACTCGGACACCCTCAAAGGAGCTATCTGAAGGACCGCTTTGGAACAGGTCGGGGAGAGGTTCAGACTCCTCTTCCTCAACATCTGAAGCCAGTAGCAGTGCTGCGATTTCGACTCTTGGGACGAAAGCCTTCAGCCTATTCACGTGAAACACTTTTGGAGCCTGTCCAGGCCTTCCAAGGTCCACTAAATAGTTAACCTCACCCAGGGGCTCCACCACTGTGTAAGGGCCTGACCATTTGTCCTGTAAAGCTCGAGGCCTTATGGGATTCATGATCAGGACTTGCTGACCAGGTGTAAAGTTGATGATGGAAGCTTTCTGGTCGTACCAATGTTTCACCAGCGCTTGTCCTGCCTTCAATTTATCACTAGCCAAGCCCATCAGAAGTACCATCCGTTTTCTGAGCCCTAGCACATAATCAACTACGTTGGTAGTAACAGGGGGAGTGGGCATCTCCCATCCCTCTTTGACTATGGCTAAGGGTCCCCGTACAGGATGACCGAACAAAAGTTCGAAGGGGCTGAAGCCAACACCCTCCTGTGGTACCTCTCGGTAGGCAAACAGTAAGCATGGTAAAAGAAGATCCCATTTTCTTCTCTGAGGTTCTTCCAGAGCCCCAATCATGCTTTTTAACGTTCTGTTGAAACTTTCCACCAGACCATTGGTCTGGGGGTGGTATGCTGAAGAGAACTTGTAGGTGACCCCACATTCTTTCCACATAGCTTGCATATACTTTGACATAAAGTTGCTGCCACGATCCGACACAACTTCTTTAGGGAAGCCAACCCTAGTAAATATGCCAAGTAAAGCTTTTGCGACTGACTTGGCAGTTACAGTTTTCAATGGGATGGCCTCAGGATATCTGGTTGCATGGTCGACCAGCACCAGGATAAACCTTTTGCCCGAGGATGTTTCGTTGGGGTCAAATACTTCAGGCATCGCCACCTCCTCGTCAGGCCCGGGCGATTGACCAACTTCCTCCACCGCAGTGGTAGGCGAGCTCGGGGGAATATTTTCTTTCCCTCGTCTTGACTTGTTCACTCCTTTCGCCTTGGGTTTCCCCTTCGGCTGGGGCGGCGTATTGGTCTTGGCCAATGCTGCCCGTGCTTGAGACCGTGTGTAGGGTCTTTCGGCAGTGTCTCCTACGAGCCCTAAAGCTCTGAGATCATTACCTAACAAGACCTCTACCGGGACGTTTCTCTGGATGCTCACTGGAATCCTGACTGCTGTACCATTTAAAGTAAGATTTACAGGTATTATTGGGAACATACGGAGTGGGCCGTCAGCCAACTTAGTGGGCATCAGAGTAGCTCTGGCAACTTCCTCTGAGTCTACCAAGGTAGAATCCACTACAGTTCGACTGCACCCACTATCCCTAAGAGCTGGAGTATCTACTCCATTGATCAGCACACTGTCTTTAAAGTAGTGCTTGGTATTATCTGGAATCCTAGCATAAGCCTCTGCGACTTTAGGCTCCCAGGAACCCAGGGAAACTAAAACTACCTCAGCCTCTATCCCGCTGGGAAATGAGTCTGAGGAGAAATATGCTCCTGCAATCTCTTCTTCCTCGTAGGAGGAGAAGGCCAGATTAGCGGAGTGGACCCCCAAAGGTCTAACCTTACACCGGGGATCCCCCTTCACGTGGTCAGTTGCTCCACAAGCAAAACAAGATCCATTGGGTCTGTTTACATAGGGAGGCTTATTGTAACCAGAGTTCTGTTTCGGAGGCTGACCTCCACTACCCTGTGAGTTCTCTTGTGTCTTACCCTTATTTTTCTTTTTGTGGCCCTTTTGAGAAGAAGATTTATCAGATTCTCCACCCTCCTTATCTTTGGACTTTTTCCCTTCCTCCTGCTTACCAGGATGAGTTTTGTCCTTATGGGACACTCGATGTGACACCCATAAGTCTGCTGCAATGGCTAGCTTCTTAGGATCTATCTCCTTCGAATCGGCCAAATGCTGCTTAAGCTCCGGGGAAGAAGATGCAAAAATGTGTTCCAGCATGACAAGATTTATCATGCCTTCGAAGGTAGAAACCTTATAACCTTCGACCCAGCCAGTTACGTTTTTTAAGGATTCGGTGACATAAGATACCCAAGTACCACCTTCCTTTTTCTTATACTCTCTGAATCGTTTCAAATATTGGGCCGGAGTCTTCCCAAACTTTAAAATGAGAGTTTGCTTTAACATTGCGAAATCAGCTCGCTCAGCCTTCGACATTTCCATAATGGCACTACAGCCAGAATGGGGCAGTCTGCTGAGTAACCAGGCAATCTTACCAGCATTGTCAGCTTGTTGAACTTCGCATGCATACTCAAACGCATTCAGCCAGTCCATAATGTCCTTACTTTCCTCATACACACTGAGCAGATCTTTCGGAAACCGTGGATGAGAGGAGGCCCCAGACCCATGTCCAGGACCCTTGGACCCATTTGCAACCTGAAGCTTGGCCAGTTCCAACTGGTGATCCCTGTCTTTCTGTTTTTCTGCCTGTTCGATTTTTAGTTTGGCTATGCTGAATTCAAGCTCCTTCTGCCTAAACCGCAGCTCTTGCTTCTTGAATTCAAGCATATCCTCCCCATCAGCACTGGCAGAGGAAACATTAGACATCTCATCCTCCCTGTCCTCGTGGTCGCGGTGGATCAGTGCAGCGGCAGAACCGTCGGTTCTACCAGTGAGAGCAGCCCCACCTCCTTCCGCACTGTCCTCAGAAGTTATAGCGTCAAGCTGCGCTTCTTGCCACGCCACGATTCTTTGGATCATATCCAATTTCGTGCCTTGAGAGGAAACACCTCTCTCCCCACACATCTTTTTCAATGTTTCTGATTTGGAAGCATTTAAAGTTAACAAGGTATTTGTTTCCATACTGTTAGATAGGACTATGGCCTTTTTAAAGTTATACTATAACAATTCTTTACGTGTCCTGGTAGGAATAACTTGAAATGCCTTAGTTCGTGCGCAACACTGGATACCTTCAGTCGTATCCCACCGCTGTACACCAATTTGTTAAGACGGATTTCTGAACTCTGTCCTGGCGGCGCAGAAGTTCAGAAGGCCAACCTAATTACTTGGAACAGGGTAACCTCTGGACAAGCCAGACCAATCAGGGTAGCGATCGCGGTGGTCAAGACTAGGTCTCAAGAGGGGTGAGGGTGACTGAAAGCCCGCAATGAGCACACAAAGCAAGGACACTTACAAATTACTCCAAACAGGTGTTATATTAAAAATATATACACATTTATTCCAAGGCCTTTAAAACAATGACCGTAGCGAGAAATCACAATATAACTCTAGTAAACCAACACCTACCATACCAATACAATATATATACAAATACAAACAAGTCTCAAGCGTTAGATGCACAAAATGTGTAGTCCACCTAAAAGGGAAGGAAAACAGGCAGTGCGAAATAATGCTTAGACCCAGTCCGCCTTCAGAGGCACCTAACTAAAAGGAAGTCCGAGCCCTACGAAGAGTGGAGCCTTATGCTCAAAAGTACCTGCACACGCTGGTGCCAACGGGCAAAAGGGGAGTCTCTTTGAGGGAAATCAGGCAGTTCAGTTTAGTGCACAAATGAAGAAGAACAGTGTTCCGCGACTGAAGCGCAGCCTCCACTGTGGGCAGAAGCAGAGCGCGAGTACGGAAAGGCGTGCTTTTTTGACACAGCGGGGAAAAGCTATGGGCTCCTGCAGGAGGGCGACCAGTTCCTAGCTATGCTACTCACCGGTCCCCGATGCAAGCAGACCCAGGCTTCTCCGTGTCAGTTTCAGTCGCTGGCAGGTTCAGGAGAGCAGGGGACGTCTCGTCGTCGTGTTGAGTCTGCACCAGCAGAGTTGAGTAAAAGACGTCCCAAACGAAGGAACCCGCACAGTTTGTTACCACAGCAGGGCAACGGAACGGCCGTGTGTATCTGAGCCAAATGTACACTACTCACTTCAGACCTGGGAACGCCAAGTGTACGAATCGTGTGAGAGTGACAAGGACTCGAAATACTACACAACCTGGCGGCGGTTACAGAGCAAGACTCCTGTGTAGGCTGGTCAGTCTGCTGGATGGCCCAGAGACGCTTCCAAAGGCTTACGAGCAGGAGATGGTGAAGATACCGAGAATAGCTGTTCCCGCTATTCCAAGGGTCGAAGTACCAGTACAGGCCTTCTGGTTCGATCAAAGGTGAAAAGGGTTTCACAAGGCGACAGCAGTGCAGAGGAGCAGTCCTTCAGCGGGTCACCAGCGATTCCTCGGTTCAGCCTCTTGGTTGCAGGATACTTGGCTCCTGTATTCCTTCGTTCGTGAGAACTCAGGAGATTGACATGGTAGTGGTGTTTCCAGCCCCCTCTTATCCACCGTTCCCTTCGCGCCAAAACGGAGGGGACCCAATGGGAGATCCGCTCATCAACACTCACACCATTCGTGGACCTATCACGGACCACGGTGGTCCCAGGCATTCACACCGCCCTAGACTCTCTGGCACCCAGGATGTGTATTGGGACCAGACATCCCAGCCCACATCCTGGAAGCACACACCAGGCATGTAGAAGCCCGCGAAAGCATCCGTGTTTCGCGGGAAAGTACATGCCCAAATAAGGAAGGCCCCGGGTCGGCTCGACCTGGGGAAGGTCAAGGGAGCAAGACGGTCAGCGGACAGGACAAAGGAGCCTCGTGGTCTGGCCATTTTGGGAGCCAGGCCACCATATTGGGCTAAGCGCGAGAAACGTGCTTAAAACGCCAAAAGAAGCTCAAAACACAAGAAACGATCGCTGCCACCATTCCCGTCCGTGAATCACTTGCACCGATCAGTTACAATCCTAAAAGAGTATCCAGGGCCTGTAGAAGGCTAGAGACCCAAGAGAGCAGTAACTTAGCTTACAGTGCCCTCTTGTGTCATGTTGCACGAAAGCCACAACATGATAAAAGAAACTACGGAAAACAGCGTTTCCCGGTACTGACTGTCTTAAGGACATGTCAGTTTCCCCGTAAGAATGGAGCGAAAGCCCAGAGGAGTGCGGCAGAAGGCTGCACTTCTCTGGCAAAGTCGAGAACAAGGTGAAAAACAACAGCAAAAAGTTTAGGGGTTGCCACATGGAAGGAAAATTACCTACAATTACGAAATCTTTCCTAACACTCGCCCCTCCCAGACTATGGACAGGGGGAACTAATCCACCCCTGGATGAGTCTCTTGTTCAGGTCGGTTAAACATTCTGGACAACCCATCAGCATTGCTATGTTGGACACCTGGCCTATGCTCAATAGTGAAGTCGAAGCCTTGTAGATTTATGGACCACCTAAGCAACTTTGGATTCTCCCCCTTCATGTTCATTAGCCACTTTAAGGGCTTATGGTCAGTTTGCACAGTGAAGTGGGTCCCATAGAGGTAGGGCCTCAGCTTCCTTAGGGCCCACACAACAGAGAAACATTCTTTCTCTACCGTGGACCATCTGAGCTCTCTGTCCTTAAGCTGGCGACTAATAAAACCAATAGGGTGTTCCTTACCCTTCTCATCTACTTGTGATAGTACAGCTCCTATCCCAGTGTCAGAGGCGTACGTCTGCACGATAAAAGGTCTTTGATAATCAGGGGCCCTGAGGACAGGGGCCTGGCACAAGGAGTCTTTTAAGCCATTGAAGGCCTTCTCACACTCGTCGGTCCAAGTCACCTTCTTGGGTTTCTTCGGAGTGGTGAGGGCAGTCAGAGGGGCAGCTATGGTGCCATAGTCTGCCACGAAATTGCGGTAATACCCCGTGAGTCCTAAGAAGGCTCTCACTTGGGTTTGCGTAGTGGGGGTAGGCCAGTCTTGTACTGCTTGTACCTTACTGGGAAGAGGCTGTATCCTCCCGCCACCTACTTCATGTCCAAGGTAAACCACTGAGCCTTGTCGAATCTGGCATTTACTAGCCTTTATGGTCAAGTGTGCTTTCTGAAGTGCCTGGAGCACAATCCAGAGGTGTTTCACATGGTCTTCCCAGGTAGCACTGAAAACTGCTATATTGTCCAGATATGCAAGACAGAATTCGTACAACCCATTCAAAACATGATTCACAAGCCTCTGGAAAGTGGCAGGTGCATTCTTCAACCCGAACGGCATTACCCGGAATTGGTAAAGGCCGTCTGGAGTAGAAAACGCTGTCTTCTCCTTGGCATGTTCTGCTAAAGCTATTTGCCAATAGCCAGCAGTGAGGTCAAACGTGCTGAGGTACTTGGAGGCACCCAAAGTATCCACCAGCTCATCTGTTCGAGGCAAGGGGTGTGCATCTGTCTTGGTGACAGCATTCAGAGCCCTGTAGTCCACGCAGAACCTCAATTCAGAAGTGCCTGCCTTTGGAACCAAAACCACAGGGCTGGACCAAGGACTACTAGAGGGTTCAATCACCCCAAGGTCTAACATCTTGTTGACCTCGGTCTTAATATAAATATAAGACCGTACTTTGTCTGACATCCTGTATCCCCTACTTTTGGTAGGTACACTGTCTCCTGTGTCTATGTTATGTTTGCACCAAGGTGTCAAACCAGGCGACTGTGAAAACAGGGGGGAAAACTGCCTAAGCAAACTTTTCACCTCAGCCTGCTGATCAGAAGTCAGGTGAGGGGCCACTCGGACACCCTCAAAGGAGCTATCTGAAGGACCGCTTTGGAACAGGTCGGGGAGAGGTTCAGACTCCTCTTCCTCAACATCTGAAGCCAATAGCAGTGCTGCGATTTCGACTCTTGGGACGAAAGCCTTCAGCCTATTCATGTGAAACACTTTTGGAGCCTGTCCAGGCCTTCCAAGGTCAACTAAATAGTTAACCTCTCCCAGGGCTCCACCACTGTGTAAGGGCCTGACCATTTGTCCTGTAAAGCTCGAGGCCTTATGGGATTCATGATCAGGACTTGCTGACCAGGTGTAAAGTTGATGAGGGAAGCTTTCTGGTCGTACCAATGTTTCACCAGCGCTTGTCCTGCCTTCAATTTATCACTAGCCAAGCCCATCAGAAGTACCATCCGTTTTCTGAGCCCTAGCACATAATCAACTACGTTGGTAGTAACAGGGGGAGTGGGCATCTCCCATCCCTCTTTGACTATGGCTAAGGGTCCCCGTACAGGATGACCGAACAGAAGTTCGAAGGGGCTGAAGCCAACACCCTCCTGTGGTACCTCTCGGTAGGCAAACAGTAAGCATGGTAAAAGAAGATCCCATTTTCTTCTCTGAGGTTCTTCCAGAGCCCCAATCATGCTTTTTAACGTTCTGTTGAAACGTTCCACCAGACAATTGGTCTGGGGGTGGTATGCTGAAGAGAACTTGTAGGTGACCCCACATTCTTTCCACATAGCTTGCATATACTTCGACATAAAGTTGCTGCCACGATCCGACACAACTTCTTTAGGGAAGCCAACCCTAGTAAATATGCCAAGTAAAGCTTTTGCAACTGACTTGGCAGTTACAGTTTTCAATGGGATGGCCTCAGGATATCTGGTTGCATGGTCGACCAGCACCAGGATAAACCTATTGCCCGAGGATGTTTGCGGGTCAAGGGGACCAACAATGTCGATCCCTACCCTTTCAAATGGTACCCCCACAACTGGGAGCGGTACCAATGGAGCTTGGATTGTCGAGCCAACCTTACCAGATAACTGGCAGGAGGCACAACTCCTGCAGTGACTTTCTACTTGCACCCCCATCTTGGGCCAGTAGAAGTGCATGGATAACCTTTGCTTGGTCCTCTTAATACCAAGGTGACCAGCAAGGGGCACTTCATGCGCCAACTGCAGGAGGAAGGGCCTAACAGCAAGGGGAACCACCAACCTCCTATGGTCTCCTTCTGTAGACTCTGTGGGCTCACTATACAGGAGTCCACCTTCCCAATAAATCCTATGCGTACCAGGAGGTTCACCCTCAAGCTGGGAGCAGGCCTGTCTCCTTAGGCCTTCCAGAGATGGGCACTCACGTTGGCCTTTACTGAATTCGTCCCTATCAGGACCACCTTCTACTAACAAGTCTTTTAGTTCAGGATGATCGTTGGGGTCAAATAGTTCAGGCATCGCCACCTCCTCGTCAGGCCCGGGCGATTGACCAACTTCCTCCACCGCAGTGGTAGGCGAGCTCGGGGGAATATTCTCTTTCCCTCGTCTTGACTTGTTCACTCCTTTCGCCTTGGGTTTCCCCTTCGGCTGGGGCGGCCTATTGGTCTTGGCCAATGCTGCCCGTGCTTGAGACCGTGTGTAGGGTCTTTCGGCAGTGTCTCCTACGAGCCCTAAAGCTCTGAGATCATTAACTAACAAGACCTTTCCCGGGACGTTTCTCTGAATGCTCACTGGAATCCTGACTGCTGTACCATTTAAAGTAAGATTTACAGGTATTACTGGGAACATACGGAGTGGGCCGTCAGCCAACTTAGTGGGCATCAGAGTAGCTCTGGCAACTTCCTCTGAGTCTACCAAGGTAGAATCCACTACAGTTCGACTGCACCCACTATCCCTAAGAGCTGGAGTATCTACTCCATTGATCAGCACACTGTCTTTAAAGTAGTGCTTGGTATTATCTGGAATCCTAGCATAAGCCTCTGCGACTTTAGGCTCCCAGGAACCCAGGGAAACTAAAACTGCCTCAGCCTCTATCCCGCTGGGAAATGAGTCTGAGGAGAAATATGCTCCTGCAATCTCTTCTTCCTCGTAGGAGGAGAAGGCCAGATTAGCGGAGTGGACCCCCAAAGGTCTAACCTTACACCGGGGATCCCCCTTCACGTGGTCAGTTGCTCCACAAGCAAAACAAGATCCATTGGGTCTGTTTACATAGGGAGGCTTATTGTAACCAGAGTTCTGTTTCGGAGGCTGACCTCCACTACCTTGTGAGTTCTCTTGTGTCTTACCCTTATTTTTCTTTTTGTGGCCCTTTTGAGAAGAAGATTTATCAGATTCTCCACCCTCCTTATCTTTGGACTTTTTCCCTTCCTCCTGCTTACCAGGATGAGTTTTGTCCTTATGGGACACTCGATGTGACACCCATAAGTCTGCTGCAATGGCTAGCTTCTTAGGATCTATCTCCTTCGAATCGGCCAAATGCTGCTTAAGCTCCGGGGAAGAAGATGCAAAAATGTGTTCCAGCATGACAAGATTTATCATGCCTTCGAAGGTAGAAACCTTATAACCTTCGACCCAGCCAGTTACCTTTTTTAAGGATTCGGTGACATAAGATACCCAAGTACCACCTTCCTTTTTCTTATACTCTCTGAATCGTTTCAAATATTGGGCCGGAGTCTTCCCAAACTTTAAAATGAGAGTTTGCTTTAACATTGCGAAATCAGCTCGCTCAGCCTTCGACATTTCCATAATGGCACTACAGCCAGAATGGGGCAGTCTGCTGAGTAACCAGGCAATCTTACCAGCATTGTCAGCTTGTTGAACTTCGCATGCATACTCAAACGCATTCAGCCAGTCCATAATGTCCTTCCTTTCCTCATACACACTGAGCAGATCTTTCGGAAACCGTGGCTATGCTGAATTCAAGCTCCTTCTGCCTAAACCGCAGCTCTTGCTTCTTGAATTCAAGCATAGCCTCCCCATCAGCACTGCAGAGGAAACATTAGACATCTCATCCTCCCTGTCCTCGTGGTCGCGGTGGATCAGTGCAGCGGCAGAACCGTTGGTTCTACCAGTGAGAGCAGCCCCACCTCCTTCCGCCCTGTCCTCAGAAGTTATAGCGTCAAGCTGCGCTTCTTGCCACGCCACGATTCTTTGGATCATATCCAATTTCGTGCCTTGAGAGGAAACACCTCTCTCCGCACATCTTTTTCAATGTTTCTGATTTGGAAGCATTTAAAGTTAACAAGGTATTTGTTTCCATACTGTTAGATAGGACTATGGCCTTTTTAAAGTTATACTATAACAATTCACTACGTGTCCTGGTAGGAATAACTTGAAATGCCTTAGTTCGTGCGCAACACTGGATACCTTCAGTCGTATCCCACCGCTGTACACCAATTTGTTAAGACGGATTTCTGAACTCTGTCCTGGCGGTGCAGAAGTTCAGAAGGCCAACCTAATTACTTGGAACAGGGTAACCTCTGGACAAGCCAGACCAATCAGGGTAGCGATCGTGGCAGTCAAGACTAGTTCTCAAGAGGGGTCAGGGTGACTGAAAGCCCGCAATGAGCACACAAAGCAAGGACACTTACAAATTTCTCCAAACAGGTGTTATATTAAAAATATATACACATTTATTCCAAGGCCTTTAAAACAATGACCGTAGCGAGAAATCACAATATAACTCTAGTAAACCAACACATACCATACCAATACAATATATATACAAATACAAACAAGTCTCAAGCGTTAGATGCACGAAATGTGTAGTCCACCTAAAAGGGAAGGAAAACAGGCAGTGCGAAATAATGCTTAGACCCAGTCCGCCTTCAGAGGCACCTAACTAAAAGGAAGTCCGAGCCCTACGAAGAGTGGAGCCTTATGCTCAAAAGTACCTGCACACGCTGGTGCCAACGGGCAAAAGGGGAGTCTCTTCGAGGGAAATCAGGCAGTTCAGTTTAGTGCACAAATGAAGAAGAACAGTGTTCCGCGACTCAAGCGCAGCCTCCACTGTGGGCAGAAGCAGAGCGCGAGTACGGAAAGGCGTGCTGTTTTGACACAGCGGGGAAAAGCTATGGGCTCCTGCAGGAGGGCGACCAGTTCCTAGCTATGCTACTCACCGGTCCCCGATGCAAGCAGACCCAGGCTTCTCCGCGTCAGTTTCAGTCGCTGGCAGGTTCAGGAGAGCAGGGGACGTCTCATCGTCGTGTTGAGTCTGCAGCAGCAGAGTTGAGTAATAGACGTCCCAAACGAAGGAACCCGCACAGTTTGTTACCACAGCAGGGCAACGGAGCGGCCGTGTGTATCTGAGCCAAATGTACACTACTCACTTCAGACCTGGGAACGCCAAGTGTACGAATCGTGTGAGAGTGACAAGGACTCGAAATACTACACAACCTGGCGGCGGTTACAGAGCAAGACTCCTGTGTAGGTTGGTCAGTCTGCTGGATGGCCCAGAGACGCTTCCGAAGGCTTACGAGCAGGAGATGGTGAAGATGCCGAGAATAGCTGTTCCCGCTATTCCAAGGGTCGAAGTACCAGTTCAGGCCTTCTGGTTCGATCAAAGGTGAAAAGGGTTTCACAAGGCGACAGCAGTGCAGAGGAGCAGTCCTTCAGCGGGTCACCAGCGATTCCTCGGTTCAGCCTCTTGGTTGCAGGATACTTGGCTCCTGTATTCCTTCGTTCGTGAGAACTCAGGAGATCGACATGGTAGGGGTGTTTCCAGCCCCCTCTTATCCACCATTCCCTTCGCGCCAAAACGGAGGGGACCCAATGGGAGATCCGCTCATCAACACTCACACCATTCGTGGACCTATCACGACCACGGTGGTCCCAGGCATTCACACCGCCCTAGACTCTCTGGCACCTAGGATGTGTATTGGGACCAGACATCCCAGCCCACATCCTGGAGGCACACACCAGGCATGTAGAAGCCCGCAAAGGCATCCGTGTTTCGCGGGAAAGTACATGCCCAAATAAGGAAGGCCCCGGGTCGGCTCGACCTGGGGATGGTCAAGGGAGCAAGACGGTCAGCGGACAGGACAAAGGAGCCTCGTGGTCTGGCCATTTTGGGAGCCAGGCCACCATTTTGGGCTAAGCGCGAGAAACGCGCTTAAAACGCCAAAAGGAGCTCAAAACACAAGAAACGATCGCTGCCACCATTCCCGTCCGTGAATCACTTGCACCGATCAGTTACAATCCTAAAAGAGTAACCAGGGCCTGTAGAAGGCTAGAGACCCAAGAGAGCAGTAACTTAGCTTACAGTGCCCTCTTGTGTCATGTTGCACGAAAGCCGCAACATGATAAAAGAAACTACGGAAAACAGCGTTTCCCGGTACTGACTGTCTTAAGGGCATGCCAGTTTCCCCGTAAGAATGGAGCGAAAGCCCAGAGGAGTGCGGCAGAAGGCTGCACTTCTCTGGCAAAGTCGAGAACAAGGTGAAAAACAACAGCAAAACGTTTAGGGGTTGCCACATGGAAGGAAAATTACCTACAATTACGAAATCTTTCCTAACAAGTACAATGATGATTGCAGAGAAAGTGAAAGTGAAATTGATATGCTGAAAGCCAAGTGGGTGGGGCATGCACGAGTGTGCACAAAATAGGGGAAGTAAATGTTGCAGAGTGCACGAGTGGACATGACGACATGTTGGTACAGACGCCAAGCATGCCGGCGAACCAAAATGACATTGACCATGACATAGACTGTTTTATTATGGAACCTAATGAGATTAATGGAAAGGTACACCATGCTTGCGGCAGGTCCCCTAAAGATAAATGTGCTAAAGATGGAAAGCATGGATGTAAATATTATTCTTGTTCCGAATTCCCCTTTGAATGCAATATAACGGTGGAAAACTCTGCACAGCCAGCTGCCATTCCACAATTATGCATCCTGGCTGAAAAGGCTGTGCATCAGAATAATGGCACCATTACCATTACAAATGACATATCTGATCAGGAGCAATGCTGTGAACACGAGATCTGCAAATGCGGGAACAAGGACAGCATACTCGAAATGAGGAAAGTGTTAGATCATCAGGATGCATACTGTGCTGAAGCTACAAAACCTACCTGCCAAACGAAAATTCCAACAGAGATAAGTGTGCTACCCATGAGAGATGCTAATCAACGCATCATGGGTGCCGACACTGTAATGGAAGAGACGATTGTCAACAACAACAATCCAAACAACGTAAATGAAAGAAGGAACTCTTTGAGTGTAGCAGATAAATCGTTAAAAGATTTTTAACAAAAATGAACTTTGATTTCAACAATCGGTCCCTCAATTATCCAAAGGACTTCTTAAGATTAGGCAATGACGGTATCTCTGAGAAGGCGGATTTACAGGAGGTAACATATGCCCACAGATGCGATGATGAAGTGAATGCCCCTCTTCAAGAAAGCGCAAATAAACCTGTGCACAGCCCTGTACACAAAAGGAAAAGATCTGGAAATAGCCTTTCGGGAGAGGTAGTATGCTCACAGGGTAGGAGACAACAACTTTTCACTTCGCACTCACCCATAAGATTTACTCCGTTGACAAACAAGCAACGTTTGAAAGATAAAGAGTGCAATGGGACCCGGTCATCGGCGAACGCAGAGCAGGGCAGCACTTCTGATTCATCGGATCTTTCCACTTCCTACACTGATGATTCATATTTAATGGAGCACCCCTTCCCCAAAATAAGGCGTACCCAATGGAAATAGAAAACCATCAACCAGAAAAATAAAGAAGAAGAGGGTGACAGGAAATCATTGGATTTACAGGCAGTAATTATGTCCGCTATGAACATATCTTTGTCCCCTTATATGAAATTGTATGAACAGATGGATGGGAATATCAAGGATTTGACAACATTGACAGCACTGCTTAACACCAAAATATCCAACATGGAACAGGAAATACGAACAATCCCAAGAAACTTGAAACAAGATAAAACTCACTACGATAACTTCTTGAAGTTGATTTTGGATGCCAACCGAAATTCAAGCGAAGACAAAAGATTGTTGGCAGAAGTTGCAGGCGAAGCGTTAAAACTTCTAAAGAATCCTCAGGTAGAAGTTACGCAAGAGAACTCGACAAATGATCACAAGATAGATTGCAGTATCAATGTTGACAAAGAGAAAAACAAACCGAAAAATGTTACTAGTAATAAAGAGATGGTGGAGAAACAGAAAGAGCAGTTGTTACGAGAGAAGGAGAAAGAAAAGATAACCATACATTGTCAAAATAATAAACAGGATAAATGGCAAGGGTGCCTCCCGATGTCGGTCGGGTCCTTTGCGGCTCCCAGAGAAGCACGAGTGATTCTAGTTGACGGCCTGCAAGAAAAAGAACTGGAGCCAGCCGGAAGTGGGAAGTCTACAGTAGTAGATGAGACTGTTGATGCCGTTAACTTGAGTGAAAACCTAAATGTTAAATGCATGGATGCTCCACAATTGGATGAAATAATTGAAGTGCAAGCTGGTCAAAATGAAAAGGCGGCCCCTCTAAAAATTATTACAGATGATGGCACAAGGAAAGATCAAAGCATCAAAGAGCCAAGAGCTGAGAATATAATAAATGTGGCGAACGATACTACAACTGAATCTGAGGCTCCTCACAAAAACAATATACAAGCACCAAAATGAATGTTCGATATATTTGCAAAAGATAGAAACAAGCGAAATACGAAAGGAGTGCCCCAAAAAAAGAAAACGAAAAATCTAAAAAAAGGAAAAATAACAAATGGCGCAAGAGCGTTCTTAAGGAACCTCAAGACAGTTACAGTAAATGTTTCTGCCAATGGTTGTGGCCTGGTGCAAAACCAAGTGGATGTAACCAGTGAAAAGGGAAAGCAAAAAGGAAGTTCTACTGAAAACAATAATGAAGAAATAAAAGCACCTACCATATCTAACAGTGAGACCGACCCAGAAAGGAAGTCGGAAGATATAGACATCGAGACACTTATGAATTTATCAATGTACAAAGAGGTGCAGGATGATATACAAAAGGGAAGTGAGCAGGAAAATGTGGAGAAGGTACCCGTTGCAAACCAGAACATGGCTGGTCACAAGGAGTTAATAATAAAAATATGTGCTCCAGCAACAGGACGGCTTTGTGAATTGGTTAATCAATCAAAAATGGACCCTAATATCAAGCAGGATAATACAGCAAGCTCCTTCCAGACACTGGATGAAAAAATACAAAAAGTTATACTAAAGAAGAGTGAGCAAGAGAATAGCACCCTTGCGGCGCACCTGGTCTCCTATAGAACTTAGGTGAATGATGAAAAGGATTCGGATCAGGGAAACCTACATTGTGAAAAAGAAATTGTGAGTGTGAACGCTACACAGAACATGAATCAGTATAAAGAGAGAGAGAACTCTGCTAAGGCTCAAAGTAACAATGACAAACAAAATGCTTATAAAAGCAAAGCGCTCAAAGAAAAGGCAAATTATTGCCTAAGCCTGGAAAGAATACTCAATATTCATGACGGTCTAATAATGAACCGAAAGAATGTGCTGAGCCTGTTCCATCATGTGCCTATACTTCGGACCATTGAATGTAGTGACATCCAGGCGGTAGAATTTAAGGAGGACATCGCACTGGACAAGGTACACTTATAGGTAAACTCAAGATTAGTCTGCGAAACCCTGTTGCAGGGAGCAACAGCTTTGTTACCTTGTGGTTTTTACATTGTGGAAGTGGATACATCAAAAATGATGAGAGAAGCAAATGGCACATCATCAATCAAAAAATCCACATCCAATACACTGCAGAAGAGCAATCAGGACAAAATTCAAACAATGCCAGATGAGCAATGGAAACTAGATTACAAACAATTCAATCTGACTCGTCAAGAACATCGTGACACACAAGAAACGAAAAATGCTGATCAAATTAGAATTACAGTAAAAAACTCACAGCAGCCGAGGAAAACAAATGAAAAAGAGATGCCGTGCCAAGAACATCTTGGCACTCAAGAACTGAAACAAGCTGATCAAATCAGAATTACAGTAAAAAGCTCACAGCAGGTGTCCAGAATAAATGAAAAAGAGAAGAATCCATTGGTTAACACAGAGTGGAATTGGCTGGCTGACGCCTTAGCGAACAACACTGAAAGCTAATGCCTAAAGAACCTAAAAGAAGAACAGCTTGTGCTCAGCTCCTGGAATACAAGAGGATTCACCCATTTGTTTAACAACAATGGGAAGTGGACATGCGAGATGGATCTGATTTGTTTTCAAGAAACTTGGATGGTTACGTGTCCTATAGCAGAAAATTTCGAAGTTGCATTCAACCCGGCTATCAAAAGAAATAAAGGTAGACCAAGTGCTGGCCTGCTTATACTCATCAAAAAAATATCTGGCTATAGATTGCAAGAGTCTAAGAACGTATCACCGTACATCCAAGTAGCTACCATCATAAAGAATGATGGCACAGAAAACAAACCTACACCCCTCTCTATTTTTAACCTCTACTGGCATCATTGTGAAGCTGGAACAGTTTCTTTTGTCGATCAAGTCATTGGGCCTCATTAGGACCCAGGCGGTAAGGGGTTTACGGCGGCGTAAACAGCACCAACCCTTACCGCCTGATTCCGAGGTCCCTTAGCGCCATGGAGGTTTTAACACCTGCTTTTAGCAGGTGTTAAAATCCATGGCGCTAAGGGACCTTGTTGTTAATTACGCCACCGTAATTTACGGTGGCGTAATTAACGCCTTCCCCACTCCCATTATGCCCTATGGGGCAAAAATGGGAATGGGGAAGGGTAAATGGGTTAATGGGGACTTACTGCCCCACTCACCTCGGAATGGGGCGGTAAGTCCGCCAACCACCATGGCGTAAACGTAGTTTACGCCATGGTGGTAAAGGTACGACCCAGGCGGTAACTTACCGCCTGGGTCGTAATGAGGCCCATTGACTTAATTGATGAATTACTGATTGCTGACAACTCTGCTCGTATTATTGTTTGTGGAGATCTTAATATAAACTGCATAGAACTAAGTAAAAATGAGCTACCAGCGAAACAAAATCTGGCTGAAAAATGGTCCGAAGAATTAACCCTATGGAATTTTTTAAGGTTAAATGGAAACTTAGAGGGAGACATACTAGCTAAACCGACCTGGCAAAGGAATAATCAAAAATCCACACTGGATTACATTTTTGCATCAGATAATCTAAACATCATTGATCTGCAAGTACACAAAATGCAAGCTAGTGACCATGATATGGTCGTAGCTCGCTTTAGGATGATCAAGCAAACTACTTTGCTGATATGGAACCATAATATAACGCTAAACTGCAGAAGAAATAGATTGAAATTGAAAGCAAAAGCAGGTGAGCGAAATAAAAAATGAATATGAAAATCATATTGACCGTTTGGGTGTTGACTACACTCCGTTGTTGGAACAATATAAGATCGGGAAAAATCCAAACAATACTCAGAGCTATAAGATAAAACATGCTTATTATACAGAAATTTCTGGCAGAAAGAGGGAAATGCGCAAGGCTCTACGACAAATTAAAAATCTCCCTAAATCAGATCACTTAGAGATGAACAAAGAAATCAGACAAAGGTATAAGAATTGGATCATAGCACACCGATCCCTGACGGAACAACATCATGCAGAAAGAATGATGAAATGTCTGAAAGAGAGGAATTTGTCTGACTTCTGGACAGTAATCAATAATGAATGCAGTGTACAGCAGGCGCCACAAAAAACATGGTGACTGAAAAAAATGGATTGAGCACTTCTCCACGCTGTTTGCAAAAAAGGACAACAACATTGATCCTCCTATGCCATCTCTACGACATTGGGATTTTCATTTTGATCAACATGACATTCTGGTAAATATAAAAAAACTTTCAAACTCCCATGAGCCTGGACCGGATGGTATTACAAATGCGATCCTTAAAGCCAATCCTGAAGTGTGGGCTGAGTTTTGTAAAGTTCTGTTTGACAAAGTCGCAGCAGAAGTCGCAGCAGAAGCAATTACTCCTAGCTCCTGGAAGAAGGCTATTTTCGTGCCTATTTTCAAGAAAGGCAACAGATCTAATCCAGCGGACTATCGTCCAATTGCCTTACTTGACGTTGTAGGTAAAATATACACAGCCCAACTTCAGCAAAAACTAAAGGAATGGCTAGCTCTAACTAACCATCTAGATGTTAGACAAAGCAGATTCGTGAAAGGAGTGGGATGCTGCTTAAATCTCATACTAATTAACTTACTGAAAATGGAGGCAATACGGAAAGGCTCAAAAGTATATCTTGCTTTTGTTGATCTGTCTCATGCTTTTGACAGTGTTGACAGGGAAAGGCTCTGGACAAAACTAACAACCTGGAAATGCCATGAAAGTCTGCTCTCTGCCATTAAAGACTTACATACAAACACTGAAATTAACATCCGATTAGATGCAAATGGCACCTTGTCAAAACCTTAAACTTTTGTGGAGTTAAGCAAGGGTATCCTTTAGCAGCCATAATTTTCAATGCATTCATCTCTGATATTGGTGAGGTTTTTGGAAAAATTCAGGGTTTTGCTCCAAAAATAGATAACTCTGCCCTGAATTGGATTCTCTATGCTGACGATTTAGTATTGATGGATCTTACACCAATTGGGTTACAACAAAAATTGAAAGCTTTGGAGCAATATGTTAAGGACAACGGTTTGTACATAAACCCAAACAAATCAGTTGTTCTTACCTTACAAGATCTTAAAAAAGGTACAGCTAACGCAAAGAAATTTAGATGGGCCTTTGGACGGCGCGCCCCTGCAACATGTGAATCAGTTAAAATATCTGGGCATGTGGCTGAATTCAAATATAAATGATCACATCTGGATAGAAAAAACTAAATCCAAATGTGGCCAGCTTAGTGTCCAAGCTGCAGCACTTGATTAAAAATACGGTAAATTCTCTTTGGTTCCCATAATAAAGTTTTATAAACAAAAAGCAGTGCCATCTTTAATTTTTGGCGCAGAAACCGCCTTTGGATGTCCAGCGACATTGTGGGATACCTTTGAAAATATTTTCTGGTCAAGAATTCTGAAAGTGGGGAAGGGCATTCCAGCTGCAGTAGTACGATATGAATTGGGACTAATATCCATTAATGCAAAGATCATTTGGAACACCTTGGCAATTTTTCGCAAAATAATTTTGCCCAATGGTACACCGCAAATGAAAATTCTCCACGATCAAGAGAACAAACAATCGAATTCAGTATTTTCAGCTTGGATAAAACAATGCCACCACATTTTGGCTGATATAAACAGTGATAAGGCCACCCTGGCTAAAAATCCAGATGCCGTTAAGAAGAAATTGTGGGAACATGATTGAGCAGAGCAAAATATTCGTTAATGAAAAATGTTCCTCTGGAAGGAAAAGCCTACAACTCTCTGTACAAATACCTTGAAAAATGTCCAAATAAACAAAAAAGAATACTCCTCATGAAATTTAGATTGAACCAATTCAAAATAAAAGAAGTGATCATGCGTTGGTGTCACGCCCTCTCACACAACCCATTTCTCACTTCCCCCCTCACACCTGTCTCCCTCATCAGGCGCTTCTCGCCGTCGTATTTCCCATTCACACCAGCGGGGGAAACACGGCAGGCGGAATACCATGTTGGGCGGACCTGCTTCTTTTCGCCCTTTTCCACGTTGGCGGTTGCCATGGCGCCTCCTGCACAGCCGGCGACGCCAGGATACCAGGACGTACCGACAGCCCCAATCGCTGGCCGCGTTGCGCTCCACGCAACGTGCGCGAGCAGTCACGTGATGCGTCACGTGATACCGCTCGCCTCTTCAAAAGAAGCCGGCAAACAAGACTCTTTGCTTCACAGCTACTTCTACGGAGGACTGCCAGGCGTTACCTTTGCTTCTTGTTTTCTCTCCTTGCTTCGACCCTGGAACGCTTCTTGGAACTACTCTTGGATTACCCTTGGACTCTGGCGTGCTCTCTGATTTCCCGGACATCTGACACCTATTTGTACTCTGGACTTGCTTTTGGATTGCCCTTCTGTTTTTGCAACCCTCGGATTGCTTCACGTTTTGCCACGGATCCAGTCTTGCTCCACCAGGTGCTTTCAGGAGTGTCAACTACATCATCCCAGCCTGCTGTGGGTTCCCCTGCATAGGTTCCTTACTTACACTCCACCCCTTTTAGGTAAACTGGTGTCACTGCATCTTGTTTACTCCTTCTGCCAATTGCCAAGTGCCTTTTTGAGTGTTTCTTTGATTATAACCCTTTGCCTTACAGTACTCAGGGGTCCTTCTGGCGTTCCCGATACCAGGCTGACGACGACATTTCCACCTGTGGCCTCAAAGATTGCTAGGGCAGTATTTTACATTCTGCTCGAGCGGTACTTGGGGACGGAGGCATTACATAACTGCACGACCATCAAGTCGGACCCATCAAGTTAGAACAGACTGTGAAGCCTTATGGTCGTCCAGTTATGGATGTTTCAGCCGGGGACCCTGTGATTGCTTTAATGCAAGCAGTGACATCGCTTAGGACAGATATGGCAGCTGCTACCACTGCCCTCCGCACTGACTTGGCCTCTGCCACCACTGCACTGAACCACCGTCTTGATGCCATGCAAAGCACACGACATCCCTTACCTGTTGACGCCGAGTTCGGCGATACTGCCCCATCCCAAAACACGATTCCCGTCACACCACCCACTCTGCCAGCCCCGTCTGTGGTGGTTCAGACCCCATTTCCTCTAGCAGCCCCTGAGAGGTATCAGGGGGATCCCTTGAAATATCGCACCTTCATAAATCAGTGCAAACTGCATTTCTTATGCCGACCCCAGGCTTTCTCTGATCCGGTCTCTAAGGCGGCTTTTCTTCTATCCCATTTGTCGGGTGTGGCAGCCACATGGGCTAACCCATTGTTGGAGGGCAACCATCCTGCTCTGTATGATTTCGAGTTATTGACCCAAGAAATGGCCAAGGTTTTTGACACTAGATATAAAGCCCAATCCAGAGACATGGAACTCTTAGATCTTACTCAAGGCCGATCCACCCTCATTGAATATATCACCAAGTTCAACCAACTCGCTACTGAGACTTCCTGGCCAGAGAACAAGAAAGCAGTGATCTATTATCGGGGCGTGTGTGGTTCCATGAAGGATGCTTTATCTGTGGTGCCTTCTCTTCCCTCACTTTATATCGACCTAGTCGATTTGACCTTGCAGATCGACGCCAGGCGGGCAGAACGTAAGGGGGAAGCAGGATTATCCCATACCTCACCTTCAACCTCATCTGGCACCTTACCTGAACCCATGCAGATCGGCGGGGTACGCAGTCCTATTACTCATGCCGAACGAGAGCGCAGAAGGGCGGACAACGCTTGCTTCTACTGCGGTCTCAACGGGCATTTTGTAAAGGAATGTCCCCGCCGGCCAAGGAACAAAGTTCCAGGTTTTCCGAAGACTCGCCCTTGAGATCAGGGGTTGGGGCGAGTCCTATACAAAATACCTCTGATCCAGCTTTTGGTCCCGTCCAACCTGTGGTGGTACAAGCTTCCTTAAACCCAGCTGCAGGAGTCTCCCATGCAGTACAAATAGTGATCGACTCTGGAGCCACAGGCTGCTTTATTGATATAGCGCTAGCCAGTTCGCTAAACTTACCTCTGATCAAAAAGAAACACCCCGAACCGGTTCATGCAGTAGACGGGACATCCTTAGCCTCTGGACCAATCTTACAACAGACAGCCCCTGTGGAATTAGTTATACAGGAAGTCCATAGAGAGACCATGTCATTTGATCTCATAGCCACGCCGCAGTTTGGTGTTATCCTGGGCATTCCTTGGCTGAAGAGGCACAATCCTCTGATAAACTGGGGCACGGGTCAGGTCTCCTTTGAATCAGAAACATGCCAATACTACTGTCTGCTCGAGACACCTCGGGTTTCCGGTCCCGCAGACATTCTAGGGGTAGTCGGTTCTTTAACCATAGAAGACAGATCTGACGCCCAGGGCACTCACATGATAGGGGCGGTCACGACCAACATACCTCCTGAGTATTCTGAATTTCGGGCTGTGTTTGACAAAGGCTCTGCGGAAGGTCTTCCTCCGCATCGATCCTACGACTGCCCCATTGATTTAGTCCCGGACGCCCCCATCCCAAAGGGGCGGATCTACTCCCTAACCCAGACAGAAGAGCCAGTCCTGCAAGAATACATACAGCAGGCCCTGCGTCTGGGTCACATTCGCCCATCAACATCCCCAGCTGCGAGTCCTATCTTCTTTGTGCCAAAGAAGGAAGGGGATCTCCGTCCTTGCATTGATTACAGGCGTTTGAACGCCATCACGGTAAAAAAACGCTATCCTATACCTCTCATTACCCCATTGTTAGACAAACTCACTCATGCCACAATCTACACCAAACTGGATCTGCGGGGAGCATACAATCTCATACGCATGCGGGAGGGATATGAATGGAAGACGGCCTTCTGCTCACGACAAGGGTTGTTTGAGTATACAGTTATGCCGTTTGGCCTCTGTAATGCTCCTGCTACGTTTCAGCGCTTCATGGATGACATATTTTGCGATATCCTGAACGCTTACGTGGTAGTGTACTTGGATGACATATTGGTTTTCTCTTCCTCCCTTGATGAACACATCACGCATGTCAAGGAAGTGTTGTTGCGTCTTCAAGCCAACACACTATCTGCTAAACCCGAGAAGTGCATTTTCCACACCAGTCAGGTTGAGTTCTTGGGGTTCCATATCTCTCCTGGGGGTCTCTCTATGAATCAGTCCAAAGTCCGGGCAATTAACGAATGGCCAATTCCGACCACACTCAAGCAACTGCAATCAATTCTGGGTTTCGCCAACTTTTACCGACGATTCATAGCTGGGTTCTCCTCTATTGTAGCACCACTCACTGCGCTCACTAGCCCTTCAGTCCCCTATGTCTGGTCCGTGACACAACAAAACGCCTTTGACTCCCTGAAAACTATGTTCACCACTGCTCCGGTGTTACAACACCCTGACCCTGAACTCCCGTTTGTCCTCGAGGCAGACGCATCCTCTTATGCACTAGGAGCTGTACTGTCCCAACCATGTCCTGCCACTGGTCATTTGCATCCAGTTGCATTTCACTCTCGTAAGTTCACGACAAGCGAATTGCACTACACAGTCACAGAAAAAGAACTATTGGCCATTAAGGACGCCCTACAGACCTGGAGACACCACCTCCTGGGCGCAAAACACCAGACGGTGGTGTTCTCCGATCATAAGAATCTCCAAGACCTGGCCTCCCTGAAATGTACAAACAGCCGACAAGTACGTTGGCATCTCTTCTTTGCTGCGTTCGACTTCATGGTCAAACATCGACCAGGTGTCGGACGTGGGAAAGCAGACGCTCTGTCTCGTTCCCCTGGGGGGGAGGTTCTCCCATCCTTCCCTGAAACCTTGTTGAGTGAGACTCATGTAGTTTGTGTCTGCACACCACCACCTTCATTACAGTCCACCATACGGCAGTGGGTCTCCCGCTATCCACAGTCACTAACAGAATGGGATCCGGTCATGCAGGATGGGCTGCCCTTTGTACACGGGAAGCTTTTTCTTCCCACAAGTGAAACCAGGAACCTGGCGTTGGAGTGGTCTCATGATGCTGCCATTAATGGTCACCCCGGGCAGCATCGTACTCTGGAATTACTCAAACGCTGGTGTTGGTGGCCAACTATGAAACGCGACGTACAAAATTACGTCAATACCTGCTCAGTCTGTGCCCAGGGCAAGTCACGCAGGGGCCGACCTTTGGGTCTTCTTCTTCCTCTCCCGGTTCCTCCACGTCCCTGGCACACGGTCTCCATGGACCTGATTACCGACCTGCCACGTACACAGGGTTTCGATACTATTTGGGTCGTTGTCGACTCCTATACCAAACTGGCCCGTTTCGTACCATGCAAGGGGGTACCCTCAGCCCCGGTCTTAGCCAAGCCTTTCTTTAGGTCTGTCTTCTGTCTCTTTGGCCTGCCCCATGTTTTGGTGTCCGATCGAGGCACACAGTTCACCTCCCGATTCTGGCGGGCCCTCACCTCTCTGTTGGGTATTGATGCTCATTATTCCTCTGCTTACCATCCAGAGAGCGACGGGCAAACCGAGAGGGTCAATCAGTCATTGGAGCAGTATCTACGCTGCCTAACGTTACAGTATCAGGACACTTGGCTTAACCTCTTGCATCTCGCCGAGTTTGCTTATAACAATACCTTGCACTCTGCTACTGGGTTCTCACCTTTCTTCGCCCTCTATGGCCAACATCCCCGTACTCTTCCTATTCCGGACTTCTCCTCCTCTGATACCCCCGCCGCTTCGGCCTGCGCTCGGGATTTGGTCTCGGTCCATGCCCAAACATTGGTCCACCTGCGTGAGGCCCAATCCTCCATGAAAACCGCTGCTGACAGGAGGGGGGTGGATGCACCTGCATACAAGGTGGGGGACCGGGTTTGGCTCTCTACCCGCCATTTACACATCCCTGGATGTCGCAAACTTCTCCCTCGCTTTGTGGGTCCATATGAGGTGGTCAAAGTCCTGAACCCGGTGGCTATGCGCCTGGCGGTGCCCCCCGCCTGGCGGATCCACCCGGTTTTTCACGTCTCCCTGCTTAAGCCATGCCCTGGCCCTACCCGATTGGCTGCCCCTCCTGCCCCGGTCTCTGTCTCGTCCCCCGATGTATTTGAGGTGCGGGCTATTCTGGGTTCCCGTATGCACAGGGGCGGATTACAGTATCTAGTGGACTGGCGGGGTACGGCCCTGAGGACCGCTCCTGGGTTGCTTCCCGGGATGTTCACGCTCCTCGCCTGGTGGCCCGGTTTCACCGGGAACATCCTTCCAGCCCACGCGGTCGTGGGCCTTTGAGGGGGGGCTCTGTCACGCCCTCTCACACAACCCATTTCTCACTTCCCCCCTCACACCTTTCTCCCTCATCAGGCGCTTCTCGCCGTCGTATTTCCCATTCACACCAGCGGGGGAAACACAGCAGGCGGAATACCATGTTGGGCGGACCTGCTTCTTTACGCACTTTTCCACGTTGGCGGTTGCCATGGCGCCTCCTGCACAGCCGGCGACGCCAGGATACCAGGACGTACCGACAGCCCCAATCGCTGGCCGCATTGCGCTCCACGCAACGTGCGCAAGCAGTCACGTGATGCGTCACGTGATACCGCTCGCCTCTTCAAAAGAAGCCGGTAAACAAGACTCTTTGCTTCACAGCTACTTCTACGGAGGACTGCCAGGCGTTACCTTTGCTTCTTGTTTTCTCTCCTTGCTTCGACCCTGGAACGCTTCTTGGAACTACTCTTGGATTACCCTTGGACTCTGGCGTGCTCTCTTATTTCCCGGACATCTGACACCTATTTGTACTCTGGACTTGCTTTTGGATTGCCCTTCTGTTTTTGCAACCCTCGGATTGCTTCACGTTTTGCCACGGATCCAGTCTTGCTCCACCAGGTGCTTTCAGGAGTGTCAACTACATCATCCCAGCCTGCTGTGGGTTCCCCTGCATAGGTTCCTTACCTACACTCCACCCCTTTTAGGTAAGCTGGTGTCACTGCATCTTGTTTACTCCTTCTGCCAATTGCCAAGTGCCTTTTTGAGTGTTTCTTTGATTATAACCCTTTGCCTTACAGTACTCAGGGGTCCTTCTGGCGTTCCCGATACCAGGCTGACGACGACATTCCCACCTGTGGCCTCAAAGATTGCTAGGGCAGTATTTTACATTCTGCTCGAGCGGTACTTGGGGACGGAGGCATTACATAACTGCACGACCATCAAGTCGGACTCATCAAGTTAGAACAGTTGGCCTAAATATGAGAGGCTTGATCCAAAGTGTAGGTTTTGTAACCATCATGAAGAAAATATTAAGCATCTAATCCTTACCTGTAACGCTTTTAAAACAATAAGAAAGACACTATTTGAAGCAATTGTTGCAGAAAAAGCTCACCGCACAATGGAAGAATGGTGGGAAGAATGCTTTACGGAAGCAAACAAAAAGTTAACCTATGCCCTGACACTTCTCCTAAAAGAAATTGAAGAAGAACTTACTAAATCCAGCGTGTAGTGGGGACTGAAATCTGCACTTCTTTATGCTCTCCATCTATTCAAATAGTGTTTGATTGATTTTACTCTTCACATAATTTGAGTGATGTTTTCGTCATTCATGATGCGTTTGTCTATAATTGTGTAAATGTGTGAATTTTATTTTATGATTTGTCTTTTTAAAGGTTTGTATAAACCAATAAAAAATATATATATATAGAATCACATGCTGCTTTGTTTGGCAGAGGGCCTCCTTTACTGCCATTTGCACACATCCTGTATACCTTAAGCTATCACAGCCTTCAGACATCTCTATGGCAAACACCTGGCAGCATCATGATGACGTCTACCTTTGTGAACAGTATCTGAACATGGGAATCCTTTGCTTCTTTTATTTGGCCCAAGGTATTGTATATAAAACATGGGCCACAGTGAGTAGCCAGTTATGTGATTCACCCTCCAACATCTGTGTGGATACCTAGGACAGGGGTTGCATGTTTCCAGGTCCCTCGTGCTGGGACTGTGGGGTGATGAGTGGAAGGGATGTCTTTCATAGTTTAGGAAAGATTGCTGTGTAGTTCTGACCAGCTTGCAGCTGCATACGTTTATCGGGGGCTGCCACAGTGTGCCTAGTGGGGCAACATCTCCAACCTAATTCAATGGGCAAACCTCGCGGCAGTGCAACGGTGGGGGCCGGCTTGCACCATATATTTCAGTTGATGGCAAGAATCTATATGAAAAGCAAAGCACATAAACCTTCCACTAACATGGACAATGACAAGAATGACAATGACAAGAATCCAGATTCTAAAATACATTGTATTCAGTTCTGTCTGGATCTACCATGCATGTGCTTTCAGGTAAATTTTGCAAAGGGAGAGGATGCTCAAAGTGTGTTTGCTCTCTCTCAATATGTCTACAATTTAGCGTCCCTATCACTTTCAGGCCAGAATCCACCCTGCCCCATCTGGAGTGACGTCTTTGCTTTACCGCCACACACTGTGCTATTGTTGTACATGGCCCCGTTTTCTGCCGCAGACTATGCCAAGCCCAAGTAATCGGAATCCGTGTTTTGAAAATGATGCCGCAGAAGGGAGATGCGAGGGCCCGAGAGAGAGAGAGAGAGAGAGAGAGAGAGAGAGAGAGAGTGAGAGAGAGTGTGTGTGTGTTTTTTTTGTGGGACCTGCAGGCTGGCTCCACATACACACCACACCGCCATCAATGACCCTTTACAATGCAATGCATTGCGCTAAGGACGCGGCGATGGGGGTAGTCCGAGTACAAAAATGTATGCATTGATCAGGGTTGGACTGGTACATACAATTGTCTCGGGCACCAATGAAAAAGTGCCCCACAGTTGCTAATAGCAATTCATTCCTTTTGTGGCAGTTTGAACAGTACCCATGGGAGAGTTTTTTGATAAAATGTGATGCAAATTGTGCATTTTAAAGATATTTATTCACCATCGATGCTCAAACCTACTACCTGCATAGTGAAGTAACTCATCAAACTGGCCACATTGGCCCGCAGCAGAATTCTGGATGCCCTATTGCTCTATGGGCCAGTCCGGGCCTGGCATTCATGTTCTGTGCTGGCTATTAAGATGGCTCTGGGGTTAGTTTAACATCTCGAGAAAATAGCTCTGTATTCCCCTCGCGACACGTGTCAGTGAACCCTGAGCCCCCTGAAGGATGCCCATGCTGTGTGACATGTTTACAGTGTTGCTGGACTTGTCTGTGGGAAGGGATGCTGTGTTCCCCTCACAGGAGGCTATCTGGGCAGACCCTAGGGTCTCCACTGGCTTCAGTGCGTAGCGACCACTGATCAACAGAGAATCGTCTGAAAGCGACACCCCGTCCCATCTCTAGCGGTACTGCTGTCCAGCAGCAAAACATAAGCACTGGCCAATATGAGCAGAACTATGGAAGTCTTATAAGCATTACATTCTACTCCTGACTTTTCCCAATAACCACCGAAAACATTGCAACACTTATGCTCAACACCACCGATCCACCATCCTTCTCCTTCCCCTTTAGGCTGTCAGCTCTTCCTTCAAATGTCGTGCAATGCTCCTCTGTACTGCTGCTTGCCAGGCTGCCATCTACTGGATTTTTTAATTCTCTCTAATGCTGTCCTTTGTAACCCCTCCAACGCAGTAACGGCTCATTACTTCCCCCAGGCTAAATGTAAAGTGCAATAAACAATTACAAACGCCTAAACTATTGGCGGTGTCAATGCTTGTTTTTTTCCTTGTGCCAGAATTGTCAGCACGGCAGTTTTCCTCTTTCGTGGTACTCTTGCTACACGGAATCGTTTCTAGGATTCTCGCCCCACCTCCTCACAGCTTCTCTCAGGCTCTCCTCAGGGTGAGAGTTGAATGTGTTTCCCAGACGGTAATGCTTTTCTCTCTTCCTTTTGCTTCTTTGTCAAATACAGAACGGCCTGGGCTCTCATTACAATTCCCAGAATACAGTGTCTCACTTTCCTTGCTTTTTCTCATGCATACATCATGGGATCTTCCATTTCCCAGAATACAGTGACTCACTTCCCTTGCTTTTTCTCATGCATACACCATGGGATCTTCCATTTCCCAGAATACAGTGACTCACTTCCCTTGCTTTTTCTCATGCAAACACCATGGGATCTTCCATTTCCCAGAATACAGTGGCCCTCATTACGACCCAGGCGGTAAGTAACCGAAATTACCGTCATGGCGTAATGAGCGTTAACGCCATGGTCCGATGGCGATAAGAGCGCCATATTACGACCCATCGCGCACGAGCATTACGCCATGGCGGTGACGTAAACTACGCCATGCCGTAAATAGCCCTTTCCGGCCTCGTTAACAGCGCAGGGTGACCTACCGCCACCCATCATTGCGCCGACCGTAGTCAGCGGTCACCGTAATTAGCGGTGACCGCAATTAGGCGGAACCGGAAATAGCGTAATCGCGGCGGAACGGGAAACAGCACAGCGGCCATCTTAAAAACACAATCCATTGCCATCCTACCCAACCACACCACAACCAACCCTCAAACCCTGTCATTCCCATAACCCACCCATTTCCTCACCCAACCATGCCGAAAGTTGTGAAGAAGGCATGTGACAGGCAGCGGCAGGAGCGCTACAGTCGTGAGGAACTGCAAATGCTTGCAGACACGCTCCAGGAGAAGGCTGATGTTGTCTTCTCCACTGAGATGACCCGGCCAGCCATAGGCCGCAAAAAGGAGGTGTGGGAACTTGTGGCACAACGTGTCAGTGCTGTTCGAACCACCCCACGCACCTCCAAACAGTGCCGCAAGAGGTGGGACGACCTGCGGATCAGGGTCCGGGGCATTATGTCTGCCAACCGTAACCTGGCCCTGGGAACTGGCGGGGGAGCAGACTCCCCACTGAAGATGCAGCCATGGGAGGAGACATGTGCCTCTCTGATTGGCATTGAGTGCATCGAAGGTGTCGGCGAGATGGAGAGAGGGGCCCCGACATCTGGAGACACAGGTAGGTGCCTCATATCCAGCCTTGCAAGACACCCTGATACACTTGCACGTGACAATCACAATGTGGCAGACGCAACACATCAGCAGATGAGCCACACCCTGCGCACATGCAGCATGTACACTGTACAGTAGGCAGACACACACCTGCATGCAAAACCGAACCTAAAGGGAGGCAACCTGTATGTCACGGGCTACTAACTCCACCATCTATCCATTACACTCTTCACAATGCCTGCTCAATGTCCGCTGAACCATCAATAACAGTCACCCTCCTCTGCTCCACCACAGGCTCGCAATCGGACACTGGCAGGGACGACAGCACCAGCACCCCAGCTAAGAAGGCCAGGAAAGTGGGAGAAGGGAACCAGGCATCCACCTCTGCTGGACCCAGGCCGAAACCACGCCAGGCTGAAGAGGCCAGGGCAGCAAAGTCCCCCGAGGAAGGGGTCGTGACAGCGCCTGCAGCCCAACAACACCCACTGTTGCCCACTGAGGGCAATGTGTCAGCAGGGAGCAGTACTGTTGGGGAGACTGCAGCCATCGCTGCCTGCTCCGATAGTGATGTGGAGGATGACACTGGACTTGACCACAACACGCAACTTCACTCACCACACCTATCCCCAATCAGCCATCATGGAGATGACACCCAGGGCAAATCGCCTGCTAATTCATGGCCAGCAACTCCAAGCCCAGTGGGAGTTGGGGAAGATGGGAGTAGTCCCATTGGTCCCCCATTGGCACCCTCCATTGGGCCAGATTTCCAGCTGTCGCTGGAGCAGATTGCCAACAGGCAGGAAGTACTGGGCACACTCCTCACGCAGCATGTTGCAGAATGTGGAAGTGCCAGTGCAGCCATGGAGAGGAGTGCTGATGGCATCAGGTCTGCCATCCAAACTGCCAGCAGGGACATATGCACCGAACTTGCTGCAGTGCGGCAGATGATGAGCCAGCTCATCCAGACAATTGTGGACACATGCCGTACTGAGCAGCCCGGTACATCCTCAGCTGCAAGTTCAGCACAAGCCACTCCCGTCCGCAGGTCATCCAGGACCCTGAGGAGCACAGGCAGGGGGGCCCCAGGTTCCGGGAGAGGGGGCAGTCAATAGTGTGCAAAACTATACACACTTCACCACGGGCACTGTCACATGTTTGCAGGGTGTTCAGGGGGGAGGGGGGAATTGGGTGTGTTGGAGTGTTCAGGGGGAGGGGGAGGGGGGAATTGGGTGTGTTGGAGTGTTCAGGGGGGAGGGGGAGGGGGGAATTGGGTGTGTTGGAGTGTTCAGGGGGGAGGGGGAGGGGGGAATTGGGTGTGTTGGAGTGTTCAGGGGGAGGGGGAGGGGGGAATTGGGTGTGTTGGAGTGTTCAGGGGGGAGGGGGAGGGGGGGAATTGGGTGTGTTGGAGTGTTCAGGGGGAGGAGTTCTGTTATACCTATTCAGAAGAACAATACACTTTTTCATTTCTCACAAACGAAATGTGTGGACATTGCTCATTGCGTATGTGTGCTTTATTGTTTTACAGTCCACAGTGTTGACATACCAGACACACACAGTGCCCCAAGTGCAATCCATATGTTACACACACGCTGTGTGTGCTAGAAGTATCGGTCAATGACATTCTGACGCATTATATGCCCCTCCTGTGCAACGCTGCCTCCCTGAGGTGCTGCCCCATCCCCATCATCATCATCCCCATCATCAGGTGGTTGTGGTTCTGCGTCAGGGGGCAGAGGCACGTTTTGTCTGATGCACATATTGTGTAGCATGACACATGCCATGACGATCTTGGCAACCTTCTCATGGCGGTACAGGAGTGCCCCGCCAGACCTGCTGAGGCAGCGGAAACGTGCCTTCAGTAGGCCAAAAGCCTGCTCTATCACCACACGGGTACGTGCATGGGCACGGTTGTAGTCCTCCTCATGCTGGTTCGATGGGTTCCGCACTGGTGTGAGGAGCCACCTCTTCAGGGGATAGCCCGCATCACCTGTAAAATGTGAGAAATGAATGTGTCAGGAACGAGATTGATTTGCGAACATGACGCACAACCATGCCTTGATTCCGACTGTTAATGTGCACCAATTAGAGTTGTGCTAATGGATTTACACTGTGCAACCAGTATGTGTTCATGGCTCTCATGTACTGTTTTGCATGCAAAAACACAATGCAGGGGGGACGATTGCCTTGTGAATGGCCATCCACTGTGTCCGTTCAGGCCGTCATTCATGTGACCTTGCACGTGTCCTGTGAGCTTGAAGCTCACATGATAGCAACATTGATGTCTGGCTCATTATGAACCCAGTGAGCATTACTGGTGTCAATGGGGACAGTTTGTGGGTCATGTAGTGGTGCATTGATGTTCCTGTCTGTCATGTGCCTCCTTTGTGCGCAGTTGTGGGGGACAGGCCTTTCAGTAGTTGGTGCATGGTGACGTGCATGTTGGTGGTTTTCTTTAGGGTCAATGCGGTCACAATTTGCACAATGCACTTGCAGATGGTTGTGTCGTTTTTGGGATACACTTTCATTCACATGTTGGGATGATTAGGTCAGGCATAATGTGTACACTACTCTGTTGACGTCAGTGCTGCCACAGGGAATGATCTGGCTACTGCTAGTTGCACCCATGTGACGTATGCATCACCCCCCTGTATCTGCCAGATGAAATATGCATTGGTACGTCATTCAACACCCACTTTGCATTTCCATGCTCATGACATTAGACTCACCGAGTAGGTAGGATCTTGGGCCTGCATGTCGCTCCATGTAGCGTGGTATTGTGGAGTTCCGAAGGACCATTGAATCATGGGTTGATCCGGGGAATCTGGCAGAACAATGTGTGATGATCCTGTTGGAGTCACAGACCATTTGCACGTTGATTGAGTGGAAATGTTTACGGTTGCGGTACGGTACCTCCATGGCATGTGGGACCACCAATTCAACATGGGTGCAGTCAATGGCACCAATGCAACCAGGTATGCCGGCCAGTGCATGGAAACCCACTTTGGTGTTGGCAATCTCCTGGGCAGACCGTGGTAATGAGATGTGGTCATCTGTGTGCTTGAGGAGGGCATCGAGCACTTGCATCAGTGTACGCGAGAATAATGGTTGTGATATGCCATGCAAGTGCCCCACTGTGTGCTGGTAGCTGCCTGTGGCCAGGAAGTGGAGCACGGACACTACCTTCAGTAGGGGGGGTGGCAGTGGGTGTTTCAATCATGCTGACGATGTCGTTGTGTATCATGTCCACAATGGTGGTGATGGTGTCCCGGTCCAGTCGGTACAGGGTGTGGATCTGCTCAGCGGTGAGGTTGAATGGGCTGGCTCTGATGCGCGGGATTGGGGGCTGCCTGCGTGGTGGCACTGGCTGTGCTGGTGGGGCTTGCTGGGCCTGCCTTGCCCTCCTTCTCCTCCTGCGTCTCCTCTGTGCAGCCTGTTGTTGTTGTTGTTGTTGTTGTTGTTGTAGTTGCTGTTGTAGCACTCGCATTGCTATCAGGTCCTCCAGCCCCAACATTGCTAGTCCTATTGGTATCATTGTGGAGTGTGACTGGGTGTGGGAAGGGGTGGGGTGTGCTCTTTTTGTGCTTCCTGAGTCTGTATTGCCTTCACCTGTGCTGTTTCTGTGCACCTGTGGCAGCTGCATTCACTTTACATGGCCCTTTACGGTTGGTTCGCGATGGCGTAATTAGCACCATGGCAGTAAGGTACTTAACGGGCTGGGTGATGGCGTTAGGGGCATGTCCGCTTGGGTCGGCATTCGCGTACCTTTCCGCCATGGCACTAAGTACGGTGTGGATGTTCGCGTGCGCGCGCCCTTGGCGCAGTCAGCGGCAGCGTTAGCTACGATGCCGCTAATGACATCGTAGTTTACGGTCACGGGTCGTAATCGGCCCTAGCGGAAGACGATGGCGGTAATCGTTTACCGCCATCGTTTTTCGCTTTGCGCCAGGGTCGTAATGAGGGCCAGTGTCTCAATTCCCTTGCTTTTTCTCATGCATACACCATGTGATCTTCCATTTCCCAGAATACAGTGTCTTACTTCCCTTGCTTTTTCTCACGCATACAACACCATGGGATCTCATTCCTGTTTCCAAAATTAAGAGTGTCCCCCTTACCGTGGCGTCTTTCTCATACATTAAATGCTCGGGAAATCGCATTCTAATTCCATGTTTGTATTGCTGTGTTTCTTTCATTATATATATATATATATATATATATAAACGCTTTGGGATTTGTGACATGCAGCAGCACCGCCACAGTGGCAGATCTGCACCGTACAAGGCTGCTTTACATCCCTTCACATTACATTTCACTCCACCTCCCAAAATGCAGTGTTGTGTTTATTTCATTTCTCTCTCGTGCATGCAACGCTTTAGGATTTCAGTCCAACTCCCAGAATGCAGCATTTCTTACCTCACTTTGAGTGACACATTTCTCCATGCGTTTCGGGTCCTACATTGGTGGGTCAACCTGTCAGCACCTTGAGGTTCCTGGTATCTTAGTTGTTCCCCCGTCTAGTGATTGAGGCAGCAGTTGGCCATTCTCCCTGTGGCTTGGGGTTTGCAGCATCTCATGAACTTCCACCTGACTTGGGATAGCCATGTCTCAGCATCTTCCCAGCTGCATGGTCCTTGCATGTTTGCAGCCGCATGGTCGTTACAGTATGTCTCATCAACTTCCCATCAGCTTGCTGCATGCAACATCTCAGCAACTTCCTAGTGGCTTGCAGCCTCTCACCAACTTCCAGGGGGCTTGCAGCATCTCACCAACTTCCCAGTGGCTTGCAGCGTCTCACCAACTTCCAGGGGGCTGGCAGCATCTCACCAACTTCCCAGTGGCTTGGGGTTTGCAGCGTCTCCCCAACTTCCCAGTGGCTTAGGGCTTACAGCACCTCAGCGACTTCCCAGAGGCTTGGAGTTTGCAGCGTCTCAGCAACTTCGCAGCGGCTTGGGGACTGGAGTGTCTAAGCAACGTGCCAGCAGACTGGAGATTGTAGCACCTCTTGAAACTCTCAGCATCTCTGGTTTCAGCAAACTGGGACGTTGTCTATGTATCTGCCAACACTGGTCAGAACTAGAACTTGGCAAGTAGTTTGTGTTCACTCCAAGCGAGTTGCTGCTGCATCCCAGCTTCCCGCAGCCTGCCCCTCCCTTCCCAGCCTCTCCGACGCTCCAGTCGCATTATCATGAACACGGAAGCTCGATATTAAACACAGCAGTTCAGAGCCTTTGCAGAGTTTGGATGAAGTAAGCACATGGCGCAAATCAAGCTCATTACAACGTGTATAGAGATAATTCTACTGACAAAGCCGGCTTTGACAATGATTGCCTCTACAACACCTTATGCTGTAGTAAAGGGTGTTCCTCAGAGCTCCCTTTATTCCTTGTTTTAACAAATTAAGAAATTGACTCGCAGGGAGCAACAATCATCTGTTCAAGATCACACAGTTTTAACATCTGGGAACATATTTTTTGGGGGCAGAAATGGAAGGAAAGGTGGGGTTTCAACCACCCCTGAGTACCCTCTTCTCTCAGCAGAAGCTAGCGGATGCCAAAAAGTGTACAAACAGCGTTTTTTTCTTAACTCTGAACGCTTCAGGCATTATGGCTGGTCAAACAGGCCTAAACGCTGGCCCAGAATCCCATGATCATGACATTCTGGGCAAAATGTCCATTCCCTGCCATTCCAAATGTAAGCAGAATGCAATGCGTGCTGTGTTGGGGTTAGAGGAGGAAGGCAGAGTAAAATCCCTTTGGCGTTTGGCAATTCTGCTTTCAGGCGAAATATTTAGGCAACCCCCTACTTTTAGCAGCGTGCAATAGTGTAGTAGGAGCACATTGGCCTGCAGAACAGTCAGTGAATTCATATTGGAGTAGAAACCTGCGCGTATTTATGATGATTAAGTTACGGAGGAAGAGCCTTCGCAAGGGGCGCATGTTTATGTTTGTCATTTATAAAGCGCTACGGCTCTAAAGCGCTATCAGAGTTGAAGGCAGATTCTAAGCGTCTTCCAATCCGGGCCCTAGCCTTCAAAGAGACTTCAGAGAGACCCCTAACTGCAGTAAACTGTGCGCACAGTCGCGGTAGGTGACAACGGGGAATGATGATGGTGGGTTTCAGCAGCCAGGACAGGATTGTGACATGTTCAGTCCTTGAGAAAAAGTGACCAATGACAGGCAATTAAGCAGCGTGCTTCTGGACACACATTAACTCTTTCGCCTGCTAGACATCTGATTATGAAACAGCAGCGTGCCTTCAAAGAAGCACATCTCCTTGGGTGGAGTGGGTGAGGCGTTGGTGGGTTGTCAGGCGTCTTCTCGCTGCAAACTTCAGCCACTGGAGGGGCAGAGTGAGAGGTTTCAGGTCCTGCGTCTAGGAATTAGATAGGCAGGGACCCCAATTTTGGTCTTGCTATTTTAGGGCTTCTTTCCCATACGCAGATGCGGGCACATTGGCCTTGCTTACAATTTGGTTGTTTCGGTTACGTACTAAGATAGTCCCAGTACACGGTGGGGTTGCCAGCTAGGGCTGAAGTAAAGGTGTCCATAACCAGGGCTATTCCAGTTTAGGAAAGACTTTGCTGCCCTCACATCAAACCCAGAACAAAGTGCCCCACTGGCCATTCCTCGCATGCACCTATGAATATCCCATCCCGCATCAGGAAGTTCTACAGCACCGTGCAGGATCCACACGTGCGTGTTGCCTCGGTAACAGGGCAATAACAGAGAGATATCTCACTGGCCCTTAGTGTATCATTGCGTGTTTATTTGCATTTGCCTCTACCACTTCCGCACACAGTTTCTCTGGAACAGGAACTCGGCACTGAGGGTGCCCACTCCAGGAATGCACCACGCCCACATTAACATCAGTTCTTTAAATGGGCAGGTACTTGCCGGTCCTGGGTACCTGCACTTCCTTTATTTGAAGGTCATAGTGCCGGCACTTCTCATCAGGAAACCACTACTTTTAGTGGAGGAGTACCGGTACTTCTCAACAGTAAGCAGGTACTCTGGGATAGTGAGTACCTGCACTTCTCAGTTTCCATTTTTTGAAGCACTGACTAACATGCTCTGTCCCCAGGAGCAGAGATTGCGCTAATGCTACACTTCACTGCACTGCACTGCACTACGCTGCACAGAAAACAGCCTCCCAGTCCCAAGGAATTAACACTCTGCATGTTACAAATTAGTTTGTAATGTGACTACTCTCTGCCGCGGTCAAAGTTGGGAGGGAGGGTGATTTCATGTGGTAATATATGTTTGAGTTAAAAACAAGCTATTTGTATACATCTTTTCTTGTGAACAGTTTTTGTTAGAGATGTTGCCTGATTCTCGTGGTAAACAGCAACAATTATCAACGATGCAATAGCTACCTAATCTATTATTTTCTTTTTAAAAGCTTTATTCGGTTTTAAAACCTTTAGCACAATTCATTATGATAAAATCACATGCAATGTAGTTAAGATGATTATGTAAACTAAAAAATTTAATTTCAGCAATTGAAAGAAAAACATCTTACAAATTCTTTATCTTTACAGACTAAAATCATCCAATTTTGAGGAGAGAAAAACTTGCAGCCTCAATACAAACTCAATACTTTTCGGTCAGCTGTGCCTATCAAAAACTGCATAGCTTCATGTGTATTACGTAACCTAACTTCAATCAATAAGGCTTTTAAGCATATATGCTTGAGCTCTAAAGAAACAGGCCAAATTAACATATAGGGACTCATCAAGAGTTTTGCCTGAGCCCGTAAATGCGGCGGTAACGCTATTGCCACCGCATTTAAGGGCTGTCCAAATCACGAGTTGGCCGGAAAATGGCATTTTTACCTCCAGGTTTTTGCTGGGAGTAAAAATGACAATTTTTGGGGTAATAGCGCCCCCGCCGGCGGTAACAGCGACCCCAATCTCCTTGGGTCCAATGTACCCAATGGGGAATGGGGATTTACCGCCCCTGCAACTCGTGATCCGGCATAAATTGCGCCAGACCGAGTTGCAGTAGCACTATTAGCGTTGGGTGGTATCCTGGTGGTATTACCACCGGGATACCGCCCAACTCGTGGTGAGGCCCACAGTGTATCAAAGTTTAATTTGCCAATCTGCAAAAAGGACACAATCCAGACCTCGAAGATGGCCAAGAACAGGTATACCATGCTGTATGCAAAATACCCAGCCTTAATCGAATATAGAGTGAACGTTCATAGTACGGTGGGTGGATTTCATCCAAAATATTCTTAAAATTTCCCATCACATTACAGGGTAAAAACTCTGGGTCATTCTTAGAAGGGACCTTGTAGTCTCCAACTTTTCCATAGATTTTCTTTTTTCCTTCACTTTAAGGTCTATTTTTGTAATTCTTTCACACTCGTACGGGTTCTCCCAAAGGAATTCAGTATTAAACGCAGTTAACAATTGCTTCACATGAACCGCCCCAACCACAGCTTTCAGCACCCCTCCAATTGTAAAAAATTCCTTAAAGCGTCTCCATATTGGAGAGGACCAGAGTCTAACCCAGTATAATACAGGTTTAAGGGCAATCTGGTCGGCTCTGGGTAAGATCCGAAGGTCCATTAAAACCAATGACGTGGGGGCATTTTTAGGTAAGAAAAGTAACTTTTCCCCCAAAATATTCCCAATGGTAGATAATGATGGTGTATTAACAAAACCCCAAATCTCCGACCCACACAATGCCGCTGGCAAAGCTTGTTTTTCATACAATTCTTCCTATGTAATCTATTCATGTATGGCTTGGGTGATGGATCTTGCGTGTGTACTTAGACCAAATCAACTACGCGTGCCCACATGACTGACATTCTCCAATACTTTTAACTGCATTAGACCATACGATTATGTTCCAGGTCAGCATTGCAATTTCCATTCCTTCTGAAAGCTCGAGATAATTTCAATCATGATATCCTACTTTCCTACCTGACAAAAGCCCCCATGCGGGCATTCCCATAGATTGCCTGTTAAGTGACCCTGTGATCTCACAGGGCAGCTGAGATGGTGATTTGACCCGTCGCAAGATAACTCCCTTCGTGGCAGAGCTGCAGATCTAGGGAGTTCCTCGTATGGACCTCGGTCTCAGCAGCCAGCCGTGTGCTTCTGTCCGGAATCACGCGATGTCTCGCTTGCCAGCACGCGCACTTTCTATTTGTTCTTCTCACATCAGCAGTGTCTGTGTGCCATGTTGAAGAGGCCGAGTAAACACACAATAGAGAGCCTGGATGCAGTAGCACCAGTGGCGTCACTAGAGGGAGGCCTGGGGGGGCCAGGGCCCCCCTGCGAAACCCTGTGCCCCCCCTACCTAAGAAGGGAGTAGTTTCTTACCTGTAACTCCAGTTCTCCAGCATTGGTATCTTTCATGGATTCACATGCTTAGAATATTCCCCGTCGTCAGGCTGGGAATCCCCGGTACATTATATAGACCCTTTCCCATAGGAAAACTTTTTCGACGCTATACGTCCTATCCACCTCGTTTTGTATCATGCGTGCCCGCGCCGTCAGGACGCCATGATATAAATACAGGACCCGCCCCCGCGCTCCCTCAGATTTTGGCCCCCAAAGTAGTGGGGGAACCAGTTTGCATGCTCAGGGGAGGCAGGCGGGCGCATGTGAATCCATGAAAGATACCAATGCTGGAGAAATGGAGTTACAGGTAAGAAACTACTCCCTTCTCCAGCATTGGATCTTTCATGGATTCACATGCTTAGAATAGATTACATAGCAGTACCATCCCGAAAAGAGGAGGCGTGCATGCAAACTCACATACTTTCCTCACAATGTCCGTTCCCTATGGTCGTGTACCCATCAGCAATAGTTAACATAGAAAACGAACAATATTCAATCATAATTGTAACAAGATCTAACCCCTCAACCGGGGCGTACCTTATTGGAATAGGTGTCGAAGCACCGCCTGTCCCATCCGAGTATCTTCGGCATGTTGTTGTGGCAGGCAGTAATGGCGGGTAAAAGTGTGTGTAGCCGCCCAGGTAGCCGCCATGCAGATGTCCCCCAGAGGGACTCCAGACCACAGCGCCGTCGACGATGCCGCTGCTCTAGTTGAATGAGCTCTTGGGCGTCGCAGAAGAGGCTTACCAGCCTTGGAATGGCAGTACGAAATGGTAGACGATACCCATCTCGACAGTCCTTGCTTTGAAATAGCTTTGCCTTTAGCACCCAAACCACAGGTCACGAACAATTGCCTCGTTGTCCTGAAAGGTTGCGTGCGATGCAGATAAAACTTGAGAGCCCTTTTCACGTCTAATGTGTGTAACGTGCGCTCCGCTCCCGAGCATGGCTCTGGAAAAAACGCAGGTAAGACAATAGAAGAATGTTTATGGAACACTGAAGGAGCTTTCGGTATGAACTGTGGGTTAGTGGCAAGGACCACCTTGTTCTTGAAAAATCTTAAGTATGGTGGGTCTACCATTAGAGCTTGGATTTCCGAAATACGTCGTGCTGAAGTGATGGCCACCAGGAAGGCCACTTTCCACGACAGAAACTTTAGAGACGATGATGACATTGGTTCAAAATGAGGTTTCATAAGAGACGCTAACACCAGATTGAGGCTCCACACCGGAGGAAATCTCTTCTCGGGAGGGAAACTCCTAAACAGACCCTTAAGGAAGTGCTTAATCAGGCGGTCGCTGAATAATGGTGCGGAATGTCGTTGACGTGTAAACCTGGAGATGGCGGCCAGGTGTACTTTTATCGACGACACCGATAAGCCCTTTTGAGCTAAGAACAGTAAGTATGGAAGGAGCTGTTCCGGCGTAATCGACTGCGGAACCAGACCTGGGTGATCCCCACACCACTGACAGAAACTCCTCCATTTGTACGAGTATGAAGTGTTTGTGGAAGGTGCTCTTGCCGCTTGCAGAATACGACGACACTCCTTCGGAATCGTTAGCTGACCAAATTCGGCGAAGTCAGGAGCCAGGCCGTCAACTTGAGGCTGTCCGGGTCGTGATGCCAAACAATACCCTCCTGTCGAGACAGAAGGTTGGGGATCTTCCTGAACCTCATTGGCTCCGCCGCCGCCATGTGCAGCAGGTCTGAAAACCACACCTGTCTGGCCCAATACGGGGCCACCAGAATCACCCGACATGGGTACTTGAGGATCCATTGCAAAGTCCTGCGGATAAGAGGAAATGGAGGGAATGCGTACAGGAATTTGTTCGTCCATGGGAAGGAGAACGCATCCCCCAGTGAGTCCTGCTGAGGCCACCTGCTTGCATACTGCGGGCATTTCCTGTTGTCCTTCGTCGCGAACAGATCGATGGAAGGATGTCCCCACTTCTTGAATACATGTTGTAGTTGCTGGTCGTTCAGCACCCATTCGTGAACTTCGTTCATTTCCCTGCTGAGGGCATCGGCCTCCACATTTCTCACACCCGGCAGGTGGAACGCCAAGATTTGCATGTTGTGTTGCAGGGCCCAATGCCAGATTTTCTGTGCCTCCATCGACAGGGACCTGGAACGTGTTCCTCCTTGTTTCCGTAGGTAAAACATTGTAGTCGTGTTGTCCGTCATGACACGCACCACGGAGTCTCTCAACTGAGGAAGAAAATATTTTAGAGCCCACCGCACTGCTCTCAGTTCTAGCAGGTTGATATGCAGGGAGGACTCTTGTAACGACCACCGGCCTTGTACCTGTAACGTATCCAGATGAGCTCCCCATCCGCTCAGCGATGCATCCGTCACCACCGTCTTCTGGAACTCCGGTTCCACCAGAGGCATTCCTTTCGTTAAATGAGTAGAAGCTCTCCACCAACAGAGTGCTTGTACCAGTTGTTCGTCGATGATCAGTCTGTCGGACCAGCGACCTTGGCTCTGCGCCCAACGGTCCGCTAGAAATTCCTGGCAAGGCCTCATAAACAGACGGCAGTTGTTTATCAACGGAATGCAGGATGACATGGTCCCTAGCAGGGACATGTATTTGCGCACCGACACCCTGGTACCGCATCTCCATTCCGACACCTTGCTTTGTAGCTTCTGTATCCTTTCGCTGGATGGTCTTACAAGGCTTGTGTGCGTATGAAACTCCGCTCCTAGAAAGACCAAGGTCCTCGAAGGCTCTACGGAGGACTTGCTGAAGTTTATCGCGAAGCCCAGTTCCTGTAAGAGGGACATCGTGGCCCCCAGACTGTTTCATGTTTGTTCCATGGACGACCCTCTGACCAGCCAGTCGTCTAGATAGGGATAGACATGGTGACCGTCCTTCCTTAAATGGGCCGCTATAGGGGCCAAACACTTGGTGAACGTCCTGGGGGAGGACTTGAGACCGAACGGGAGGACCTTGAACTGAAAATGCTTTCGCCCGACGACGAATCTTAAATATCTCCTGTGTCGTGGACGTATTGGGATATGAAAATATGCGTCCTGAAGGGCTAGCGACGACAGATAATCCATGGGTTGCACTGACCTGATCACCTCCTGGAGCTTTAGCATTTTGAATTTTAAGCTCTTTAGCCATTTGTTGAGTACCCTCAGGTCGAGAATGGGCCTCCATTTTCCATTTGGCTTCTTGACAACGAAGAACCGGGAATAAACCCCTTGTCCTTCCTGTGCCACAGGAACCCGTTCTACCGCTCCTTTTTGTAGCATAAGCGCCACCTCTTGTATTAGAACTCGAAGGTGGGGCTGGGCCGAAAACACTGGCGGAAGACTTGGAGGCTTGTTTTTGAATTGCAGCGCATGACCCATGCGAATCGTGTCCAGAACCCATCGATCTGTGGTGATGCATTTCCATTGGTCGATATGATGAGAGACTCGACCCCCCAGGACGTTCCGAAGGCCGTCATTGGTTGCTGGTTTGCTTGCCCTTCGTCGACGAGGGACCCGAGCCGCGTCGTCTGGAGGCTTGATAATCTCTGCCTCTACGTGCCGACTGGGATGCACGTCTGTAACCTTGTGAGAAGTATGAGGGCCTGTTAAATCCACGGTCCCTCGAGGCTCCAAAGCGGGAGTTTCCGGAAGCACCCCTGAAGGGGCGAAAAGAGCGAAAACTTCTACCTGTCTGGAGGGCGCCGAGAGACCTAGCGGTATCTGTGTCTTCTTTCATCCCCTTCAAGGCTTCATCTACCTTGTCTCCAAACAGATGTTCTCCTTCGCATGGCATGTCTAGGACTTTGTACTGGACTTCAGGTCTGAAAGTAGTACATTTGAGCCACGCTTGTCGACGCAGTACTACGCCATGATTGATTTGTTTGAAACCAGCCTCTGCTAGGTCCACCGCAATATTAATAGCGTGGTTCGAGGCCTCCTCACCATCTCGTACTAGCAACATGGCTGCTTTTCGATGTTCTTCCGGCAAATGTTCTAGGATAGGGGCTATTTTATGCCACATCTCCCTATCGTATCGTGATACAATCGCCAAGGAGTTGGCTGCTCTTACCGTCGTGGCGCCGACTGAGAGCACCTTTTTTCCAAAGGCGTCCTGCCTCCTGGCCTCGCTTTCTGGTGGGGTTGAACATTTTTGCTGTACTCTGGCCTTCCTAGCCGCTGCCGCCGATACCACAGAGTCTGACAGAGGTTGTGATGTCAGACATTTTGGAGTGGACTCCGGAGCTTTAAACTTTTTCTCAGTACGCCCCTTAATAGCCGGTTCCGAGAACGGATGACGCATCGTCTTGAGGCCTTCTTGCCACACGTGGTCCAGGATTGGGATGGCAAATACCGATTTCCTCCTTTGACCCATGTGATCAAAAAGAAAACAGTCTTTCTTTTGCTCCTCAGGAATTAGGCCGAACTCGGAACACGCCTTTCCCATCATTGCATGGAAGGCTCCCACATCATCCGGAGGAGATGGTTGTGCCTGGCTCCTCGTAGACTCCACCTCTACATCCGAATTCCATGTTGGGTCTCTCGACGGTGACAGGGAAATGTCCGACCCTGAGTCACCTCGTATAGAATCGGAATCCGATAGCTCACCCTCCTCCTGCGCTCGAGGACGATCCTTCACCGCCTGGGAGGCCGACGGGCTTCTGGTCGTCGAGCGAGCTGCTTGAGCTTGTTCGTCGACGGAAGGTGCAGAAAACATCAACGATGAAGTGCCAGGCTGAGGGATCTGCGTATCCAGACGCTGCAGGAGCTTCTGAAGTGTATTAAGCACATCCAGAGACAAAACCGTCTGGGGGGTCAGCAACGTCGAGGATAGAGGGGGCACACCCCCGCTCGCACTCATCGTCGACGTATTGGAAGGCCGTAAGCCCAAGTCCGACGGCTGCATAACCATGCATTCTCCGTCCACCGACGACACCGACAAGGCCGTGTCTGGCTGCAGTAGGACCTCACGGGGGGCCGGGTCACAGACCTCTGGCTGCCAGGCCATAGATTGAGTCACCGTCGACGAAGGAATCCCCACCGCTGCTGCCTGAATAGTAATGGGCATCGTCAGCGACACCGGGGTCGACGAGCAAGTAGCCGGCACCGAGCCTTTAGACTTCGTAGCTGATTTCGTTGCCGACTTCCCTGCTGAAGAGTCTCGACTCACGGAAGACCTAGGACGGTCCCCTGAGGAGGATTTTGATGCCGCTTGCCTCTCCGTCTTAGAGGATGAGGAGGAGGAGGACTTTTTGTGTGATGAGGAAGACCCAGCATGCTTCTCCGTCTGCTTGTCCGCAGGGCGTTTTTCGGCAGGCCGCACCTTCTTCGAGGGCGGTTCCGACTTGCTCCTGGAGGCCGTGGAGCCAACTTCTGATGCCGGATAGGCACCCGCTCCGTCGTTAAGCCAGTCGACCAACCTCCTTTTTCGGTCGTTAAGGGTTTTTTGGGAGAAACCCTGGCATATCTCATATATGTGTCCGCCGTGTGGTGCGGGTGGAGACAGTAGATACAATCCATGTGGGCATCACCTTCATAGACTTTTTTGAGTCCACATGTCGCACAAGGACGAAATAACGCTTTTCCGGACATATTCTTTCCAGAATGTAACGTCGCCGAAGCGAAAATACAACCTAATTTCGACTAGCAGTAACCGCGAGGATCCCACTACTTTGAAAGACGGTTGAAATCTGAGGGAGCGCGGGGGCGGGTCCTGTATTTATATCATGGCGTCCTGACGGCGCGGGCACGCATGATACAAAACGAGGTGGATAGGACGTATAGCGTCGAAAAAGTTTTCCTATGGGAAAGGGTCTATATAATGTACCGGGGATTCCCAGCCTGACGACGGGGAATATTCTAAGCATGTGAATCCATGAAAGATCCAATGCTGGAGAAGAGCAGTGACCATGTTCTCCACCTACTTTTGTTTTTGGCCCCCTCTGTGCCCCTCCTAAATTTGATTCCTGGGGACGCCACTGAGTAGCACACCAGGCAACTTCCAGACCTTCGTATAGGCAGTCGCCCACCTTCCTTCCCAGTGCAAGGGTTCTTACGTAGGGTGGCCAACTTTTTTAGATCCTTTTGCTGAACACCTGCCCACAAGGCGATGATGACATAACATCGTCATTCACGATTGGCCCGCCCCATTTGTAATTTAAACAATTTGTTAATGGCTCTTAACAACTGGCTTTATTGCAATGTAATTGGTTTGTCCTTGGGAGGTGATGGTCACGTATTTGAACTGGAAACATGACCATCACGACCCCAGGAACAAAGCTTTAGCATTGGAATAAAGACAGGTGTCTGAGCGTTAGCAGCAAGACAAAAGAGGCCGGGGCCACGGAGCCACCTAGAGAAAGAAAACTGCAGGCAGCCCCGTGGTGAGTAGATGACCACTTCAGTTTGCAGAGTGGCTGTGCTGGACGCGGCTTGTCCCGACTTGCTGTCTCTCGAGAGTCACACTCCAGGGAACAAAGCAAGTCGGGACAACCTGCATCCCGCACAGCCACTTCGCAAACTGCGGGACAGAGTCCCCAAACACGGTGTGACGTGCGAGTCACGTTGCGCGCATGCGCGAGCCTCGTTCGGGCTACGCGCATGCGCAGTTAAATAAAGTGCGCGCGTGCCGGCAGTTACGGCCGGGACGCGAAACGACCAACACCGTGTCCCGCGTGTTCCTGTGTGAATGTGCGCAGGAGTGCATGCAGGCCCGCCCGAGGCACGGGCGGCCACACAACATCGTGGCGACGAGGCGGGACGCCAGCGGGGCGCAGAGTGAATGATTTCATTTTCACAACGCTGCACCGCGGTATGTTACGAACCCGGCGCGAACACTACTGAGGTGTTTTCACGCTTCGTAGACAGCAGTAGCGGCCTGAAAAGGTGCTCGTGCGCTGCTGTGTACCTGAAAAGCCTATCACAACCGAATTTTTGGAAACCCTGCAGTCTTCACCAAACAGGAGGACTGTACCTCAACTAGCCGCCACCACCCAGGGGCTGCTGGTGCAACATTCAGGCAACTCGGAGGTTCAAGGACCGCGCAGTGTTTCAAGATACGTCCAATAGTCATCCAAGGCAGGTTTGCGGCCTCGAATCCACCACGAGGTGCCTGTGCGACCTGTGAACATGGCAGAGAGCGACGGCGAACAAGAGGCAGCGAGAGTGGTGGTAAGGAGGCAACAAGGGGCGTTACTTCTCATGCAAGAGTTCGATACGACGGTCCCCCTTCCAAACTAGGCCCGGGTGGCTGTTGTGGATCAAGAAATTAGACATGTACTTTACTGCCATGGGGGAAACCGATGACGACGCAAAGAGAGCCACCCTGTTGTACTCGGCGGGCATGGACGTATTACGCATCTATGAGTCCCTGAATCTACAGGTGACAACCTATGACGCCGTCAAAGCTGCTCTTGAGAACTACTTTATCCCGTTATCCAATGTGGACTACGAGAGATTCCTGTTCTGCGGCGAAAAGCAGCGGGAAGAGGAGTCACTCGACCAGTTTTGCGCTCGCCTCCGTCAAATGGCTACAACCTGTCGGTGGGACAATGAGGAATCCATGGTTCGAAATCAGGTCCTCCAAGGCTGTGGCTCTGGCAAGTTACGCAGGCAGGTTTTGAGGGAGCCGGGTTGGACTCTACAACAAATCTTGGACAGCGGCAGGACGCATGAGCTGGCGGAGTCAAGGGCTGCCAAAATGGATGCCGCAGTGCGCCCGGGTAAAGTGGAGGAGGCTTTTGCAATTGGCAAACAGGGGGCGTCAAAGGCTAAGTGGGTCCAGAGGTGCCAGGACACGGGGTCGGTGCAAGGGGCATCATCTGTGTGCCAGTACTGTGGATATGACCTTCCACACTCCGAAGAGTGTCCGGCCAAGTCGAGAACATGCGGCAGATGCAACAGTCCTGGTCATTATGCACAGATGTGTCGTGCTCCTGCCCCGGTGACCGTGCAGAGGGGCCCCGCCAGGGTGTTCGGCGGAAGTGCAAGGAGACAGAGGAGCGTTGCCGCACTAGAGCAGGAAATGCAGAGGCTCAACTTGGCAGAGGAAGAGGAAGAGGAGGAAGAGGAGGTGTTCTTCATTTCAAGTTTGGCCACGGGGGCGAGGAAGAAGAGGCAACCGAAGTGTGTTGTGGACATTCAAGGGTTGCCGACACAAGTACTGGTGGACACGGGAGCCTCGGTGTGTGTACTGGCGTCCGACCACTACCAGGCCATACCGGGCCCACCGGCGCTGGACGTTTCAACAGCGAAAATATTCACGTTCGGAGGAGATACACCGCTCCCCATCAAGGGCGTCTTCGTGGCACCGGTGTCCAGAGGAGGCAAGACCATCAAAGCTTGTTTCTTTGTCACAGACATGAGCCCTCACTCTCTACTCAGTTGTGCAGCTTCTGAGGCCCTCGACCTGGTGCATTTCGCATGGGAGGTTTATCAAGTCGACATAGAGCAGTTACTGGGCAAGTTCCCAGGCATTTTCGAAGGCGTGGGGAAACTGAAGGCTCCTCCGGTACGGCTGCACATAGATGACACCGTCAGGCCTACGGCGCTCAAGCATCGTAGAATCCCGTTCCACCTCAGGGAAAAGGTCGAAGAGGAGCTTCGGTCGCTGGTGCAGATGGACATCATTGAGAGGGTGGAAGGCCCTACGCCCTGGGTCTCACCCATTGTGGTAGCCCCCAAGCCGAAGCAGCCTGGAGCGGTGCGGATATGTGTAGATATGCGGCTCTCCAACGCCGCCATCAAGAGGGAGAGACACATCACACCCACTCTGGATGACATTATAGGCGAACTGCAAGGTGCAAGAGTATTCTCAAAGCTAGACTTGCGAGCGGGCTACCATCAGCTTGAACTCCACCCAGACTCCAGATTCATTACGACGTTCACGACGCATGAAGGCCTGTACCAGTTTAAGCGCCTGAGCTTCGGCATTTCCTCAGCTGCCGAAGTCTTCCAGAACACCACCAGGGGGGCGCTGGCGGGCCTAAAAGGTGTTTTGAACATGAGTGATGACATTCTAGTGTTCGCAGAATCTGAATCGGAACACATGAAGAGGCTGGAGTGCACACTAAAGAGGTTGGATGATTTGGGACTCACCTTACATCGCGAAAAGTGCGAATATTTCAAGGACAGGATCGGGTTCTTCGGATTCATCTTCCATGCCAGCGGGGTGTCTCCGGATCCGGCAAAGATTAAGGACATTCGGGAGGCCGACGCGCCCCATTCCCCTACCGAGGTGAGGAGTTTCTTGGGGATGGTCAATTACTGTGGCGCTTCATCAGAGGGTTGGCCACCCTGTCGGAACCTCTCAGGGCATTGACCCGGAATGATGCCGTGTGGACTTGGGAGAGGGAGGAGCAAGAGGCCTTTCAGCGCCTCAAGAATGCCCTGTCGGATGATGACACCATGGCGTATTTCAACCCATCAGTTGAATCAGAAATGGTTGTAGATGCGAGTCCCGTAGGTGTTGGTGCAGTGCTACTACAGCCAGACAAAAGAAGGGAAATGAGACCCATCGCGTATGCGAGCAAGGCGCTCTCTGACACTGAAAGGCGCTACTCGCAAATTGAAAGAGAGGCTCTAGCCATTCTGTGGGGTTGTCGCCACTTTCGGCTATACATTCTGGGCAAGCCCGTGGTGGTCGTGACTGACCATAAGCCGTTACTGCCCATCCTGGCGGGAGTATCGTCTAAGCCACCTCCCAGAATCGAGAGGTGGATGCTGGCCCTGATGGAGTATGGGGTGAGGCTCGTGTACAGGCCAGGCACCAACAACCCGGCGGACTATCTGTCGCGCCACCCCAACAAGGGGAGTGGGGACCTGAACAAGGAAGTGTCGGAATGCCAAGGACTACTCTGCCACGTCGTGGAAGGGGCATTGCCAGTGGCGCTATCGAGACTCACCATCGCAACTGAGTCATCCAAGGATGAGGTGTTCCACATCATCAAGGCGGCGGTGAGGAGTGGTGACTGGAAAGCTGTGCTAAGGGACAACCCCAGGCGGCACCTAGAAGCCCAGAAGAACCTTCAGGCGCTCTGGAAGGTGAGGGATGAGTTGTCCATTTCGGATGATGGGCTGCTACTGAGAGGAAGACAGATTGTGATTCCGCAAGCCTTGAGGAATCGCGTCCTGGAGTTAGCACACATCGGGCACCAAGGGGTTGTCAAGACCAAGGCGAGGCTCCGTCCGAAGGTGTGGTTCCCCGACCTTGAGGGCATGGTAGAGCGCTTTGTGGGAAGGTGTCTGCCGTGTCAAGCCGCGGCTCCCGGGGACAAGGCCCCACCGATTAGGTCGATGGAACGAAGCGAGAAGCCCTGGGGAACAGTACACGTGGATTTCGGATCGACTGGTCGGGGCATGTACTTTTTAGTGGCCGTGGACCAATGGTCGCGATACCCGGAGGTGGAGGTGTTGGAACACACCGCGACTGAATACACCACTAGGGCCCTGGACAAAATGTTCGCGACCCATGGGTTCCCGGAAATATTATGCTCGGACAATGGGCCCCTGTTCGCAGGCAGTATTTTCGCCCAATACCTCAAAGACAGAGGCATTCACCACCGGAGGGTATCCCCTCTGTGGCCTCGCGCCAATGGGGAGGCAGAAAGGTTAATGCGCACTTTGAACAAAGTGCTAAGAATTTCCGCTCATGGAGGGGAGGACCTTCCCAAGAAGCTAGTGGAATTCTTAAGAGAGTACAGAACCACCCCACACCAGTCCACGGGGGTAGCCCCCGCTGAAGCGCTGTTCGGACGCTGCCCCAGAGGCATGATACCGGAGATCGAGGGCCGCGGGCCAGGCGTCATTGACAACGAGAAGGTCAGAGAGGATCGCATGGCACGGAACCAGCGAGAAAATGAAAGAAGGGGTCTACAAGACAAAGAGGTACGTGTGGGAGATGCGGTGCTGGTCCGTAACCGCCACCCCGAGGGCAAGTTATCATTGCCCTATGAACCCCACCCGTGGAGAGTCACACATGTAAAAGGGACCATGGTGACGGCAGCATGTGCCCGTGGCACAGTCACTCGCAACAAGTCCTTCTTTAAGCGAGTCGACACGTCAGCGGCTACGAGTGAGCCGAGCGAGAGCAGGGTTTCCGAGGAAACCCCAGAGGGTCGAATGGAGGACATCCCGAGGGAGCCTGGCCCAGCCGAGGATGGCCTCCGTGGAGCCGCGCCAGAGATGTCCAGGTACCTGATGAGAAGGGGTCGCCGACCGCCCTCATACCTCAAGGACTATGTCCTGGACTCGGGAGACTGAGCCGGGGTGTGTGAAGTCGTTTCTCTGGGAGTAACAAAATGTTGGGGGGTGGTGTTCCAAGTTTGGACTGTTATTTCCACATATGTTGGGTTTGTGTTTTCGTTAAAGAAAAAAAGGGATGTGACGTGCGAGTCACGTTGCGCGCATGCGCGAGCCTCGTTCGGGCTATGCGCATGCGCAGTTAAATAAAGTGCGCCCGTGCCGGCAGTTACGGCCGGGACGCGAAACGGCCAACACCGTGTCCCGCGTGTTCCTGTGTGAATGTGCGCAGGAGTGCATGCAGGCCCGCCCGAGGCACGGGCGGCCACACAACACACGGGACGATCCCGCAAAATACGGGACAGTTGGCCACCCCAGTTCTATGACAGCATCTTTGGTATTACATAGAGTGACCAGATTTCAAAAGTAGAAAAACCGGAACAGGGCAACTAACATAAAAGTAGGACTAACTGTTGAAAATGGCTGTCAAGGCACTACACTTCAGTAGTGGTTGGAGGAAAAGGGGGTTTTAAGTGTTACTGTTCAAATAAATACATCAATATAATTGATTTATCACAAACGAAAACTATCTCACGTTGTACAATTCAGCATTTCTTCTTTGCGAAACTGGTGCATGTCCGAGCGCGCATTTCGCCGCTCGCTTTCGTTTTCTCAACCAAAATTAAAAAATAAACAAATCACCCATAGCAATGGCAGATGGGCTGTGTTGAGACAAGAGCTTTCGCCTCTCATGGCTTTTGTTTGCGTGCTGCCATGAGTGCGGGAACATTTGATGCGGTTAGAACTTTACGTTTGTAGTTTGTGCTTTAGTATTTTCACAGTGAATGTTTAAAATATGTATGTCTTTTGACCTGCTGCGTTTTGCGAATGTAAGCAAAATAAAGATCAAGACAGCTGAATTGTGATCGAGAACAAAAGCACAGCTCTGTAGTATTGGGTTGTCCATGGATAATGTAAAATGATTATTCTTTGGCGTATATGCATGGCACGACTCATTTGTGGAGAAAGGGCGACATCAAGTGGCAGTTATCGACTTCTGCAGTAATTTGGTTCTACTGGTATAAAAGAACATTCTATTTAAATGTTATGAGTCATCGCGTGATTTGGTTTTACAAAAATGGTGTGATGGAGGCTTTGGACTATTAGCACAAGGACATACACTTTTCTAACCCGAACAATAAAGAACGTAGCACTAACGTAATAGCTTCAATACAATGGAGCATGTACATTTTACAATGTGGCTAGTAAATGGCAAAAATAATACACCTAGATAAAACATAAGACTGTGTTTCCAGGCTATCCGAAGAAAAAACGCCTGCTGCTCTTTTAAAACTGTTGCCATCCCTGTATACTCTGATTAAACAACAACTTGCAATCGCTTTGCAGTTTGAACATCCTCGACTCTTCTACACCCAGTTTTGTCTCTAAAGAACTGAGTGATTCAGCACAAATCGCTTTACTTGCGCTTCAAATTGTTTAAAGAAAAAAGGGTACCGTAGCATGATGCCATCTCCCCACCTCCTGTCACCCCCTGGTTTCCGGGATGTGGTGTCACTAGCGTGACCAGACAGTTTTGCTGGGATTGTCCCAGTATTTGGTTATCGGCCCCCCTTTCTCAAGATTATGTTCTCATTGGAAACAGCAGTGGACCCGGTTTTTTGAAGTAGGTTCATAGTTGGCAGGCAAGAATGCACAATCTCGCAAAGAAGAAATGCTGTATTTTACAACTAAAGATAGTGTTCGTTTGTGATACATTCATTATAATATGTGTTTCTTTGGCCAGTAAAACTTAAACTCCCTTCTCCTCCAAATGCCACTCAAGTGTAGTGCCTTGACAGTCACTTTCAATAGTTAGTCCTATCTTTATGTTAGTTGCCGTGTCCCTGTTGTTTACTTTTTAAATCTGGTCACCCTAGATGTCACCCTAGTGCCAGAGAGGCCGGTTCTAGAGCTGTCAGGTATCTGCCAGACTGCTCTAGATCCAGCCTCTCTATGTAAAAGGCTTCACTGTTCCTTGGACTTTGACCTGCTCTTTATCAAAGGAAGTAAAGTGTATTAACAAATCAAAATGTTATTTTTAAATGGCAATTTACTTCTTTATAAAATACAAGCAAGGATATTCCGGGACAGAGTGTGGAGTTAACCAGTCAACTGTCCATCGTTTACATTATCGCTGAGTGTGCTGTCATCCAAACCCTCGCATTTATTCGTGTAAAGGATGCCAATATATTTAAGCAAACAATAACATTCCGGTGCTTATAGGTCCCTTCACCCTGCTTGCGGCAGCCAACGGGGTGTGCCGAAATGTCCAGCTTTGCTGTCCTGGAGATGAAGAGACTGCTTAGGCCCTCATTACATCTTTGGCGCTCATGATGCAAACATGTGCTATTAGAAATGCTGGGTGCTTTAACAGGCGGCATAATTATGAGTTGGCACTGCATGTGTTACCTGGTGTCGGTACCGGATCCATAACATACTGCATGTAATGGCATCAAATGGAATGCCACATGCGATGGTCAGAAACACTGCATGTGAGTTGGAACACTGCACTAAAAGTTCAGCAAAATGTTGGAAGCAATAAATGCCAGTTTAGGCCAATTCAGGCACATATGGGACACATAACCTGCAAGGGGTTCTGCAAGGCCCACAAAAACAGGTGTCACCATGTTGGGGGGGGGGATCTCTGAATGTGCACCTGGGCAAGTTCCTTATAGCTGTGGATGCAGTGTGGCAGCAAAAGCAATTGGAGATGGCGAGGAGACAGTGAGAGCAAAGTAGTGGGTGAGAAGAAGGAGAAGGAGTCCTAATGAGTGGAGAGTCACACAATAACCCTGCAGGCACAACGTTGCCTCCATTTTGCACCTTATTCAGGGGTAGAATGGGTATTCCCCTTTGAAGCTTGTGGCTGTGCTGCATTTTTGTGCCACTCCCAGTATTCCAGCACACTATGAGAATGCTGCAAGACCTGTCCCAGAAAGCATTTTCTGTAATGCTTGGTAGCTGAGTACTGGAACTACTCATAACACAGACTGATAGGGACATCTTCGCACCCACATGGCAGATGGAAATAAATGGCCTCAAAGCCTGTTGCTTTGCCATCGCTGACTGCCCCACAATTCTGGTGCATTTGACTGCGCTCGCATTGCCAACCACCATCTTTTCAGGCAAGGGAACATGTATTCCATCATTGGGAGCAGAAGTGCAGGGTCTCTGCATCACACAATACTGTGCACGCTTCTCAGGGTCCACCCATTACTCCTGGGGTCTGCAACCTTTGGCTCTCCAGATATTGTGGACTGCAATTCCCATCAGCCCCAGCCAGCATAGTGAATAGTGAGGGATCGTGGGAGTACTAGTCCAAAACATCCGGAGAGCCACAGGTTGCAGACCTATGTTTCATGGTCCCGGGTAATATCACGTCCACACAAACCTGGATGATATGTATGGGAACTAACCACCTCTTCCTGCGTCACGATCCCTTCACCCTTCTCACTACTGCCCCCCACTTGTACATAGTCACTGCCCACGTGTAGTTACCCCCTCCACTCACCATCCATAGTAACCTCGAGTTACAGAAGGGTCATTTGTGCTCACACGGATGAATGCAGAAAGCAATGAGGAAATAACAATCCCTGCAGGCACAATGCATCAGATATGCATTCTATGCTTGCCTCCACTTATATATTGCGGGTGACTCTGGCTCCCCCTCATGCCAATGCTCACCTCACCCATCCGGGACCCGACACATCTGTGAGGGGAACATTCCAACGGTGCACATATGAGGGCCAGTGGTTCTACAGACCAGTTACTTTAACTTATAAGGGCTTATGAAGGCCAGGTCGTCTTGCCTGGCCCACACAGGAGGAGCAGTGTTGTACAGCCTGGAGGAGGTTGGAAAACTCACCATCTTGTGGTACATGGCACACATCCTGGTAGTCATCAATGGGTGCCCATCAGTGGCAGAGGCGACGTTTGGCATTGGCGCGAGTGGGAGGGGGAATTCTGTGGGTGCGCCAAGGTCAATGTCAGATGGTGATTCTTTCATCAGAAATGTGTTAACATTTCCCTCTAATTAGTGCGAGCGACAAAGTGTAGTGCAAGAAATCAAACAAACACGGTGGGAGTCCATCAGAGAGCATTTTTAAAATAATGGTAATAGGCACATTTGACAGTACAATTTTTTAGAAAAACTTGGTAAAAATAGATACAATTTCCAGCTGGCTCAGAAGGGTAACACGAGAATGAAAATCAAATAGATAGCTGCCAAGTCACCAACAGTACACAGGAGCATTGTACAGCATGTTTTATTATGCCTGTGCCTATAATACATGCTAGCATTGCCACTGTAAAACACTTTCATGATGGTGCCCACAATCAGGGCAGTTTCTAATCCATTTGGTGCCCAGGGCGAAACACTAAATTGCACCCTGCCCCCTGCTCGGCATGCCCGCCACTCCCAAACTATACCCTGCGGTTAAGTAACTCCTATCCAACGTCAATAAATCACTGTTATACACATAAAACTGGTTTTATGACATTGTGATTCAAGAACTTTTTATTAAAATAGCTTTTTATTTTTCTAACAATTAGTGTCTATTTTAATTTCTTGTATGTGTGACTTATAAAAGCACATCATTGGCTTTTTGGATCCTTGGCTTCTCTGGTCCATCGTCCAACTGGTCCTTGATTCGCCGCTCTGCTACCGTCCTTGGCTCCCTTGCATACCTGCCAGGTATTTCCATGTCCTCTGTGACACTGAGCCAGCCCAGGCATTTCCTGTTAATTGCTAGGACTGGTATTTGTGTTCATCCCATTATGAGTATGGGCCTAGAAGGTCCTCCATGCAAAGAGAAAATCCAGGACTGGCTCATGGCATCATGCATGGCATGGGCCCCCCACTTGGCAGCAAGGCCCGTGTGAGCTGCTCCGCTTTTCTGTCACCCCTATGGTCCTTGACTCCTGTGTGAGTCACTCTTTTCTGCTCAGTCGCCCTTCTGGTCTTGGGGAACCTGGTTGATTGCTCTCCTCTGGTCCTTGGTTCATATGGCCCATCACCCCTCTGGTTATTGGCTCCCTCATGAGTTACACCTCTAGTTAATCACTCCTCACATTTTGATGTAATCATAAAATACCTGGGTGGTTACCAAGGATAATTTTTGGCGAAATAAGGGAAGAATATTGTGTTTACAAAGCATCCACCTGTACTCCCCCAAGTGAACAAGCCAAGTACCAGGTGCTATGGCAGTACTGGTTCACGCTAGAGTTGTCCTGTCAATGTACTGAGCAAGAAGGAAACTCTTTCAGCTCTCTTTAATCAAGCCTTAACATCAAACTTTGCACTCGAAGTGCATGCCAGTGTTTTTTTAGAGCCTTCTTCTGAGAGTTAATGACTCAATTTGAGCTGGAAGTAGTAAAACTGTGTTAACCAGGTCTGCTTTCATCCAATCGATGTATAAGCACTGTGAGCGTCCATCAGCGAAGTCCTGTTAAAAACATTGGCAAAGCCAACAGTTTTTGGCTTGTGTATAAGTTTTAGGCATTGGGTGTTCAACCTTTCTTTGCACACGTTACTAGGGGACTATCAATTGGGCAGGCTGCTTGTAGCACAAAGTGAACTTCAATTCAGGTGCACCCTGATGCTATGTGTGGGGGCACCATCAGTCATCCTAGGCCGCTCATTGGCTTTCAATATTATGGGGCATTAACAAAGGTTCTATTCGTCAACATGGAAAATCAGGGGCTACTTTTCAAAATGGGTTTCATCTCCCTAAAATGGAAGCTCAATTCGCGCAGATGCATCCTCTCAAGCTCGGGCCGCATTACTGTGGAGTAGATCAGAGTGTGTCCCAGGGGTCAATAACACCCATGCTATTAAACATGCATATTTTAAGCGAAATTATTGGAAGACTGAATTTTAGTGGATAAGTTCACCTTCTTTTACTTATTCAAAATGTAACCTTTTTTTTTTCCTTTGCCATGCTCTTGTAGGTAATCCGCATTTATTTTTAATTTTTCCGTTCACTTTTAGATTCTGCAAGAAACGTATGCCCCCTTGTCTTAGGGAACAAAATATAAGCCACAGGGAAGTTAACTCCTAACATGATTGAAAAAGGAGTTAACTTCCCCGTGGGTTGTTGTTTCTTCACTTCACCCGCTGTGGCGCTGAGTCTGATAGTGACTTCATTAGCAGCAGGGGTCCTGGCGCGTTAGAGGGGATTGAATGGAAGAAGGCTGACGGGCCGGAGATGTCAATTTGGGGTCGTTTGTGTGCTATTGCTCGAGTAGCTGATGTGCTCAAATTAGGTGCCTGCCCCAGCACCTAACGTGAGCACATCAGAGGCAGAGCCAGCACCTGCTGCCTCTACTCGAACAATCGCGCACGGCCCAGGGCAATGGTGCTTGCCCCACGGCGAATGCGTCCCGGGGCAAGTCGAGCCCTCACCAGTGTGGGCTATTGCGCCCCCAGGCGATTGCCCCCTCCCGGGCAGTCACCCCCCTCGCCCGGGCCAAGAAACGGGCCTGCCCACAATATATGCCAGCACTGACAGTGTAATTGTTGCACATGTTTATGTTTCTTGGTCCAAAATACATAGCAGTATGGTCCTATTGCTCAAGCTACCTGGGCCCAAATATATGCCTGCACTGCCATTGCAAAATGCCTTTCATGGTGGTGCCCCATATATATGGCAGCATGGCGAATGTAAAGAACATGATCAAGATGCCTCAGTTCACATCATATGCCAGTATGCCACTGAAAAAACAAATCTTCGGCTTCTTGAAATTAAGATTAAATGCTATAAAAACAAATCAAATGCTCGTGGCACGTCACATGGTAAAAACACAAGATGACGCATGCAGATTTTGTAAGATACACACTGAAACACCTAAACATCTTATAACAGTATGCCCAGAGCTTAAGCTTAGGAGAAAACTCCATCTTGGGAAATTTGCGCCAAAAAATGATAACATGGACGATTGGTGGCAAAGAATATTAGGTGGAAGTTCGATACATCTAACTTGCTCGACAATAAACTTTCTAGATGATTGTTTGGCAAATGAAACTTAAACCTGGGTGACGAAGAGTGAAATGTAACAGCTGATTTCTTAAAAGATTTTAAACAAATGTAAAGGAAAATGTTGTGATAAAAGTTTGATTTAAAACTAAAAAAATTACAATAAAAAAAAAAAAAAAAAACAAATCTTTTATCCCAGAGTGCCCCCTGTCCTAAGAAACACACAAACATACACCTGTCACACTTGCACACAAACACATTTTCAGTCACTCACACACTCACTCACATGCACATCCAAACACAACAAACTACAAACTCAGTCACATTACATGACACGCCATATACATTTTAAAAATAAATAAAGACAAACCTAACATTATCCCAATCTTATCATGTTTACTGTCTTCTCTCCAGGCCCAGGATCCTAGCTTCAGAAAGGCAATGCAGGCAGAAGACCGAGGAACACGTGTGGGGCCCACGATCAGAGACTTTGGTTGCCAAGGTACCCGTCACTGTGGGGTAGAGTGGCGCCTGCATTGTGCCTCTCAGCAAAACTCAGGTATAGCATCGTGTTTTCCAATCAGTGAGCTCGTTCGTCACTTAGCCAACTGTTGAGAGGATGTGGCATCGGGTGGTGGTAGAGGAATGCAAGAGGGGTGGCCATCCCTCTGCAGTCCCCTGATTCCTATACTGGTGCCAATACCCAACATGGACTATCTGGATTTTGACCGTGATGCTCATGAGGAGGCACTGTTCCATCCACCCAGCGAGGGTGATGCTTGGGATCGCCAAATCTCCTGCCATAAGCTCATGGACAATTTAGTTTGTTTTGAAAGGATGAGTTGGCCTTGTTTTTATTTTACTCCATTGTCACAGATTCTTTTTTTTGTTGTTGAAATGTCTGACAAATCGTGAGTATTTGTCCCTTCCCCCCAAAGGGGAGCCACCCCCTTTGAGGCTAGGGAGGTGAAACTGCTCCACAAGCCCCTCCCTAAGGGTATGGGCAAGTGGGACCTCACATGAAGTGACTACCCATTAGAAGACAAGGACTCCCATTCCCAAAGGGAACTCCCTATGTGGGACACGTCGTCTGCATACATGGGACTGCCTTGCATCCAAAACACTGTGTCCTCATTCTGTTTGGCTGTAGGTAATGTGGAAACCAACAATGTATCTGAAAATAAAGGATATATCACTTAAAAAAGAAATGGCTACTTTACAGGTGGCAGTATGACCCAGCCAAACTCACTAGGATGTACCAGGGCATAAACCCCTACTGTTGGCGGGGATGTGGGAAGAAGACCAACTACTGAAACATGTGGTGGGGGTGCGCAGCAGTACAAAGATATTGGGATGAGGTCCTTAGCTGGATAAAGGAGATAGATGGGGTGGAGAGGGAGAAATTACTGCTCATGGTTTTTTTCGGCCTGGAAGAATTAGATGACGCAGTCTCCAAACTGCCAAGGATGATTCATGGCCTACTTTTGGCTGCTAGAGTGTGTCTCACAACTTCCTGGAAAAGGGAATTTATTCCAACAAAAAATGAATGGATTAATGTAGCCCGTAACATATACCGGATGGACAACTTAACTGCAGCCATCCATGGAGATCGTACGTCCGTCGACATGGAATGGACCGACTTTCGCTATAAATATATTACATAATGGAACATGTGAAAGGCCATCAATATGTAATAGCCCGTTAATTGTTTCTGAGTGTTGCCCGCGATAAGGCTGTGATGTAATGCGAAGTGTACCTTCTAACTGCAATGATGCGACAAGTAAGGCAATGCCATCTGATAGTGCGATAAATGCACGTACCTGAGGTGGTAAGTGGGGGGTGGGAACCTGAAGGGCGGGGCGGTGGGGGAGAAAACAAACTAACACACAAAGTGATACTGCAACATGTGGAGTTTAACACGAGACGCAGTTTACTACTTTTGTAATTCACTTATCCATTTGTTGCACTACTTGTTGTCTAGGCATCCTGTAACTAAGGGCCTCATCACGAGTTGGGCAGTAACGCCAGTGGTATTACCGCCGGCGCTATTAGCCCTACCGCCAAACCCCCCAGCACTAATAGCGCCGGATCACAGGTTTGGCAGAACGGGTAGTGCTCATTCCCCATTGGGCCCATTCAGGAATTCCTCATTCCCCATTGGGCCCAATGGGGAAAATTTGCGCTGTTGCCGCCGGCGGATTTCCCGCCGTCAGTAATAGCGCCAGAAATCGGCAATTTTGCTGCAGATTTACCCCCAGCTCAGAGTCGAGGGGAAATCTGCCAAGGCCATGATCTGGCGGACCCTTAAATGCGATGGTAATAGCACTACCGCCGCATTTAAGGGTTACCGCCAAACTCGTGATGAGGCCCTAAGTCTGTACCATGTAAGCCTGTACCATTGCATGTAATATGTATGTATTCTGCAACTAAGTTCAATGTCTGTAACAGTGCCACGATGCCCCTGGGCTGCTGCGCGCTTTATAAATACTAAATAATAAATAAATAAATATGCTTTGCTGTACAATTTTAAATTCAATAAAAACCGAATTTAAAAAAAAATGGCTATGAAAACGGGAGCAGAGAGAGTGGTAAGCAGGGGAAGCACCACATGTCAGAACGCCAAGGAGAGGCGGAGCTGAGTACTGCCACGGGATACGCGGTACTCCGAGAGGAAGGGAAGGCAATTTGGAAATTCTGGAGGACCAGCAAAGCAGACAGCGGGAGAACCGTTGCCTGGACGGAATCAGAGAAACCATCTGAAGAGGTGGCGTGACCACAGAGGTGCTGTGGGGGCCTGGAGCCCCCCAACTACACCAAAACCTGGATGATAGGAAGCAAATAAAGCTTCCACTTGCTGCCATTCGGGGAACGCAGCGAACTACAGAAGCCACGACCGGAGCAACAGAGAAGCAAAAGTGAAAACAGGAAATGTATGACGACTCCCGCAAAGTCACGCGAGACTGATGCAGGTACAGGGGTGTGCTAGAGGAGCGAGTGTCCGCAGCATGGACAGCGAATAATTAAGCAAAGAGACTACAATTGTGATACATGTATTATCGGAAGCACGAGTGAGCAGAAACAGATATCTGAGGAGATATTCAAAAGCCTAAAGCAGGAAAAAGGTTGTGAAGCGTTAAAAAAGTGGAAACAACTATCGTGGGTGGGGAAGACAGAGAAAACCCCAAGTAGTGATTTAAAGAGAGACAATTGTTAAAGAGTGGGGGGACCCCTGTAAGAAAACCTGTGAAATGTATTGTGAATTAGGAGTACAAAGTGAAGTACAAGAAAGAAGGAACTTGGTAAAACCACCACAGAGGTGGGGAACTTTCAAGACTATTAAGTCATAGGAATACCCAACAGCGAAAGGAAAATGTTTAAGAGAATATATTAAAGACAACAATAGTAAGGATATTAAGGGTCATTTGCTCAGGAAAACACGACCTTCCGACAGTTGGGAAGAGCTGCAGAAGCTCACGAAAAAGACATTTAAGTACCAGAGAAGATCATCATAAGGAATATTTTTGTGATACAAGAGACATTTAGATATTACAGACTTGTATGACACCAGTAGACCCTGGGAGTAGTTGCAAGACAAAAAGGCAAAGGGGAGGGCACCAGAAGAGAGAGAATGTTTTGGGTCTAGTTTAGTCAGTATTGTCATTGGTAGGATCAGATTAGGTTTGGACTGAGGAAACCTTTTGATTTTTGACTTTTTGACGACAGACGAGCACCTTAGTTTAATTTAGTTAGGTAGGGAATTCCCCTACAGTGATAGGGCAAGCTAGGCCTTTTCTATTATTCAAAATAAAACAATTCAAAATGTCTGTATTGTGTCCAATTCCTTCTTCCGTCCCGCCACACACGATAAAGCCTCCTATATCATTTATTACTCATAAAAAGTAGATTTTTATATGGAATTGATTTTGTAAATAACTCATCTAACACCGCTTCCGCCTCCTACCTAATCCCAATAGCAATCACATCACCCTCCCTACCCCCAACACCAATCACTCCCTCTTTCTCCCTAAATCCACTATTCGTCACATCCATCAGCCTTGCATACAATGTCGTTGCTTTCCAAGGTGTGAGGTGTGCGGAGCCATTTGTGCTCTCCCTGTCCTCACACTACATTCAACAGATGCATCTTAGAGGAAGATGGAGGAGGATTGGGCAGTTAAGGAGGCCCAGAGTCCCCTGCCTGTCCCAGGGCCGTACCTGTGTTCACAATGGTCATCTGTTCCAAAGTCTGGCTCACAGCCTACTAGGCCAGCCCAGTCTCTGTTGCGTCACGGGTTCTGTGGCTTCTGTGGCTCTGCGTCTGCCCACTGCCCCCTTTCCCAGGGCTACCACCGTTTGCGGGTCCATGTCTTCCCGAGTCACCTGCCTGTCCTATACTGCCTGCGGTCACTGCACTATGAGTTGCAGGGAAGCTTTTGGGCCACTGTGTGCAGGAGGAGTAGGAATGTACTGACCACCATCCCCTGATGTGATCCCTAAATTTCCAAGGTCATTTGGGTATCGGTTGTGTCTGCATCCCTGCTCTATCATTTCCCCACTGTGGCATAGGGGTGTGGTAGGCAGTATGCAGGCTCTCTGGAGATTTTATCGGGTCATGAATTAACAGCCCTTGCCTCATCTGGCATTGTGTTGCTGTTGACTCACAGGGGGTGGTAGCTGGAGGTAGTGGAGTTGGCAGCTGCGGTGGAAGTGCACCATACATCAGTTTAGGGCAATATATGTGACATTCTGCAAATAGGGGTGATGGGACATGGCATCGGGCAGTTCTGGGGTAATGAGGTTGACGGGGTAATGAAATGTGGCATGGGCCATTTCAATGGGCAATGTGAGTGAAATTCAGGTGGCATAATGTGAAATGGGGCAGAAGTAGAAGAATTGAGAGTGATAGGAGGTACACAAGGGCCAATTGGACATGGCACAATGCAATTTGGGACAATATGGGCAACATGGGGCAAAGGAAGACAATGGGACATGGCTGGAAAAGGGATGTGGCACAGGGCTGTGCTGGGGCAATAGGAATGACATGGGGCAAGCAGGAGTTACATGAAAGTGGCAATTAGGAGCATTAGAAATGACATGAAGCAAACTGTGATGATCGGGCATGGCATGGGGCAGTTCTGGCAGCAAAAGGCAAAGGGGGGCAAACTGGGAAATAGAACGGGGCAATATGAGGGGGCACTTCTGATGGAAATGTTAGTGCCATGGTTCAATTCATGGGGCAAATAGATGAGTCATGGGGCAGTTCTAGGGGCAATCAGAGTGGCATGGAGTAAATAAGGCGGCATGATACATGCCATGGGGCTTTTATTGGTGCAATGTCAGAGCAATTCAGGGGGAAAGAGATGTGTAAGGGACAGTTATAGGCAATGTAATGCATTGTAATGTAAGTTGTCTTGTATAGTACCTGTCTGCCACTATCGGTGGCTTCACTGTGCTTAGCTCTGTAAGAGAAAAGGGAGGTGTGTTCATTAGTGGGACAGTGAGAAAGAAATATGCAACATCTGGGGTGTTGAGGGATGCAGGTTGGAACTACAATGTTCCCAAGTGCCAATCTGCTTTCTATTGGTTTGAAGGGGGAAACTAGGTAGAATGTTATGTTATCCATAGGAAAGAGCCCAACATCTGATAGACTACATTGCTTTGGATCTGATTAGCCACTGATGTGGGAGTGTGACAGGGTTGACCAAGAGGGCTTAGTCGTGCCTCGGATTGTGTCGATGTGCTAAGGTCTAGGCTTGTGGTAGTCTTCTGTGGGGGCTTTATATGTGTAGAGCGAAGTCAGTTGGGGGAAGGCGAGAGTAGGTCTTACAAGGCAAAAACAACCTGCAGCCCTGCATACTCCTACCCATGGTCAATTGCAGATGGGCCCAATTTCCCTACCCCGCCTGCCCCCAATGCCACCTCTCTCTCTCTCTCTCTCTCTCTCTCCCACTCTCTCTCTCTCCAACGCCCTCTCTCTCTCTTTCTCTCTCACTCTCTCTCTCTTTCTCTCTCTCTCTCTCTCTCTCTCTCTCACACTCTAACGCCCTCTCTCTCTTTCTCTCTTTCTCTCTCACTCTCTCTCTCCATCTGTCTCTCTCTCTTTGTGTGTGTGTGTGCGTTTCTCTGCCTGTTTCACAGTCTTAAATAGATTAATTGTACCACAGAAGGGACAAAAGAAGCAACTGCGAGTTTGCAGATGAGGGGAAAAATAATGTATTCTCACACAGTCCAAAATGAACCCCCACACAAACAGCCACAACTTACCAGGTTTTGATGTAGCACTAGACCTTTGGTATCAGAGTGATGATGCAATTAAGGTAACATAGGGTAAACAGAGTCAATGAGAAATGGATGTGGCAGGTATGGGTGTCATGTAGGTGCCATGGGGCAAACAGGGGCAATTCTCGCGGCAATGAGAGTGACATGGGGAAAGTGATGAGAAATGGATACTGCAAGGAATAGTACTGGTGTCCATGCGAGTGTCATGGGGCAATTTAGGGGAAAGGTATACAGCATGGGACAGTGAGAGGGCAAATGTCACGGTTTATTACACGGCACATGCAAGCAAGGGAACTCCTTCCCCTGCAATGAATGTGGCGCACAATAAAACACTTTTTATTTTTTGTGTACTACGGATTCTTTTTGAGTAGGCCTCCAAACCGTCTCTCACCCAACCTCCACAAACACCCCGTGACACAATGGACTAGGAACCAGGCCAGTGTGTATCAATAAAATATGTATTAATTTATTGTTTATGTCAAAGGAAAATTAACCAGTTACAACAGTAACCACTGTTGTGGCAACACAAAATGCAATACTCTTTACAACCAACCAGGTTAAGAGATACTGTCACAGTTACTTCCTTTTGTAATGGCAGAACAGAAAAAGAACAATTCCACACAATGACAGCACTAGTGTTAAGCACTCCCCCTGCAACACTCAACCCCCCAAACATAAACTGGACTTGCTTCCTTTGAATGGAAGGCAGTGGCAGGGAGCAAGAATTCTGGGGAAATATCAGTTTTGGTGTGGTCCCCACCAACACAAGATGGGGTGCCAGCAAAAAATGGGACAATTCGTTTTTAGAGCGAAATGGAAGAATTTCTTTTTTTATTATTTCGCACAACTGCTAGGGGAAAGAGAAAGAAAACAGGGAATTTGCTCGATTATATTTAGAAAGACAGGCAGACCTTTTAGGGAATACTAATCAGCATACAAGGAGAACATTGATTTTTAGAACATACAACACATGAGCAATGGAAAGTGAATGCAAATGAAAAATCGTTTTGACCACACAATAGAGAAAGAGGAACAGAAGCGGAAAATCGTTTTTTGGGATGTTAAGCTTAATTTCAATGGAAAAGAAAATGCAAATAGATTTTTTTTTTATTGAGGCTGCAAATGACAGGTAGGCTCTCGGAAAGGGGTTAGCTCATGAAAGGGAAATCGGTTTTGGTTCAGGATAACAGATGCAAGGGGGAAATTACAGTGGCAAGTGGAAATTCCTTTAGCTGTGCACAAATCCGTTTCTCAGATCACAATAGGATTCATTCCTTTGAGCAACCCTTCATAAGTATAACAATTAACAAAAACACTGGGAAAAAGATTGCTGGTTTCGTATTCCACCAATCCCGATCCCGTGAAATTCAATGGGGGAATTCATTTGATTGACTTACAAACATACTAAGGATTTACACAGACAAATGAGGGGTTTCAATGGGGATATACCAACATACGCAGGAAAACAAGAGATTCTTCTATGGCAAAATGACTGAAATACACTGGCAATTTGGGTTTTCAATGGGGAATTTTCAATGGAGGAAATATTGGATGCACTGCTACAAGAATAAAGGGCTTATGCAAGTTAGGGATGGGGTTATTGCTACTTACATAGCAAGCCTTTGTTTAAGGTTCAGGAAAGCCAGCTGCATCCCAGGACACTCTGGAAAGATAGGGCAGGGGTTGGGTCACTCCACTCTCAAAGATGGTAAGTTTCAGCAGCCTTCTCTCCATCCTCCTGTCCTTCTCCTTTTTCTGTCGCCCTGGTTTTTGTGTGTCCCCTGTCCTAGTGCAGTCCCCTTATATAGCAGAAATGACATCAGCAATTTTATAATCTATGGGAAGTATCCTGTAATAAGCCCTGCCGCTAGGATTGGACAGTTACCCTCTCCCCCCACCACCCCTCCTCCGGTCAGGATTGGTTTAGGGGTTTGGAGCAACATCTGTCTCTTCCTATTTTTCATCATCCTTTGTTCTCCTTTCCACTTTTTGGCAAAAACTAGTTATGTATCATAACTTCATAATTGTACTAGCAATTGCCATACTAGACATATTTTCTGTTTTAGCTGATCATGGGGAATTAGATAAGCCGACCGCCAAATCCGTACGATGTAGCATGGTCATGTGTCACATTTTTGTTGTTTCCATAAAATGCACAACAGTTATGAAGATGTAAGTTATTAAGCATATCCATAATTTCCTTTTCCACATTTTCACTAACTCTCACATTTGTAACATGTTCAGATCAGCCAGAAACCTAGTGTAACTGGCCATTACAGTTCCCAGAGTCACAGGTAGATGCATTTTATATCCCCAAACCCGCCTGGAAATTACATGAAAAATTGTATAAAAATTAACTCAATCCACAGTATGGTTGCTGCGCAAAATGCCTAAAATGAAAATAGTATTTTAAATTAATTGTGAGTTTTCCTGTTCAACAAATGGGAGGGCTGCTTCATCCAGCACCGCCATCTGTCTCCCCTAGCCAGCCTGTCACCAGAGGATTTTATGAGTCTCTTTGAAGTTAGTGTGTGCTCTTTGAAATGGGTGCACCAATGATTCACACCTTTTAGTCATGCTCCAGCCAAGGATGGCTTTCTCTTGAAAACCCTGCTTCCCTAGTCAGCAGGTCTAGCGGACACTGAATTTTGAAGCAGACGTGTTTCCAGGAGCTCCGAGCAAGGGGAGCAGCACGAGGGGCCACGCCCCACCTGACCGACCTTCCTCCAGGCCCCTCGCACATGCAAGCTAAGAACCGCCAGCGCTGGGGAGCTTAACTAGGCGTTGGGGAAGACACGCACAGTACAGCAAAGCCACGTTGAGGAGGAAACATTAAGAAGCTTTCCAAGTTGTCAGGGGCACACGCAGGGGGCGACCCCCATATCCTCGAGTCCCCCCTGCTCCAGAGAAGCTAAGTTATTTGAGCAGTAGCGTTCCTAGCCACAAACTAATGCAGTGCAAGGGGGCACCCAGCGCCACAATAACTCGAGTGCAGTGCATATCATTAGCACATGTAATTAACCACGTGCGCTGCCTAAAGAGAACCGCGCCTGGCAGAACGCGACTTGTACTGAAGTCGCACCTCAGCACGCGTCACTAGCAGCACATCCAAGGCCCATTCTATCATGTGTGATTTTAACACATGATCTTCCGTTTACTGCGGAGCCACCTGTGGCTACGTTACCGCATAAACAGTGTATAAACCTTCACAGAGGCAGGCAAGACAATACAAACGAAGCAGCAGTCAAGAGGGCTTGCATGGGTAGGTGTCACTAATCACGAGGCATGAATGGTGTTATGTGTGTGTGAAGCAACACCCACAGAATAGTAACTCATGCTCTCTTTGCAGCATTGAACTGCTCCTGTTACCGGACCTGAGAGTGTGCAGGCAGGAGGCCAGCACTCAACCCAGAGATAAGTCTCTCTTTGGCTCGCCTTAGAGCCAGTTTGTATAATGTGCATGCAGAACATGGTTTCTCTTGAGTGTGTGTAATTGTCAATTGTTGTATTTAGTATTTTTCCTACTTTCCCTTTCCCATCCACCTCCCCTCTCCTGACCCTCTTTCCGGTTATCCTAAATACTGATACCTATCCAACCAACGTATCTCTAACCCTCTATCACCGCCGGGGTCTCGGAGGCCTGTGTATGTTTTACCTTGCAGGCACCGAGACCGCAGAGGGGGTGGTTGGTTCGTGCCACTCCTGCGGCTGGAGACCGGAGCTGTGACAGAAGCACACGCCCAAGTGTAACAGGTGCCTGAGTGGTGCGAGCCAGCCATGGAAGAACTTACCAAGGTCTTACAGGACCTACAGGCTGAGCTCGCTGCCACTAGACAAGATTATGCCATCCTAGTGACCCAAGTGTGCAGCTTAACTGCGCAAGCATCTCCTCTCCCAGGGGATATCTCGCACCCTACACCTGTCTGGGTACAAGTGACCCCAGAACCCGTGCTACCTTGAGCCCCACCAGAAAGATATGCGGGTGATCCCCAGAAATATCAGACTTTCATGACCCAATGCCAACTTAATTTCTTACCAAACCGGCAGCATTCAAAACCATTCAGGCTAGAACAGCTTTTGTAATATCCTACCTTACTGGGGATGCAGCGGCTTGGGCAAACCCCTTGGTACACAGGGATGACAGGGTGTTGTACAACTGGGAGGAATTCCAGTCGGAGTTTGGTAAGATTTTCAACCGTAGAGCAGCAGCTATGTGCAAAGACAGAGAATTGTTATCTTTACGCCAAGGCAGTAAAGAGTTAGTGACATATGTCACTCAGTTTAATCGGCTGGTGGCAGAAGCCGAGTGTCCACGTGAGAAGCAGATGTCACTCTTCTACCAGGGGTTACATGATGAACTGAAGGACCTCATAGCCTAGGTAGACCCTCAGCCTCAGGACTGTCCCACGATGATAGATCTGGCATTAAGGCTAGATCATCGACAAGCCGAATGTCGTGGAGACAAAAGGCATGGTGATTCATGACCTACCGCCAGACTAGATCGTTTTGGGGCTTCCCGCCCGGCTAGTTCTGTGGATAAAGCAGCCGGAGATGAGTCTATGCCAATAGGGTCAGTTCGAGGTCTGCTAGCTAAACAAGAGAGGGAATGCAGATGCAAAGAAGGGCTCTGCCTATACTGTAGCACCACGGGACACTTTGTGAAAGAGTGCCCGATTAAGCCTAAATCGCAGGGAAATGCCTCGGCTCGGCAGTAGTAGGGGTGGTACGGTCGAGCCAGGCGGTGGAGATTACCCCAGCAGTTAGTTTTAGTAATTATGCTCTGCATGTCACATTGCCTGGATTATTGGGTTTTCTGGGTCAAGAGGTAGAGGTTACATTACTCTTGGACTCTGGAGCCACAGGCAATTTCATAGATACTGCATATGCTACCAAGCTGGGAGTACATTTGTGTAAAAAACCAACTCCAGAATCCGTCAGGGCCGTTGATGGTACAGCACTATGTTCTGGTCCCATCACGCAGAGCACACAAGTCTTGACCTTGCGCTGCCAGCAAAATCACCTGGAGGACATCCAGTTTGATTTAATAGCTGCACCACAATTTGGAATCATCTTAGGGCTCCCGTGGTTTTATAAACATAACCCTTATGTAAACTAATGTTAGCAACATAGTACTCTCACCCTGCCCATGGTCTGATCACTTTTTTGTGTATTTTGACATTTTAGCAGACTTTCCTATTAAACGTAAATGCCAAAACCCAATTAAGGTACCGCACCATAATTTAAAAAACATCAAGGTGAATAAGGTAGAATCCATTCTCAACACTGTAACTGACCCTATATCTGATTCCCCGGAAAATCTAGAAAATAGGATCTCTTCCAACTTGGAAAATGTTGCTCGAATCCTTGCACCTGAAAAGATGAAGATGATTAAAACCGGAATTAAACATAATTTATGGTTTACCCCTGAGCTTCAGTCTCTGAAATCTCTTGCTTCCAAATCATACTATTTGTGGAAGAAGGATAGTACGTCACTGCTTCTCAACAAATATAAAGTCAATATTTTAACTTATAAAAAGGCCATTATCAAAGCAAAATCTTGCTTTTTTAATGACCGAATACAAAACGCCCAGCATAATACTAAAGAGCTCTTTCGCATCCTGAAAGAACAAGAAAGGACTAACAACATTATCCCAGATAGATCCATCGCCGATGATGCTACTTGGTGCAATGTCATGCAACAAGATATGCATAAAAAGCTAGACAACATCAAGGTAAATATACTTGAGAAAAGTAACAATTCAAAATGTACTATTTTTTTTAATTTTATTAACATAGTTTATTATAAACTTTTTGTTCTAACACACATCCTTACACATATCCTTATACAGTCCTTGTGCTTGACCCTCGGCCCACATATCTTATCAAACATTTTCAAATATTTAGGGCAGCAATGAAGTTGATCACTGCACAAGTCAAGATAATGGAACTTCCACTCAATATTCGATACCACCACTCGTCCATGTTCTCGTTTAGGGGTGCGAACTTCATGCGGTGTATAGATCTTAAGGAATGGAGTTTAGGGCAGGCAGTTATCAAATGTCTTACTGTCTCAATTTCATTTCGACAGAATCTACACAAATTATCGCTTGTCTCTGCATCTTTTCTTATAAACAATATTTCTCTTGTTCTTAGGGCATACAACCGAAGTCTAAGGAATCGATCACGATGGTGCCTTGATGGGAATTGAATGAGGTATCCTGGTAGTTTATTCAGTTTATTTACTGTTGGTCCAAGTTTCGGGGCAGTTGTTAGTCCTTCTAGGTTGTCCATGTTACATGCCCAGGACCATTCTTTTAGTTTCTTTTTTGCTAGTTGTGGCCACTTTATTAGCATTTCATTGCTTATATTGGCAGCAGACATGATGTCATTTGCTTTATCCAGCCATTTCGCAAGAACACCCCCTGCATGTTTTGACTCTGTCACCGCCAGAAGTTTATACGGTGGTTCTTTCTTTGTAATTAACATCTTACGCATTAATGCTAGCGCTTTCCAAATAACAGTTGTATATAGGTCATCAAGTGCTAACTCCTGCCTTATAACCTTTATGGAAACGCATTTTGGTAATCTTAAGACACGTTTCCAGAATTGGCCTTCTAATTTTGCCCAAATTGTATGATCCAGGTTCCAACCAGCCTCTGCTCCATAAGTGATTGACGGAATTACTTTTTGGAGATAGAATAGCCGGAGCGGAGAGAGGGAGAACTTGCCAAAAAGGTAATGAAACCGGGCTCCTTGGACTGCCAGAGTGATCATCGGAAACTCAACGTCTTGGACCCAGTTCCGCTCACAGATTGATGGACTGAACATGATTCCCAGGTATCTCATTTCAGTAACTTCTTCTGAGATCATGTTTCCAAGTCTCCACTTAAAGGAGCTTGACCTTGTACCACTTTTTGATCCGATCTTCATGATTTTTGTTTTTGATGTGTTTATTTTTAAGTGGTTTTGATTCATGTAAACTTGTAGCTTTTGCAAGAGACGCTGGAGGACAATCTGCGTGTTATCAACTAGCACGATATCGCCGCATATATCATGCAGTTTATTTGAGAACCATTTAGTTTTTGGGGGAAGCAACAGACATTACATAGAGCTGCCGGAATATCAGCGATGAATAGCTTAAATAGACATGCAGCTATCGGGCACCCTTGCTTCACACCTCTTTGTGTCCTCATATTGTTCGACAAGAGTCCTGCTTCATTTAGCCTTATTTGTATTGTGGTTGATGTGTGTAATGCAATTATTGGCTGCATAGTTTGTCCCATAGCAATTTCCGATCTATGCAATCAAACGCTTGATGAAGATCAATGAAAGCTATAAATAACTTTGTTTTACTCACCAGAGCTGTCAGTTTCAGGATGTTGCGCAACGTCAGATTGTTCTCTGTACCAACACCCTTGGTAAACCCAGTTTGTCTGCAGTCCACAATTTTAGCCGAAATGGCCCACTTTGTTATTTTTTTTTGTAGAAAATTAGCGAACACTTTGCCAATGGTGTCCAACAGGGCGATCGGTCGATAATTTGCTGGATTTGCCCGATCTCCCTTCTTGAATATCGGTACGATGATGGCAGATGTCCAAGTTAGGGGGATTTTCTTCGATGTTGCAATCTTTGTTAATAGTTTTGCAATAAAGTCCGCCCATTCAGATTTATTTTGTTTAAGCATCACATTCGAGATGCCATCGGGACCTGCCGCATGTGAATTATTCAGGGAATTGATTGCAAGGAGTATATCATCGACAGATTCAATACAGTCCCAATTTCCTGTCGTTGCTTCATCTTTGTTTGCTTCGCGTTCAATCTCACCTGCAAATACTTTTGTGTAATTCTGGTTCCACTCAGATTCCGATACCACATTGGCCATCTTGGTTGCTTGATTATTTGTGCAACTATTTAATATGTGCCATATTTCTCTACATTTGTTGGATTTCATCAGGCCTAGCATTTGTTCACCACGTTCCTGATCACGCTGATACCTGTATGCTTTAACCCAGTTGCGGTAAACCTGCCTCTTTTTTTTAATCATATCGGTATTATTTGTGCCTCCTTGTGATTTCAGTTTGCGTATCTCACTTTGAAGCGTCTTTTTTTTTAGTTTACCCTCATACTCCAGCCATGCAGATGCTGCTTCTTGGTGTTTTTCTTCCATAGTGGTGGGCTATGTTGCTGGGGCAAAAACGACACATAATCCACTTTATTATAAGTGGAGATCATGTCATTATCCATGACCTTTGATAGGTTAATTATTTGTTGAGAAGATAGTCGCAGCCTGTTTTTTCCATTATTTACTTCGAGGGCTTGTCCGGGGGTCTGCAATTCTGGGTTATTGCTTATGTTCATGCCCATCACCAATATTTCGTGGTCACTTTTTATTGTCCTCATTACATTCATTTTTCTAATTGTATTCCAGGAGTGTTTGGACACCCAAATGTAATCTATTACCTTTGCGTGGCCCATATTATGCCAAGTAGTATTTCTTGGTATGTCTCCATCAATTTGCCCATTTACCATGACACAATCGTAGGTCTTCATGATGTTGTCCCAGTGCTTACGTCTATCATGATGTAAGGATTCCATCTCTCCCTTACTAAGCAACTTGTTACCTTTTATGTCAAACCAAGTTAAGTTCATGTCGCCAACTATAATAATCATGGTATTGCTTCTGGCCTGCAAATTTTTATCTAGGATTGTGGTTACCACAGCTATGAAATTCTTCGTTGTTATCATCACTGGGTTCCAATATACATTTAATAATAAGATATGTTGGTGTAGGCCGGGGCTGCTTGGTTTGCACTGGAGTAGTGTACTTTGTATAAAGATGTTAGGATTTACACTTTTAATTACTGTCCATCCAAACCCAATTTTAATCATGGTTAATAGGCCCGAGAAAGGACGTCCATGCACATTTTTGCCGGCTGAGTTTAACAGGGTGACATATCCATCTTTAACAGGCACGGACCTTAGCCACGTCTCTTGTAGGCAAATTACGAAGTTGTTCTCTAAATCAATTGGAAATTCCTCAAACAGATGGGAGAACCCCCTCGTGTTCCACGAGACCAGTGAGACCACATCTTTGTCCTTCACAACCCCCAGCTAATGTATCCGGGCTCCGTGCGTGTTTCTCTTCGTAATTGATTTTGCATATGATCCTGTTCGCAGTTGGTTTCTTATGTTATTTTTTCTTTGTTCATGAGGTGCTAATCTGTTTTCCGATTCACTCAAAGGTTTGCAAGCTGTTTGCGGAACAGATTTATGCTCACTAACGTCGAATCCGAGTTGCAATAATTCGACTTTGGATGCCAAGATGACCTTTCTTACTGCATGAGATTTTATATGGAGGTACACCTGGTCTGCATAGTCCTCCGACATATATTCGATGATTGCAATATCATCGGAGGTTACCGTTCTTAAGGCAGGGACTGAGTGTAGTAAGCACAGTACATTTCTCCTGTTCATGTTCACGTCACGATCCTCTTTCAAAATATTCACAATTGCGATTCGGATATCGGTCTGTTTGCATGGATCTTGCACTTCATAATTATGTTTCAAGAACTCCTTTAGTCGCTGAGCGGTTGTTAACTTCGGATTTAGACCCATCGTTTTTTTAGTGCTACCATGTTGAGTCAAGGAAGCCCCACCAGAACTTGCCACTTTAGTGGATGGCCCAGCATTACACTTCGATGTAGATGGCGCGGGTTTTGGAGACCGACTAATTTTACTCAGTGGGACTATTTGTTTGGGGCATGCCTTTTTACTTATAGCCCATGGATTTATCAGCCGTCTTTCCTCGGGCTCATTTGACTCAGCTGAGTCAAGAGTACTCACTGAACTATTCGAGGTATCGATCTTAGGGTCTCCAAACTCATCATCGTGAGAGTATGTAGATAAGTTACATAAGTCAATGGATGTATTCTCAACCACGCTTATCAGATCATCTGAGTCAAGTCTTTGTCGTTTTTTTGGGTTATCCATTTCACCTGTATTTGCCGGCCCCTGCACAACAGCCCTTTTGGACCCTTTAGTGGGCTGTGTCAAATTTTCTTTCGAAAGTCTAAAGAAGGGGGTCGATTTTACTGGTGTCGTTAGATTACGTATACATTTCTTTGAGTTGCCAGCCCCTTTTCGGGAGTCGCAATTCTTTAACTTTTCAGTCCTTTTTTTTGGCTGGGCCTTTGTCAGTTGTTTGGATTTTTCTTTCGTGGTGTTTTCCTTTGCCATATTTAGATTTTTTGCCGGGCCACTGAAAATGCCAAAGGATGCTACTGAGATAGTACAAGGCAAAGACGTTAAAGTTTCCTTTTCTTGTTCAGTCGTCAATTTTTCTTTCTCAGGTTCAATAGAGGAATTTGGACGCTTTTCAGCAACCTCAACCGGTTGAGCAACAGTAAATTTCAATGGCAACGCCAACACTTTTGAAGACATTTCAACCACCGGTAGATTGGGTTCACTATTCTCGTTCGCATTTACATTACCTGCGGTGTCTATTAAAGTTGGCCTTCACTGGTCACTTATAATATCAGCCACTGGACCAACCGGCACCTGCGGTAGAACATCTAGGCTGTTTGCTCTTGGGGCTATCTGGTTCATCATCAGGGTTATTTGCTTTAAGCAAGATGAAAAAGCTGTCATCAATTCTTTTTTTTCGTTGATCTCATTTGTTGTCAAATCATTCACTAACTTTTGCAGGGAAAGAGATGAGGATCTTTCACTTTCAAGGTTTTGTTGAAGAAGTGATATGATGTGATCTTGCTTTACTAGCCGTTCCATGATGTGTTCCAGACGACCACCATTTGATTGCACTGAGTCATTTATGCTCTCGTATAATTTGGTGAAAGGAATGAGAGCAACTGATGTCGCAGCCATCACATTGTTATGTATTTGTAGGGCCGCAGCAGCAAACAGATTTGATTTAAGGGCTGCCGCGGCCTCTTTCGTCGATTCATTCATCAAGTTTTGTTTACTTGTATCCTTATTTGCACATATGCCGGCAGCATCACTATCCACCAATTTTTTAGGCAAGACGAGCGGAGCCGCCATCACCTTTGGAGTGGAACAGTGCATAGCCATTCTCGGAATAGACTTTTGCGGTTTGTTCAACATGAGGGACCCGCCTCTGCCCCCGGTCCGTAATGGCCCACACATCGGGAGGTAAGGGGAGCCAACAGAGCTGTCCAATATTTCATGTGCTCCAGGTCCGGCTATTGTATATACATGAGCAACGCCGGACTTTTCTTGATTTACAGGAATGGAGTTAGGTGTACACGCAACACTAGACACTAGTACCGGTCTGGGGTTGCTCGACAGCCGAACCTTAATTTGCTCGAAGTCATCCTTCAGACGTTGAGTTAAACGAGCCTCTCGCCCAGCCAGATCGAACAAATGCAGCGCATTATTTGAGCAAGGCTGTGGTGGACTGTTGTTTACATCAATACCACACACTGCTGTCAAAGGTGGTAATGTGCCCCCGCCCAACGCCATCAGGGGAGTCGGTGGCATATTTATTAAACTCAATTTGTCAGTCTCAACTTCAGAGCTTGTGTGCATAAAGCTCTGACCTAGAGCAACATTTTTCTGTTGTACATGAACGCTCACTTGCCCACCATTGGTTGCGACTTCTATTGTCCCAGTTTGCAGGTCCACCGCCGCTTGTATAACATCGTGCTTTGGGTCTAAGGACTTCAATTTAGAAATTTCATGTCCGCTCTGCGTGGACCGAATCTCAAACTCCAGCAGTTCGGTATCGGTGACATCGAAAGAGAAGATTCCCGCAGCGCTTGTTAAGTCTATTTTTGGCGGTTGAACGCCGTTTGTAACATGAATATTATCGTTCACAATCTCTCTTGATGCACTGTAGGCCAGAGGAAAGCTTTCCACCTCCAACGAGCTCCTCACCGGCCCTCCTCTACTCGCATGCTTTGTTTCATTTGTTAGAGGTGGTAGCAACGATTCGGGCACGGGGCTCTGCGCGATCGTTGCGGTGGCTTCACTTATGGGCGAGTTTGAGTCCAAACCCTGCGCACACCCCACCCCTGTCTGGTAGAGACCGTCCATGTTATGTCCTACTGATGACGGTGATTGGGACGGGTTTATGTTCAGGGAATTGCTCAAAAGTTGCTCTGTTTGTTCTTTCGCTACTGAAGGATTTGTCAGTGTGACCATTTCAGCTGTTGCAGCGGGCAAAAGGTGGACATTCGTACAGGGCTCGCTCGGTTTTCCCCAATCATAGCCCCTCAGTGAGGCCATCGCCGGGAGCGAGCACCCTTGGGTAAGAGTTTCATTATCTACAGTAGCAGGCCCACCCTCCGGAAGGGCTAATATGCCGGCTCCAGACTTTCCAGGCAGCTCGGCAAGAATCACATTTACCGAATTGTCTCTGTGTTGTAGCATTTGCTTTGCCATAGCTCGGGTCAAAGGCCCATTTTCAGCCATCCAAAACAAGGTAGAGTATTACTTTTCTTACCTTCACAGGTCGAGGGCCTGGGTCGACAGTCAGCTGAAGCAAAGTTGACGATGGGCAGCAAGCAGCCTCCGTTCAGCCGCGGACTGCCGCAGACTGAACTCTGCCCGAGCTCCGCGCGCGCTCCACGCTCGAGGCAGGTTTTTAAAGTCGGTTGGGCTTGATTTTGTTAAAGGTGTAAAACACCGCCAGCCGCACACTCGTAAGGAAGCAATCAGTTGAAGACACGTCGCTGCAGCTCCTCACTCCGCACTCCACCAGAGTCTGCCGCAGACTGAACTCTGCCCGAACTCCGCGCGCGCTCCGCGCTCGAGGCAGGTTTTTAAAGTCGGTTGGGCTTGATTTTGTTAAAGGTGTGAAACACCGCCAGCCGCACACTCGTAAGGAAGCAATCAGTTGAAGACACGTCGCTGCAGCTCCTCACTCCGCACTCCACCAGAGTCTGCCGCAGACTGAACTCTGCCCGAACTCCGCGCGCGCTCCGCGCTCGAGGCAGGTTTTTAAAGTCGGTTGGGCTTGATTTTGTTAAAGGTGTAAAACACCGCCAGCCGCACACTCGTAAGGAAGCAATCAGTTGAAGACACGTCGCTGCAGCTCCTCACTCCGCACTCTACCAGAGTCTGCCGCAGAGTGAACTCTGCGCGCGCTCCGCGCTCGAGGCAGGTTTTTAAAGTCGGTTGGGCTTGATTTTGTTAAAGGTGTAAAACACCGCCAGCCGCACACTCGTAAGGAAGCAATCAGTTGAAGACACGTTGCTGCAGCTCCTCACTCCGCACTCCACCAGAGTCTGCCGCAGACTGAACTCTGCCCAAACTCCGCCACAGGCAATTTCATAGATACTGCATATGCTACCAAGCTAGGAGTACATTTGTGTAAAAAACCAACTCCAGAATCCGTCAGGGCCGTTGATGGTACAGCACTATGTTCTGGTCCCATCACGCAGAGCACACAAGTCTTGACCTTGCGCTGCCAGAAAAATCACCTGGAGGACATCCAGTTTGATTTAATAGCTGCACCACAATTTGGAATCATCTTAGGGCTCCCGTGGTTTTATAAACATAACCCTTATGTAAACTAATGTTAGCAACATAGTACTCACACCCTGCCCATGGTCTGATCACTTTTTTGTGTATTTTGACATTTTAGCAGACTTTCCTATTAAACGTAAATGCCAAAACCCAATTAAGGTACCGCACCGTAATTTAAAAAACATCAAGGTGAATAAGGTAGAATCCATTCTCAACACTGGAACTGACCCTATATCTGATTCCCCGGAAAATCTAGAAAATAGGATCTCTTCCAACTAGGAAAATGTTGCTTGAATCCTTGCACCTGAAAAGATAAAGATGATTAAAACCGGAATTAAACATAATTTATGGTTTACCCCTGAGCTTCAGTCTCTGAAATCTCTTGCTTCCAAATCAAACTATTTGTGGAAGAAGGATAGTACGTCACTGCTTCTCAACAAATATAAAGTCAATATTTTAACTTATAAAAAGGCCATTATCAAAGCAAAATCTTGCTTTTTTAATGACCGAATACAAAACGCCCAGCATGATACTAAAGAGCTCTTTCGCATCCTGAAAGAACAAGAAAGGACTAACAACATTATCCCAGATAGATCCATCGCCGATGATGCTACTTGGTGCAATGTCATGCAACAAGCAATGCATAAAAAGCTAGACAACGTCAAGGTGAATATACTTGAGAAAAGTAACAATTTAAAATGTACTATGACTACTCCCTCAGAATGGTCCTTTCAAAGAGCACCAACTATTCCTATTTTTAATCTCACCCCATAACAGAAAGGGACTTAGAAATCATTATCACTCAACTCAAGCCTACAAGATGTAAAAATGATATGCACACCACTATGATAATTAAGACCTGTGCCCCTTCTCTTATTACTGCCATATGCCAATTTGTTAACACCTCTATTTCTACTGGCACGGTCCCTCAGGATCTTAAGAAATCCTGGGTCATGCCTATTTTGAAGAAACCTGGACTCTCAGTCGACATGCCAAACAACTACCACCCTATCACCAACACAGCATTTTTGCTTAAGATTCTGGACCGGGTGGCATACATACAGATCGCTGAGCACCTAAAGTCATATCCCATTCTTAATGACCATCAGTCAGGTTTCCGAGTTGGATATGGCACAGAAACCGCGCTGCTCGAACTTAAATCCAAATTGATGGCTTGTATGGATAACAAGGAGGCTTCTCTGCTTATGCTGCTAGATCTTTCCGCAGCCTTCGACCTGGTGGACCATGATATCATGGCCACCAGGTTGTCTGAAGTGGCTAATTTTTCCCCATTAGCATGCAAATGGGTTTTGTCATTTCTCAGCAACCTAGTTAGCAGAGTCTTCCAAGGCAACGCTGAATCTGAGCCCATTCTCACTACCTGTGTTGTCCCGCAGGGTGCCTGCACCTCTCCCTGCTTCTACAATATATTTACGGCTCCCCTGTTCGCAATGTTAGACCATGAGAATATTATATTTACCAACTATGCGGATGACACTCAATGCGTCATCCCGCTTCTCGGGTCTCACAGACTGGATGAAATTGCCATTAATAAAGTCTTTACTATAATTGAAACCTGGATGGTTCATAACAAGCTGGCACTAAACAAATCCAAGACCGAACTATTGGTAGTTGGCTCACCGCATACCATTATTAAACTTGGCTCACAGTACGACAATTTCCAGCTGGGTGATGAATCCATCAAACCTTTGAAAAAAGTAAAAACTCTAGGAGTAACCTTTGATCAACATCTGTCGATGAAACAGCATGTTAGTAGTATTGTTTCTTCCTGTGCATACTACATTAAACTTTTAACACATCTAAGGCCTCTCATTTCTCAGGATAATGCAGAAACTATTGCGAGAGCAATAGTAGGCTCTAAAATAGACTACGGCTCGAGCCTTCTTATGGGAATTAACAAATCTGAAAGTAACAGGCTACAAATCTGTCAAAATGGGGCTATTAGAGCCGTTATGAAACTCAAACACAGAGATCATGTTACTCTAGCGAGACGTGAGCTGCACTGGTTGCCTGTGGCCGCTAGAGTTCTATTTCATACCCTCACTATTGTCCATAAGTGCAGATCTGGGAAAATGCCGGGCTACTTACAACAACTATTACCCATAAGAATCAACACAAGAGCACTTAGGTCCAATGACTCGTTCCTCTTATCTGAACCTAAGTGCAACACTGTCAGAGCAACCGATTCAGCCTTCTTCTCTGCTGGTCCCAGAGCTTGGAATGCTCTGCCGCTGGAGCTAAGATCATTCGAATCTTTAGAAATCTTTAAAAAAAGACTAAAGACATATCTATACCATTAAACAACCTTTTTGACTTTGATATTCTCGCTCGGCCCTGCTTCATGACACAGTCTTTTGTTTTTCTGTTTTATGTGTTTTGTAGTGCCCTTACGCCTTCGGGTTCATGGCCGCGCTATACAAATATATTAAAGTAAAGTAAAGTATGGTCTGAAAGCAAGGTTTGTTTATCATCAGAAAACTGCATAGAATATTGTACAAGGCCCAAGGGGGTACCTTGTGTTGCCTCAGTAGAGCTCTTAGATATGATTGCTCTGCCTTCCGAGTATGCAGAATACAAAGATGTGTTCAGCAAACAGGTTGCAGAAACCCTGCCACCACATCGGCCGTTCGATGGCCGGTTAGATTTGGAGCCGGGTGCAGTACTACCCTGTAGTAGGGTGTACGCCCTTACTGAGGATAAAACTACACATCTGAAGGATTTTATTGACAGCAATCTGGGGAGTGGGTTCATAAGACACTCTAATTCCCCTGTCTCATCGCCTCTCTTCTTCATACCAAGAAGATCAGAGATCTAAGAGCGTGTATCGATTACCGAGGGGTCAACCGAATTACGATAAAAAATCGGTACCCTCTACCTTTGATTCCAGTATTACTGCACCAGGTGCGTAATGCAAACATCTACATAAAATTGGATCTCCGAGGGGCATATCACCTGGTGCGAGTACGGGCTGGGGACGAGTGGACGACGGCATTCCGGACTAAATTTGGTCTGTACGAGTACCAGGTGATGCCATTTGGTCTATGCAATGCTCCAGCTGCCTTTCAACACTTCTTAGATGAAGTGTTGCGTGAATATCTTGATCTTTTCATGGTCGTGTACATCGACGACATCCTGATTTACTCCCGGGATATGCACAAACATGTGAAACACGTAAAGGCAATACTCCAACGGTTGCACGAACACAGTTTGTTCGCTAAGTTAGAGAAATGTGAGTTTCACAGTACTACAGTGGAGTTTTTGGGGTACTTCCTGACCCCGTCTGGGGTACAGATGGACCAGCGAAAAGTGCAAGCGATCTTGGCCAGCACCTAAGTCAGTAAAAGAAGTGCAATCCTTTTTGGGTTTTGCAAACTTCTACTGGCGGTTTATCCAAAACTTTTCAGAATTAGTGACCCCTATCACTTCCTTACTCAAGAAAGGAAAAGCATATCTATGGAATGAATCTGCCGAACAGGGCTTTTGCCAATTAAAGCAAGCCTTTACATCAGCTCCAGTGTTAAGACACCCCGACCTTGCTCTACCATTTGTGGTAGAAAGTGATGCTTCCAGTTATGCCTTAGGAGCAGTTCTTTCACAACGGGATGCAAAAACTGGGCTACTCCATCCTGTAGCTTTCTACTCGCGCAAATTACTCCCAGCAGAGGCTAACTACACCATAGCTGACCGGGAGCTTTTAGCAGTGAAAGCGGCATTTGAGGAATGGAGACATTACCTCATGGGAGCTTATCATGCTGTGACCGTGATAACGGATCACCAAAATTTGCAATTCATCAAAACGGCTAAGACACTCAGTCCACGCCAATAGCGTTGGGTGTTATTCTTCGCCGATTATGATTTCCTCATTACTTACCGACCAGGGTCCGACAATAAGAAGGCACATATCCTATCTCGCTATCCACAGTCGGATGGCAAGGAAGCCATAGAAGCTCAGTCTATTGTGCCCCCATCTCAAGAAATGGGGTGGTAGGGCGACCAAATATATTCGAGGATGTATTAACAGCTATGTCTGTACAAGATTTACATGATTGGTGGTCTAGAAGGTCATAGCATTCCTTAGTGTATGGTCTTCCCTATTATGCCAAAGCCTTGTACTTACCCACAACAGCGCTTCAGAAGGAAGTTATGCAATGGTGCCATGACGCTACTACTGCCGGTCATCCGGGTATAGCTAAAACCCAGTGGAATGTGACTCGGCATTTTTGGTGGCCTACCCTGCTCCGTGATGTCCAGAAGTACGTAACTGAGTACAGCATTTGTGGAAGACAAAAATCTATCCATCAAAAACCAGCTGGGTTGTTACAACCCTTATCCACCCCTCCTACTCCTTGGTTACCATGGACCTACCACCGGTTGATAAGTTCAAATCCATTCTGGTAGTGGTGGACTCACTTACAAAAATGGGTCACTTCATTCCGTGGAAGGGTGTACCTACAGCGGGGGAATTGGCAGAATAGTTTTTACAAAATGTCGTACGATTACATGGCCTCCCTACAAGGGTAGTCACGCATCGTGGACCACAATTTACCTCTCGCTTCTGGCATGCCTTTTGCCAATTGATCGGCATGGAAGTAAACCTATCCTTGGGGTACCATCCAGAAACTGATGGACAAACCGAAAAGGTAAACCAGGGCCTGGAACAGTACCTACGCTGCTATACAACTGACACGGAAACATCTTGGGTACAGTATGTATGGTTGGCAGAAATTGCATATAATAACGCTCTGCATAGTTCCACGAAACATACTCCGTTCTTTGGAGTTTATGGTTTCCATCCTAGAGTTTTGCCTATCGCCCCTAGTCCTAGTCTGGAAGATTTACCTACTTTAAAGGAACGTCATGTTTATGCCTAGCAAGTTTGGTCTAGTATACAAAAGAATTTGGATATAGCAAAACAAGTACATAAATTGTATGCTGTTAAGAAAAGGAGAAAAAATCTACCATACAAGCAGGGGGATCGTGTTTGTCTACGCACACGCTTTATTAGAATGTCTGGTCCACGCAAATTGCAGCCACGCTTTCTGGGCCCATTCACCATCTCTGCAGTAATCAATCCAGTGGCAGTGAGGCTAGCCTTACCTCAATAAATGAAGATCCATCCCACTTTCCACGTGTCCTTGTTGAAAGCCGTGTCTCCAACTGTCCCTACTGAAAAACCACCCCCTATATTGGTCCAAGAACACCCAGAGTATGAGGTGAAAGCAATTCTAAACACTCAGCAACACAAAAATGGTTTGTACAATTTCATCGATTGGGTGGGATATGGTCCTGAGGACCGGTCATGGGAGCCGGCCCAAAATGTGCATGCACCTAAGGTTAATTAAGGCATTCCATCAAAACTACCTGAATAAGCCTAAAACCTTGGCCTTCCATGCGGGGGGGGGAGTACTGTCAGGGTACAGACCCTGGGGTTGTGTGGGTGGAGTTCAGGGATGGGTCTCAGACATGGCTCAGCAACAAACAACAAAATGAAACACACACAGAAAAGATTCCAGCCCTATAAAAGGCTTTAATGCCCTATCTGCAGGAAAAGGAGCCTCCAGACTACCTCCAGACAAAGGCCAAGAACTACATAACCCTGCCCACGTTGGGTGGGGCACACGCGCGCATGCACGTGCGAGCAGAAGCACGGGGCTTGTGCTCAGACGTCCGACAGAAGGAGAAGTGTTTCCAGGAGCTCCGAGCAAGGGGAGCAGCACGAGGGGCCACGCCTCACCCGACCTTCCTCCAGGCCCCTCGCACATGCAAGCTAAGTAGCGCCAGCGCTGGGGAGCTTAACCAGGCGTTCTGGAAGACACGGACAGTACAGCAAAGTCGCGTTGAGGAGTAAACGTTAAGAAGCTTTCCAAGTTGTATGGGGCACACGCAGGGGGCGTCGCCCGTATCCTCAAGCACCCCCTGCTCCAGAGAAGCTAAGTTATTTGCACAATAGCGTTCCTAGCCACAAACTAATGCAGTGCAAGGGGGGCACCCAGTGCCATACTAACTCGAGTGCAGTGCATATCATTAGCATATGCAATTAGCCACGTGCGCAGCCTAAAGAGAACCGCGCCTGGCAGAACGCGACTTGTACTGAAGTCACACCTTGGCACGCGCGGCTAGCTGCACATCCAAGGCCCATACTTTCATGTGTGATTTTAACACATGATCTTCTGTTTACCGCGGAGCCACGTGCAGTTACTTTACCGCATAAACAGTGTATAAACCTTCAAGGGGGCAGGCCAGACAATATGAACGAAGCAGCAGTCAAGAGGGCTTGCATGGGGAGGTGTAACTAATCCTGAGGCATGAATAGTGTTATGTGTGTGTGAAGCAACACCCACAGAATAGTAACTCACGCTCTCTTTGCAGCATTGAACTGCTCCTCTTACCGGACCTGAGAGTGCGCAGGAAGGAGGCCAGCACTCATCCCAGAGATAAGTCTCTCTTTGGCTCGCCTTAGAGCCAGTTTATATAATGTGCATGCAGAACATGGTTTCTCTTGAGTGTGTGTAATTGTCAATTGCTGTATTTTGTATTTTTCCTAATTTCACTTGCCCATCCACCTCCCCTCTCCTGACCCTCTTTCCGGTTATCCTAAATACTGATACCTATTCAACCAACTGATCCCTAAGCCTCTTTCCCCGCCGGGGTCTCAGAGGCCTGTGTAAGTTTTACCTTGCAGGCGTCCAGACCGCGAAGGGAGTGGTTGGTTCGTGCCAATCCTGCGCCTGGAGACTGGAGCTGTGACAGATTCCTACTTCTTTTGTAAATCAAACTGCTGCGTGCCCATTGATAATGACAGGTAGGCCCCTTTCCACATGGCTCTTTAACTTTACATGAAACAAAAGCAAAAGCCAGGCAGTTTTTGTTGTAATGTTTAAATGCCTGCCATTCATGTGAAAGGGACTTCTGTTTGGGTCCTTTAAATGCACCCCAAACATACGACCGTTCAGGGCGAAATGTGATGTGACATAGAACAATTCCAGTCACTATGACAGTGCCCTGGAACAAAGAGGTGCAATGGGACATGTTGTGAAAAAGTACTAGAGGCAATGAGGGTGTAATGGCTAATAGAGGCCATGCTAGGTGGCAAGGTGCAGAAAGAACATGGAGCTAATAAAGGCAATGTGACTTAGCACGGGGCAATCCTTATGGCAATGAGAATGCTATGGTGTAAACAGGGGGCAATGGTACATGGCATGTGCCAGGTATAGGGGTAATAAGAGTGGCATGGACAATTAGCGAGCATGGTATGTATCATGGGACCGTTATGATATGGCCTCAACAAGGGCAATGTGACCTAGCGCTGGTAGTGATAGTGGCAATAAGAGTGACATGAAGCAATTATTATCAGGATATTTATTAAGCACAGACATAGCTTCAGGAGGCAATGGAGCGCTTTACAATCATAGGGGAAGTATAAAGTTAGGGAGTATAGAAACAAGGGAGTGGGGATCTAACAACAGGGGATGGAGGACAAAAGTCAGCAATGGATCATCTGCAATGGATCTGCAAGCAACCAGGGGAGGAAACGTGGGGATCGGATCACCCCAGGTAAGGTGTGGAATGGATGGTGTATGGACACAGGTATGGGGGGGCGTTCCTTGAAGAGGAGAGTCTTGAACTCTTTCCTGAATTGTAGAAGCGAGGTGGCAAGTCAGATGTTGATGGGGAGGAGGTTTGAGTCTTGGGACATAAACAGAGAAGGCCTGTCTTCTGTTTTTGTCCTGCCTGCACCAGCGGAGCACAAGTCTGCACATGTCTTTACTTCTGGTGGATCGTAGGCATCCGGAGATGCTGAGTGGCTTAGTGAGGTACCTTGGGCACTTCACGGTGACAGCCCTGTATATGGTTCAGCAGGATTTGAAAATGTTACAGGTGTGCAGCAAGAGCCAGTGCAGTTCGATGAGGGTAGGGGTGATGTGGTTGACTTTTCAGAGTCCTTTGATGAGTCGTGCTGCAGCATGCAGGACATATCTCAGGGGAACCCAGGTAGTTGCCAGAAGGCCTTCAAAAAGGGCATTGCCACCATCTAGGAGATGACGAAGGGTTGGACAGCCAATCTCAAGTTGTTTTGTGAGAGGAAGGGCTTGATTTTTCACAGGAGATAAAGTTGGTATTAAGCTGCTTGCATGTGCTGTTTGAAGGAGAGGTGTTTGTCAATGTCGGATCCAAGGGACCTAGCACAGGTGGCCACCTGTGGTGAAAAGCCCTCAAAGTGTATAGCAGAGAAAATCCTTTGATACCTAACCTTTAAATTGTATCCTCTGGACGTTTTTCCGAGATCAATTGCTATATTAATACCCTATCCCAGAGTGTGGGGTCCCCTGTGTCTTTCAGAAAACATAGCACTTTCACTATTATACAGAGAAAACACAAATCTTGGATGAAGCACGGAAAACTGGGACCATCACATACAATAATGCGCAAATATCTATTTTCCAGGACCTCTCCGCCTTTACGCTGGCCAGGCGGAGACTGTGCCGCCGGCTAACGCAATGCCTAAAAGAGAAGGGAATCTGGTACCAGTGAGGCTACCCTTTCTCCCTGTCATTTGAGTACACAGGGCAGCCTTCATGCCGGGTAACGGAAGACAACATTAAAGGAGCGATACAGGAATAGGTGGATGTCGACGGCGACCAGAGACGACCCACAGGAGAAGCAGCAGGGGCAACAGGAGGGAAAGGTAACGGGAGAGACAGGAGAAGAATCCCAGGCTCCCGAAAATTCAAGAAACTGAACACTCCTCCTCCCCCCCATGACGGGGCTTAGAGAGACTCCAGTGGATGACAGGGACCTCCTCCGAGACCACAGAAGCATACCTGGGGACTCAGACCGGAAGGGGGCTAGGTCCCCCAACGAACAGCAAGTATGGGGGGATCCTCTAGCAGGGGGATAAGCTTGGAAAATGACGATTGGGGGAGTAGGAAAGGGAGGTGAACAGTGGGGGCTCAACACAAGAAGTTAATCAATTGAAAAGCCCTGCCAAAGCGGGCTCGAAGGTGGTCCAGTCAAGCACCAGGAATGGGCAGCCTACTTGACTGGGCGCCAGGGGAGGAGAGTGGGGGGTCAGTGGGTGTAGCATTTGGAGGGATGGGGGGCAGTTGGGGTCATGCTCCACCAGGTGGGGAGGGGCAGAGGGGGAGGGGGAAAGTAGGGGGGCAAACAGTTTGTTAATGGTTTTGAGCAAGCAATGGTTCTCAAAGGTGGGACGAGGGCAATGGAAAGAAAAACAGGGAGAAATACCGGAAATGACTATAGGTGAGAACATCAAACTTAGAAATGGCTGATCACTTACCTCTGCTGGAGATAGGCTCCCTAAATGTCAGGGGAATGAACTCTCCCACTAAAAGATCCCTCAAAAGTAGGGAATTTAGACGGGTGAAACTAGACCTGCCCTTCCTAAAAGAAATACACTGGGCAAGAGGGAAAGAACCAAGAATCCGAGGGGGAGGGATAGGGGAGACTCTTTGTGCCACAGATCCAAAAAGTGGGTGTTGGAATTTTGATGGCGAACGACCTAGGTTTCAAAATAGAGGCCTCACTGAAAGATCCAGAAGTCGCTATTTGTTCAATAAAAGGGGGCCTACACGGAACCCAATTAACCCTAGCAGTGATATACGGGCCAAACGAAGGTCAGGATCAATTCTGGGAGGAAGTGAAGGACAAACTCCAACTCTTCATTGAAGGTACATGGATAGTGGGTGGGGACTTTAATATGGTACTGAATCCCCCAAAAGACAGGAAGAGGATGACCCCTCAGGCGGCTGATAACCCCACCTTGCAAAGTTTCTGCAAGACTAACCATGAACTGGGACTCAGGGACACACTCTCGGACACGTTCACGGGAGACCCTCCATACACATACTATTCCAGGATAGACAAATCCTTTTCGAACATTGTGGAATATATTGCATTGAATGATAATGAGGAAGTCCACCCACACACACTATGGGATGCTTTCAAGGAGACTGTACAGGGGGGGTCCTGATAAAATAGGAGCTAAAATAAACAGGAGAGGGAAAAGTAAGAAAAAGTCCTCTGTGAGAAAATAACAGAGTTGCAACCGGTACACTCTCCGGGCAGCTCCGTCACCCCAACCCAGGCAGTGGCACTTGACTAATATAAGACACAATTGAAGGACCTTCTGCTGAATAAAACGGAGAAGACCCTCCAATTCCTTAAACAAAAATATTATGAAATAAGCGTCAGGGCTGAAAAATACTGGCGTGGAAACTGAGGGAGGCCCAGAAGAGCAAGATGGTGAAAGCCACGAAAACTAACTCGGGGGCGCTGAGGTACGACACCCCGAGTATCGGCGCATCCTTTCAGCGCTACTATGAAAGGCTTTATGAGTCTGAATTTGGGGGTGACGACTCCCAGATTGAGGACTTCCTTAAGACAATACCGATGCCAGGCCTAGTGAAGGAGGCAGCGGACAACATGGAAGCCCCAATATCAGAAGAGGAATTAATTGAGGTAATTAAGGGGACGAAAGGGGGTACGAAGCCACGAGAGGATTGGTTCTCCGTAAAATTTTATAATACATTTCGATCCACAATGGTCCCCCCACCTGGCTAAAGTGTTCAACGCAGTCCTCTTGGGGGACATCCTGCCCGAAACAATGATGGGAGTCATCATAGTGGTATTGCCCAAGGAAGGAAAAGACCCAACTGAATGCTCCTCCTATAGACCGATATTACTGCTTAACACTGATGTCAAGATTCTGGCAAAGGTACTTGACAAAAGGATGGAGGGGATTATGACGTCACTGGTCCATGGAGACCAGGTGGGGATCATAAGAGGACGCCAGGGCGCGGATAACATCCAGAAGACAATAAATCTGATCCATTACGTTCAGGGGTCTGATCAAGACACAAGCGTGCTTTCCGTCGATTCGGAGAAAACATTTGATAGAGTCGAATGGAGGTAAGTGATGCTGCTCCTCCGGGAAAGATGGGATTTGGGGAGCATATGAGAAAATGGGTAGCCACGTTACAGGGCCTCTACAGCTAAAGTGCAAGTAAACGGTGAGCTCACGACCTCCTTCAGTCTCTCCCGGGGTACGAGACAAGGATGCCCATTTATCCCCTTTGATATATGCCCTTACTATGGAACCCTTGGCCATAGCAGTGAGAACACACCCGGGTATTGGAGGTATCCAAAGGGGTCAGGTTGAATGTAAGCTCTCCTTGTTTGCAGACAACATCCTGGGATACCTAGTGGATCCACACCTGTCACTCCTCCCCCAACCCCCTCATGTCCTTGATAGAAGCCTTCGGGGCATTCTCAGGGCTAAAAATTAACAGATCAAAATCCCTGTTGCTCCCCATTCACGCCCCAGATCCGATATTGGACCCCCGGACACATTCCTGGGGATTAGAGTTCAGAAATTTGCAATCCGCTACCTGGGCATCCAGCTAACTAGGGACCTTTCAAAGCTGGTGTTGGCCAATTACGAGCCCATAATCACTGCGATTAGGACGGATATGAAAAGATGGGGCAACTGATTTTGTTTTGGTATGGACGAATGATCGCGGTTAAGATGAATGTCTTACCGAGACTATTATACCTCTTCATGACTCTCCCTGTGATAATCCCAGACCGGATCTTTGAGGGAACTCCAGATAGCAGTCCAAGTCTTTATCTGGCAGGACAAGACTCCATGGATAAAGATAACCACTCTCACCCTCCCTAGGGAGGAAGGGGGCTTTGGCTAGCCTGACTTTCGCTTCTATTTCAGTGCAGGCCAGCTCCGGGTTCTCCTAGAACATATGAAAGATGACAGAGGCACATAGTGGACCTACTTGGCAGACATGGACACCCACCCTCTCAAGGTGCGAGACCCCCTCTGGGCCCCCTGGAAGGCCATTCCAAGTAGGATACTGAATCACCCAACCTTGGGGTACTGTGGTCCCTGTGGAGGGAGGGGGTACAAACACAGCACTTATGGACATGGCCTCGCTATGGGGCCCCGTATTTCGGCTGAGGACCAGGGAATTTAAGAATGCACAATCCTGGTCGGACACAGGTATGGAAAGGGTGAGGGGGAATTCCTGTTGTATGAGGCACTAGGGGAGGCCCTGGGCCCGGGATGATCTCAATATTCGAATATCTCAGGCTGAAGGGTCTTTTATCTGACCAGAAACAGGGGCAAAAGCTCAAGAGGTTTCTGACACCCTTTGAAAAAGTGATTGACGCAACTGACTCAAGAAAGGGGATGGTGTCAAAATTGTATAGGATAATAAACACCAATAACCTAGCAGAGAGACGAGGTTCCATCAATATTGGGAGGAATTAGCAGGGGAGGAACTCACGGAAGAAGAATGGAATAAGGTTTTCAAAATAGCTTTCTATGGGAATCTATTTACAGCAGACATTGAGCATAATCTTAAAATCCTCCAGGGATGGCACGGAGATCCACTCAAATTGTCCAAAATTATCGTGAGGGCCTCCCCGATCTGCCCGAGGGTTGTGGTCAAGTGGGATTGAAGGAACACATGTGGTGGCACTGTCCGCGAGTACAAAAATACTGGGAGGATTTAAGGGGGGTGGATGGCTGAGGTTACAGGGGAATTACTCACACAAAACCCGCTGACGATGCTACTGGGCCTTCCCCCGAGGGATTCGGACATGCACAGATACCCCAGAATGTGGGAAACAAAGGCTACGGGCAGAGAGGGTAGCTCTGGGCAGGAATGGAAGAGCCCGGTGACCCCAAATAGAGAGGAGTGGCAGAACAAAGTGAAAAACTTGTTTCTTATGGATAAACTGACCGCTCTGGTGAACGATGACCCAACCACCTTCTGAGCAGCGTGGGACAGGGTGAGACAGAAATGGGGATGGGAAGTGCATTGGAGGACCGAAGGGCCCAGAGTGTAACGGGGAAGGTTAGTATTGGTGAGGCGAGGGGAGCGAGGGAAGGAAAGGCGGGAGGGGAGCCAACATCCAGCTCAACGTGGAGAAACGTAGTCACAGCGTGAGGAAGCACCAATTATGTAATCATGCCCCGTTAATAATGTCCCCAGAAGGGGATAAGGATTCACATCACATTGCCCCTAGCTCTGGACTAACTTTTCGAGCTCAAGAAACCACATTTTATGGTTAATGATTCGGGGATAAGGGGGAGGGGGGAACAGTTAAAGGTTCATTGGACAGTCATGTGGTTAACATCTGTTTCTAAAGTCAACATTTATGTTTTGTATAAATGCTAATAAAAACGAAAGTAAAAAAAGAGAATCATGTGGAGGTCTGCACCTCTGATTAAGGAACAAAAAGGAGGCATGCACTTTGCTATCATACCTCTCCCTGCACCCGCCTCTCCTTTTAATTCTTAATCAGAGTTGCCAACCCCCACAGGCAGCCCTTTCAAAATGTGGCATAGACGGGGTATGTTGGGTGGGGATGAGAGTGTGATGCCTACAGTGTTGGCGCCTAAGATTAGGACTCAAAAGGAGCTTGAGTGCACTAAAATGTATGATAACACTGCGCCCACTCTCCACCAGAGCCAAGAGCTGCATAAAAAGGCTCAGTTGGAGGCTACGGCTAGTGGGGATGTGGGGGGGGGGCTCGTCCTGGGAGCACTTTCAAAGACTACTGGGAATCCACCCGGGCTAGCACCGGTCCACTTAAAGGATTGATGTCTATTATGAACATGAGTTAACAAGTTTCTTCTGCAGAGTCCGTAGATATGATTTTTTAAAAACACGAATGGAAGATGTGATTGAATTTCGGCTATTCGAAAATTACGTAAAGCTGAACATTCCGATTAAGCCTCCCATTCAGTGTCCCCCGCAATCTTGTTCACTGTAATGGCTTAGGGGGCTGGAGGGGTGTCCCCTGTTTCCTGAAAAATAAAGTTGTTTAAAAAAAAAAAGGACCCTGCTGCGCCAGTTCCAGATCACGGCAGTGACGGGAACAGGCGTTGCAAGGACAAAGCGAGTCGGCGGTACACAGCAAAGTGTGCCGCTGAAGGGTAATTAAGAGATGGATGGGAGTAGGTTATCTGAATGGCAGCGAGAGCAAAAACTAAAAGCTATCTTCGAAAAAATAACTTTCGTTTTTTTCTCCCTCGGTCATTTCGGTTTCGAACAATTCATGGTTATCCTTCTTCCGCTATGCATGGCGTGAGACCGCTCTCGAGTTTGTGCTTCCCCTTTGACTAGGGAGACCTCCCTGCCAATGTGAACTATTCTGCACACAGTAAGAATTCTGAATAAATCATCACATTTATAGCCACTAAGTCTGGACAAAATACATTTCCCAAAAATAGATCTTGTATGAAATGAAGTTCATATGCAGCTGACACAATATTTCATGTTCCATTATATTGTTCCTTGACAGTTAAAAACTGGAAAAGAGAAAGACATTTCACTTGAACAATCACAAACTACCACAGTGAGTGAAAACACTCTGTAGATGGGTTCCAAGGGAATCCATCCTCCCTCCAACCGAGAAACCTGTTGAAGAAGGCAGCAAGAGGGCACATGTTTCACGATGTTTTTGAAATAATAGGTGTCATACATTTCGTATACAGTTTCTATCGGATGCATTGTACCCCAGCAGAAAAATGTACTGTCACAAAACTTGGACCAAGAGAAAAAAAACTCTTAATGTAAATATTAGGCTAGGAAGTATATTGCTGAGCCTTATAGTGTACGAACCAATTTTAGTAAAAAAAACAAGAAAATACCCTCAACATAAACAAGTAATGTCAAAGTCAATAGTTTTGGTTGTCGTATTGTGAAAACATGTTCTGCGTTCGCACACAGAGGCACACTTGGGCGGATGCAGCATATGTTGAGGGGGAAAGTAGGCAGAGCGGTGTGGAGGCAAGGGTGGTTGAGCGAATACGAATGTGAGTATTGTTATGTTACTCAGTTGTTATACGGTGGATATCAACAAAGGTAGTGGTCTTGCAGTGCTTAGAAGTTTGGTGCATTGTATCAACGCCAAGGGTAAACAGAGGATGGTGTGCGGAGAAATAGAAAAAAGCTAAGGGAAGAGGATGGATGAAGTTGGCACAGGTTCCAACAAACACACAGCTTGTAAAGATAGGAAGGGACTGTGGATGAGGCTTGGTTATGTTATGTTAGAAATCTTTTTATACTGCACGAAATCCATACGTTGTGGTGTCAAAGCACCAAAGTTGGCATATTGCGCCTCCGCCAGTGTCCAGGCAGATGTCCTAAAGGTAATGGGAAGGGATGAAGAGGTGGGGAAAGGAGGGTTAAAACGGAGGTGGTACAGGTTAAAGGATGGGCGGTGTCTGTGAAGGCTTACAGGCACATCGATCCAACCAAGGTCAGTCACATACGGTGAACATGTTTAGTGAAAGAGCATTTATGTTTCTCCCAAATTAGTGCGATGGACTGAGCATGGTGAGGGATCCTTAGGCAATTCAGGATATTCTTTTGGGGTGGGGGGATTCTCTGATAAATATTTTTTGAAAATAATGGTTTGAAATAGGACATTTTGCAGCACACTTTTTTGAGAAAGATAAGATAAAATGTCATACATTTTACAATATGTTTAGTAGGGTAACACATGAAAATATCCAGTAGATTTCAGGTCAGCAACAGTAGACAGGACCATTTTATAATATTTTCAGGATATGGTAACACATGAAAATATCCAGTAGATTTCAGGTCAGCAACAGTAGACAGGACCATTTTATAATATTTTCAGGATATGCACGCCCTCAATATATGCCACCAATGCAAATTTAAAAACACTGTAATGTAGTTGCGCACACAATTTATGTCAGCATTGACAATGTATAGCTTTCATACTGGTGCAACCACAATATATGCAAGCAGTCCCACTGTAAAGTTTTATGATGCTGCACCGTAAATATATGCCATAATTCCCCCTGTAAAGTGCTTCAATGATGCCTGTGCTGACAATGCACGCCAGAGTTACCACTATATAACACTTTCATGATGCTGGTGCTCACAGTATTCGTCGTCACTATAACACTTTAATCATGCTGCAGCTGCACCCACAATATATGGAAGTATTGTAAAATGAGCAGATCATTGTTTTAAAGTGTCCTTACTATATAGAAGGGAAGCACAAGTGCTTGCCTCCAATACAGTAAAACAACCTGTTGTCTTCGGGACATTGGAATGGGGTAATGCCCACCCTTTCATCACCTTCCACATGTGATTCACTTGAAGTTCAGAATGTACCCTTTTGTGCATTAAAATATTTTTACAGGAGAGGCATGAACCACTACTATATCCATTACCACCATCAATGCGAGGGTTGACATTTATATAATAAAAATGAATTACTTATTTTTTTTTCTTTTTTTAATTTATTGTTTTGGCTATAGAAAAATAAGTTTTTCCAACCTTTCAACATTTACATTTCACATTTTTATCACTGTTTAAAAAGTCTTTGTAAAAGTTATTCACTTCCATTAAATGAACGGCATAGAAATGTAGCATGTGTAAATATTTTATTGCATACACTAAAATAAAAAATGAATTGGATGAACATTCCATTAGGGTAATCGGGATCCAACAATCAGTCCCGATTACGGCCAAGAACAGTATGTGCATGCGATCTTGGTATAACATTCGATAGTTTTACAGCTTTCAGAAAATTAATTATCGCCTATTGGACTGATTTTTTGTCCGTGTGGAACAATGTATACCATAACGGTTCGTGCATAACATTGATATGACCTTGAAAAAAAGGTTTAAACAATTTGCATCTTAAAGCCAACAAACGCGCACGGTCGATCAATAAATGCCACAGAGTCTCTGGTTGGTTTTGGCAGAATCGACAATTGATTTCTTCCTTTGATAACATGTTACGTTTACATAGAAAATCTGCCGTTGGGCACAGTTGAAGCCTAAAGCGCAAAAAGGCCAGACGATGCTGAGAGTTAGGTGATACTAATAAATATCAGGCAGTTTGACCATGTTTTTTTAATTCAAATGAATTCTCCTGAAATTTTTTATATTGTGTGCATTGTACATATGTCTGATTCCAATCGTATTGTCACATCTTTTCTTTGGCTTTACAGGGATTGTTGATCAATAATTGCATGAATATATCAGCATCGCTAAGCAACTTTATCGCTCTAAGCCTCCATGTTCTTATAAAGTCATTGTGGATTTCTTCTGCAAGATAGCCGGCCATAAAATGAGCTAGGCCATTTTGCAGCTCGCCCATTATGAGCTTGCGATATAAGGAGCACCATTGCCACTTATATCTGCAATGCAAGGATATTAATCCTAACTCATGGCGGATTAATGGCAGCGGCTCAGAGTTCGGTAGCTGTAACATTTTTCTCCAGTAAACTCCTTCAATTCTAGCCCAGTAAACATATGGACGCCACTTTTTAGTTTCGGTTCCAAATAGCAGGACAGGTGTCATTTTCTGTTTATAATATACTAACAAAGGGTGCATCGAGAATTTGCAATATTTCGCCCTTATGATTCTGGCTTGTGATATGGCATTGTGTAATTTGGCCTTCTTGACTTCCTCATAGGGTAGATCAGTAGGATGATTAGTTATCAGAATGCCCAAATAGGAGTATGTTGTGACGACACTCAAGGCGCTATTCTGTAGTATCCACGAGTATGTTCGACATCTCTGCCTAGGATTTCACAAATTGAATAATTTGTGTTTTAGTTGCATTGATAGATATGCAGTTGGATTGAGCATATCAATCAAGTGCCTTCAGCATGTTTTTGAGGCCCTGAGGTGTCTTTGACATGAGCACCATGTCATCAGCGTAAAGAAGCCAACTTATAGGGATTCCCCTGAGTCTTGGTGCATCGGTGTTCAAACCCTTAAAGGTAGGACCTATGTACGGAATAAAGAAGTTAAAAACTGCGGACGCTAGGAGGCACCCCTTCTTCAGGCCCCGGTCTGTTTTGATGTCATCGGATAACAGGCCATCCCTACGGAGGCGGACTTGAATGGTTGTCTCAGAATGAAGCTGAATTATCTATTGCAAAATAGACCAGGGGCAGCCCTTGTGCAAAAGCTTCTTAAATAGCAGTTCTCGTGGTACGCCATCGAACGCAGTTCGGAAATCAATAAAGGTCACGAAGATGGGCTGTTTTCGTTGTTTATGGGCATCTATGAGAGAGTTCAAAGTAATCAGATTTATTGATGTGCCAAGACCAGCTACAAACCCAGTTTGAAAGTCATCCAGAAAGCTGTCTTGTGGTTAGCCACATATTAAATGCAGCTAGTAGCAGGCGTGCAAAGATTTGATCAGTACAGTCCAAAAATGCGATTGGTCGATACGACCTCGCATCAGACCTCGGGCCTTTCTTATATATTGGGACTATTATGGACTTCTTCCAAGAATTGGGTGCCTTGCCAGTCTGTAGTGTATGTTGAAAAATGTTAAATAAAATGGTTGCCCATCTTCTTGGATTCTGCCTTATTGTCAAGTTATGTAGGCCATCTGGCCCAGCTGCACGAGACCTGCTTAGTTTAGAGATGCAATGTAGTATGTCATCCATGTCAAAATGAAAATGTGAGTTCATCTTTAGAACTGACCAGTTTAGTTTGACCTGTGGAAAGGGGGTCCGATAGAGACAAGTATAGTATTCAGACCATATTGATTCTGGAATTGGATTGGTTTGCAGGGCGCTTTGAGGCGAGAAGACAGCCTCATTGAGCAAAGACCATATGCCACCAGTTGATTTAGTCAAAATCTGGGACAGCATTCGTTCTCCATCTTTTTGATATTGCACGGCATGTCGCGCTCAGCACGAATTCTTATAGAGTTGTTTCAGGGTCTTTATCAGATCAATGTTCTTTTTTGACAAATGTCGTACATCATGTCGTACATCTCTACGTAGCTGGACTTTCCTTGTTTTAAGCTCTAAGTCAAAGGCATGAGTATGTCTGACATCATACTGGCATCCACTGGGCCCCCTTTTGCTAAACATTTGCATGGAATGAATATAACATCCCCCTTCCTTGTCATGTGATGTTCCTAGCTCGATTTCTAGAGCCTGATTGAACAACATGAGCTTGTGATCGGTCCATTTAATGCGATTCCCTGCTTGGTTAGTCTCAATGGATCGCAAGTCCTGTTGTATGTTTGATTTTATAGGCTGGGGCCAATTCCATGTCAAGCATAGTTGACTGTGATCACTTAAATCTGTCTCACAAAATGTCAAGGAGATTGTAACATCCATTAGGGCAATATACGCATATATATAGTCCAAGTGTGCTGTTAATAATTCCCTATGCCATGTTGCCTTTGCCGGTATGTCCACGAGTACGGAGCCATTTAGCATTATGAGATTTCTGTCCTTCATCAGTTGTGTCCACTGTGACTCATGAGACAGATGATTTTTAGGCTTACTTGGTAGAAGATGTACATTTAAGTCACCCAAAAGAATTGTGTGATTTATGGTTATGTCCATAATTAGGGAATTGAGCACATCGGAAATATATGTGAAGAATAGCTCTTTTGATAGTTGCTGCTTTCCCCAATAGACGTTAACAATCGCAGTTGTAACATTCAGTTTAGATAATTTAACTACCTGAATATGAGGCGACAGAGACTTGCAAGAAATCATTTGCAGATTCAAAGATTTTTTTATTGCAATCAAAAGGCCTGCCATTGGATGGCCAAACAAATGTTTTGATTGCGAGGGTCATGGCAATGCAATACGAATCCCATATGGGTTCGTAGCGAGCCATGTCTCCTAGAGAACAACGATGTCAAAGGCGTTAAGTTCTTTGTTTGGTGTATTTAGGAAGTGTTTATGGCCATGCGTGTTCCAGGAGATCAATTTAATATGTTTATCTGTCTTGCATTGTTATGAGTTACATTGATGGAAGTCAGAATCCACGGATGAGGCCTTGTTTGTATGATTCGATTGTGAAATTTTCATGCTGTTAGGATAGATTCTAGAAACTGGCATGGATGTAGAAGTAGACATCTCTTGAATTAAGTCTTGAGTTATAACAAATCCCAGACTGTAAAACTCGGCTCTGGCTTGCCACAATGCATTCAACGTAATTCCTGATCGCATGAATAATCTGACCCTGGATAAATCATTATGACTAATGAATTCCACAAGGTCAATGTCTGTGCTTGATAAGTCCTGAAGAGTTGATATTTCAGCACAGATATTCAGAACACTCATAAGATTTAAGTCATACTTGACAAATGGATGAGGGCGACAGGACATCACCAAACTGTGGCAGTGTGAGTAGGCTCCATGAGCAAGAGCCTGCCGACCAAGTCCCATGGATTCTAGGCCAGCAGATGTTTTCATTGTTTGGGGCTTTGGTATCAATGATGTCATGTCATCTTGCTTGGTCATTGGTCCTTTCAAAAAATGGGATATATCCGGCATTGATACAAGCGGCTGTTGGGTCGTTACCAGAGATCACAAAGCATCTTTGGATTGTAAAATGTACTGTGCTATCGATTCTCTGATTTCATTGCGCAGGTCCTGTCTATTAGAAGTTTCACTTATAAGATTCTCTTGTGCTTTGTCATCCATGATTGGACAGGTATATCTTTTTCTTTGGTGACATAGGGCACAGTCATTGCTGCAAAGTGCTGTGATAACGCCCCCTTAATTTCATCTCGAACCTCTTCTAAGAAGGGATGAATTGATGAGTTGACTTGGGCTTGACTAGGCTGGAACGATGGGGCATTAGCACTTGATTTTGAGCTAGTTGTTGATTTCATAACTTCTTTGAAGTTTGGAGCAAGTAATACAGAAGTTTGGGCAAGATGAATGGCTATGGTCTTCGTAATTTCTTGGCGTATTTCTTCTAATGAAGGACTGGAGTGCAAGTTAGCACTTTGATGCCCTTATCGAAAAGATAAGTTGCTGTCTCGTGGATTAGGGTTAGATATTAAAGCCACCAGCGTATTCAAGGGCTCATGCTCTTGAGGGCAAATCGTGTTTAGTTTTTGGTTTACATTGGGCTGGCTCAATTGCGTTGCAGCTGGGTCCTGTAATCCAATCGTATCTGGAACAATGGTTTTTACACAAGCCTTTTTCATTGGCGGGGGCTTTAAAGGTTTGCGTTTGATTGGCATCACAGGTTTTTTTCCTTTTCACTTGGTGATGCATCGCTGTCTTCCCCATCAGGGAAAAAGGGTTAGTCAATTTCAAGGTGAGATGTTGTTCTAAGGGTTTGGCTTTTTTGAGATAAGGTTGATCCATGATGATCGATGGATTGACATTATCCATTTCTTTCACACTTACTAGACTGGGGGTCAGAGCTGATGTTTTGGTTCGTGGCATTTCAACCTTCTCATGAATTTTGCCTGAGCAAATTATATTTTTAGATGTTTCATTAGTGTTTGCTTGCTCGGCATTTTGAGCATCAGCTATGCCATTAGGGAGGCTTTTTCCAATCTCTAATGGTTCCTCGGTCCCTAGATTTTGCTGCAATGTTTGTCCGATATACATTACATTTAGCTGACCATCGCAGCAATCAGTTTGCGAGGCTATGTTGCGAGCCTCAAGAGCTTTGGACGTCGGCGGAAGGGAAACCACTCCAGTCAGTTGAGCTACATCAGGAGCTCTTGCCCCTTTTCTTAATAGTTGTTGCAATATCTGCGTCTGATCATTTTGGTTTCTAGAACCTCATATAGTCTTGCTGTTGTCATCAGAGCTGTGTTCATGGCACTTAAGCGTGTTGTTAAGGGCTGGTGCTTCCGGAAAGGAAGGACGACCAGCTCACAGGCCATTGATGAAGAAATTGTGATCAGAGGGATGGGCACGATGAAGGATACCGAATTGTTGGATGAGGAGCCCAGGGATTTGTCAAACATAGCTGGAGATTTGGATAGTTTGTTGGACAAAGTTATTGTCCCTGCCGCCATGGATTCCAGATTAAGAGGTGTTGTGTGTTTGGGGGACATTCCTTTTTGGGATATAGCTATGCTGTCTTGTTCCAGCTGGGTCAGATTACCTGTGTTGGAACAGATATACATAACATCATTGGCATCTATGCAGGTGGTGTTATATGTGTTCATGAAGCTAATCATGTCTTCATCTATCTCACCTGCAATAGTCATAGCCTCATGTGCTGCACGTAGATTATGTTGGGCAAGGACGGTGCAGAGTGGCACGGCCGGTCCGGTGGTTCAATATCTTGTTCCGGAGCCAGCTGTTGTGTTGTGACCAGCTCGCCGCTATTACATGCAGTAAGTATGGTTAAGTCAGAGGTTTCTTTAACCGGCCCTAAAGCAGGTTCATTTGAAACTCCTAGAGATACCTGCAGTTGAGTACTAGTGGTGATAAAAGTCGAGCATGGTATATCAGGAACTGTACTAAAGATGGTTTCAGTTAGGAATTGGGGAACAACATTGACTGAGCCTAATTCTGACTAGACATCAGCAGGGTTAGCCTGACACTGCTGATTAGTTGAAATATTATTAGAACTCTTAGCCGTGTTAGCCGGCATTAAAGTCAGGGATTTTGTGATTGTATGACAGCTTAAGCCCGAAATAGTGACATTTTGTGCTTTTGGGTCACGTGTTGATGAATCACCAATGCAAAATTAGCGTATATCAGAGGCTAAGGAAACTGAGCGTTCCTTTCTTTTTTGTATTTCTCCTATTTTGGATTTGGGGGGCTGTTGCATTTGTTTTTTCTCTAAGATCATAGATCGTTCATCCTGCTCCGCATTTGCATTGAGCGGCATGCCTGTTTTTAAAGTGTAGGAGCCGGCAGCCATATATGAATTTTGAGACCAAGCAAATGTGAATGTCAAATAAATAAATATACAAGACAGTGTAGGAATATGCAATAATATCATATAATAAAATTGAAACAATAATACGTCAGTTGGTGGTTTCAACCAATAAAAAACAGAAAGGAAACAAAATTAATAATGAGTATAAAAAATAAGATGCTGACTCAAGTCCATGCATAGAATCCGAAATCCCTTTGGACTCGAGTTCACCATCAACCAAGGATAAGATAAGTGGACATTTGCCTCTATAATTCACTAGTCCAGCCAGCACCCACGCCGCGCTCCATGAACAGTAAACAGTACTTTCACGTACTTCACGGTGCGCGCGCGAGTGCGCAGGCTTGTGGGTACTTGTAGGGAAACAGGCACGACAGAGTTCAGGAGGCGGAGCCACCAGTCGAGCAAGCTTCTTAAAGGAGCCACAACAGTTCGTTGGAGCTTTTAAAGCAATCCTCCTGGAACAATTTCGCCGCACGATGTTATCAGCATGCACATGGAAATCCAGCGCCAGTAGAAAGTACTTTCACGTACTTCAATGTAATGTAATGTAATGAATTACAATAAGTTGCATTTCTGGCATACTGCCAACAGTATTCAAGAAATACCACTGCCTTTGCAACTGGGCTGGTTGTATTTCACTAATTGAGCAGCCATTTTTATAAAATACCTCCAGTGTAGGTGCTAATTACCACCAGCAGTATTTCACCCCAAACATCCTCCAGGACTGTAATGGGGCCCTAATGAAAGGTGCCGGTTTTCTCTTGCGCCCAAGTGAATATGTAGTATAATTATTTCAGAAAAAAAGATGTCTCGAATTTATTCCTAAAGCAATCACATATAAATGGCATATGCAGAGCTGTGAAGGTGCCCAGCATTAGGTGCAGATAGGCCACCCATTCCTGCGTTTCCAGTTGCATTCTTGGACATTAGAAAGCACTGAACGTCTCAGAATGGAAAGGAAATGCCTGGACTGAATGGGCCAGAGCGGTATCTAGTCAATTCATCTAAACCCATTCCATCTAGTACCATGCCATAGAAATTTTTCCATCTAAAAAATGTCCCTCTAATTCATGTTTTTGAGGGGTAAAGGGTTAATTTTTGTTCAGGTGTATTTTAAAGGGCAAAGAACACCCCTGCACCCTCCAAAAAAGAAAAAAAATGCATTAGATGGACATTTTTTAGATGGAAAAATTTCGATGGAATGGCATTAGGTGCAATGGTTTTAGATGAAATGACCATAAACCGGCCAAAGCATCGGGCATGGAATATTTGAGAACTCTGCACATGCGCAATAAGCATGTTTCAAGCACCTCATCCTTACTTTGTGAAAACAGCACATTCCATCTCATCCCTTTTTTTTAAAGTCACCTCCACACACCACTGTGAATGCCTCTCTGCTCAGAAGCACTGCCTCAGAAAATGAAAGCTTCAACAACCATTAATAAAACGGCCCCGTCAAGAGGTCATGATCCCATGCATTGACGACGTCCTGGGCCAGCAGGACCAGCCCTGGACGTTTTGATGCTGCAGGAGAGCTGACTGTTTACTAGCCAACCTGCCGACTCCCCCCATGTCCACTGAACCATCCTCAGCCCCACATCTCTACTGCATGCCTTTACTTCCCCCACCTCCACAGCAAGAGTAATTGGGGATATAAGTTCCACGAATGACACAAAGTGTAAAGAAACTGAGAAGTACCCAAAACCCCAGAAAGTTCATGCATTTTTGATTTTACCCTTACAACATATGATCCTGTATCCCAAATGTGCCAGAAAAAGCCAAGTCCTGCAGCCCTTATAAAACTGCATATTTTTTTTCTCCAAATATGGGTAGGGAGGATCAGAGTGTGTGTTATGAATAGAGTGACTGAGGTATTCGTCCAATCAGGGTGTACCTGATTCTGTCATGGAAGGGTCAGGCAAAGACCTGAATGGAACAATGATCTACAGGAAGGAAACAGCAATCCAAAGTGTTGTGTATCCTTACACAAATCCGAAAGCCCACACCAGAAAGTAGTAATATTTTGGTCAATTTGGCTTTGCTGACTTTCAACCAAAACTAAAAATAGGGAGGAAATGTCACTCCCAACAAAAACTGTAAACAACTGACATGTAGGAGCCTGCCCTGGCTTCGCTGACATAGCTCCGCAGTGGTACTAGCAGAAAGTGATACAGAAATAAGTACTAATATTATTACTGTTCGATCTCAAGAGAAACTTTAAGATAAACGTGCATCTTTTGGTTTTCATGAATAACTTGATGAACAGAATTATGCATGAACTGCAAAGGGATATGTATTTTAGAGCTCAAATATATTTGTAATTGTACTCCCCTAAAATATATCCCATTTGGGAAGAGGAATTACTTTTTTACTAAAAGATTTTAAGTGTAACAGTAATCACCCCATCCGAATTCCTGTGATAAAATAACATTCTATTAGAACTGCTGTTTCATATGACAGAGGGAAGTCCACATATGATACACTGCTGCCCAATATGCCAGCGAATTTGAGCATGCCAAAGTGCTGTTAAGCATGGTTCAGTATGGGCACACGTATGTGCCATCGAGAAATTGTGGGCCTGGAAGAAACATTGAATGTACAGCAGAACAAATGCAATTGTGAATGAAATATAGTGCCCGATTGTGGCCAGCAGAACTAAATGCCCACCACAAATCACTTGCCAACACATATAACACCATTGTTAACCAATGTGCTTGGAAAAATAGTGGCCATCACAGTACTAGTGAACAACATCTGACGTTTCTGGTGTAGATGCCGTAGCATGGAAGCCCAAGGCACAAAAGGCTGAGCCCATAGGCGTGGCATGCAGAGCGTTGGGCTTCCCCGGACGTAGTACCTAGACTGCACATGGGTGCGGAAGGAGGAAGCCGCAGGTCAGAGCCTGCAGCAGTTAAGTGGGGAAGGGACGGGAGCAGGCCAACAGGGTGGTAGAGCAGTGGGGGGTTCAGGGTAACAGGCTTGTGGAATGCTTCCTTTTGTACTGGAATCTGCAGGTTCTGCCTTTTGTAACCGGCCTTTATACATAGATCCGCATCTGAATGGGTATGCCAATGTGTGGTCAGTGTGGGTGTTTCTCAAAAAGGCAGAACTCAGTCAATAGCATTAGAGTTGTTCTTTATATGCAACTGCCACTGTTGCAGTTCTTAAAATGGCAGTGATGCCATGATCACTGGGGGGTTGGGCAATAATAAAATCAGCCCACTCCCCACAGGCAGTATTAACATTATTTCCTGAGGCATCAAAAAGAATTCTTACTCAGGAAGAGTATTACCCCCCAGACAGTATAAGCAATATTTACACCACAACACAGTACATACTTCACCAAGGGTGACTCATATATTAAGCAACATAGCTCCGCAGTATGTAGATATGGCCTAGCTGTTCAACAGACACAAAGATGCTTAACTCAGGGTCTAGCAAACTCAAGGTCTAGCAGCTCGACCAAGGTTCCAGTCTTCTGCTACTCTCCAATGCGTGCTTAGACTCAGAACATGCTGTGGCAATGAGCATCTCCTCTCTTAGGACGAGTTCAATGGAAGCTTCTGTTTATCATGCATACTGTTTGTTCCGTGTCTTGCTATTGTCAGTCCATCGCCTCGAGACTCCTGGGAAACCTTTTGTTTACACCATGTGCTTTGCCTCTGTGATGGTTTATAGTGCATCGCGGGAATATCCCTGGAAGCTCACGCTCTTGGAGGTTCCCCTGAGGTTACTGCCGCTTCCGCTTCATTCCACGTGTTGACGCCATGCTGTGATTACCCGCCCTGCACCGTGCCCTAGGGATGTCCTGATGAGTCATCATTTCATGCTGGCTCCTTTTCTGCACCCAGGAATCGAAGAAGCAGCGATTTCAGAAAGCAACACCAGTAATGGCGCCAATTTGGCCAATATTATACATCCTCTGGGAGCTACTGCTCATTTTCCACACAGAGCGTTAAAGGTGTTAGGTCAGGCATGGGTCTATGCTAATTTGCAGACGGACTTTTTTTCGACCTTCGGAATTACTTCGAAAAAAACGTCCGTTTTTTAAATTTTGCCCCTCTAAAATCTCCCTTTCTCTACACCTGCTCCACCCATTTTTACCGCCTAATCCCCTATATGTCGAGTTTTTTTCGGAGTAATTGCTACGTTGGAAATAACCTTTTAATAAAATGCTGTCTGAAAATAAATGCGATACCGCTAAAGGGATAAGTCATGTCGGGCTTTTAGTATTATGTTGGCATTAAACCAATGGATTCCTATGGAACGCACCTGACTTGGGCACCTACTATACAAAACCCATTGTTCATACACTCCCCACTCCCCAAATTCATAAACATGCGGGAGGCATTTACGCTTTTCCACAAATGTAGTGAAAAAGGAAGGTGTAAAGGCAATTTCATCTGTATTTTACACTTCACTTCTTTTCCACTACGTGGGTGAGGGGGGGGGGGGGTTCGAGGGGAGTTGAACACTGCGCAGGCGGGACCTTTTGCACAGAATTGCAAACGGACACGGACCCTGCCACCGAAATTACAATAGTTTTTTACTATAGTATCCGAGGATGTAGATCTACTTAAAAGAAATGCTAACTACCTGCTAATGTTATTACATATTGTGGACAAATAGGAAATGAAAGACTTGTATTTGTACAGAGGGCGCCTTTACCTCAATAGAGGCCTTTTTGCATTTGACAGACTATAAAATAAATTATAACGATAGGCCTCATGTTCAGCGGCAGACAGGGCCAATAATGTCCCACCAGTCCACCAGCCCGAGCCAGGTAGCAGGGTGAGGGACGCAGGACTTTCAAGGGGTCAGGCCCGTGAACGTCCTTGTCCGCCCCGACTCGCGTGGCTTATCGCTATCAGCACCCTGATGACTTTTGTCCAGAGCACTAATTGCTTTCTTGTTTAAGGGAAATTGTGTCTGCAATAAACACGTGTGCGCAATTTCTCTTCATAACAAATTTCTGTTGGAGAATGATAATGATGTGTTATTTATATAGCGCTTTTATCCAAAGAGAAACAGAACTCACGCAGTTAGTCTCGCGTAGCAGCAAGAACAGAGACCGATTCATAGCCGTGCAAAACAACCTACAGAGCTACACATTGACTCTACAAGAACAATCCCGCTTGTCGGATGTTTTTACCCATGCATCCAAGCCCTACCATAAAACTGGGCAGTACTGGCATCGAAAACATCATGATGGCCAGAACTCCCCAGAGAGTGCACAGGGAAAACATGAAGAATAGGCTGCCACCCATTTTTGCCTATGTTGTGAGCACAGGAGGGCACTGCCTAAAACCACCATTGGGCTACACACACAGTAGCCTGAAACCATTGGGAATGGCAATGCTGATTGCCAAAAAGCAACTCAGAACTGTGGGGAATTCATTTTCTTAATCCCAAAAATGGTTGCAATACCGGTACTCACCACTATCAGAAAGCCGGCGTTTTAAAACCACCAGACTTTTGTGTAAAACTGAACAGAGGAACCCAAACAGACCAAGGAAAGACTTGCTAAGAGGTGGACACAATGTAAAACTATATTCTGAAATGACTTGAAGGAAGTAATTATTTAATGTATAGGTAAAAATTGTAAGTTTGATTTAAACTGGGAACTAAAGTGACATTTAGCTGAATTCTGCCTGACAACTACCCCCGACAGGAGAAATCTGCTCAGCCACTCTTCCCAGGCCTAGCTGCATCCTGCTTCCCCACCAAAAGGAGTTGACACCTCTCTGATTAGATTAGGGTAGGGGCACCGCAGGAGGTTGAACAAAGCCTTGTCCTGGACTCAGGCAAATGTTATATTGGGGGGGCCGTAAAGTGGCTTCCTCTTGGGAGAAGTGGGAGGAGAAGTGCCTCTGGGAGCTACCCGAGCTGGAGGCGGGGGCAGACAGAAGCTTCCCCCATGTGCTTTGGAACCTAAACCACACCCATCTGGGCCAGAGCATAATTTTAAAAAAAGATGGATAATTCATAGTACGGACTTGTCAGAATTATATAAGTAATATCATTATTCTTGTGATTTTTCTGTGCACGTTTTAAGAGGTGTTAGGACCCTGTGGTGTATGCTGGGGGGTTGCTAGCGGAAAATAGGGTCTTACTCCAAATGTCTGCATGTTAAAAATCTGACACTTCATCAATTAATGTCCATACTCCTTGCGCACATGTGTGTAATTTTTGGTAAATGTCCGATATTGGTAAACCAGTCAAAAAGCGCAAAATGTTGTCATTTTTGAATGCAAGCCCCCAGGAAGATCAGAGGCGGACAAGCATGGACCATAAGGAATATATAATGTGTACATGTAATTTCAACAAATTGTGTATCTGGGAAATATGTATTTGAATCAAATATAGATTTGTGGGAAAATTGACCAGGGGAGGATCCTCTGACCCATAAACAGACCTCATCATGATGACAATCCATTTCCTTCCCCCAATCATGGGAGAGGGGAGAATTGGGCCAATGACAAGTAGAGAGGGGCAGGTTCAGTTATGCCACGCACACACCCACTTCCAAAACACATAAAAAGAGACTGCTGGGACAGGTAGAGACATTCAATTCCATTTTCTGCGGGACGCTCTGCCGGGAGACTCCAGACTTCACATCCATCAATCTCCAAAGACCAGAACTTTACTTCAGAACTTAAAGCAAGGGCCTAAACCCACAAACTGAGAACTCTACTTTTTCCGCAATCGCGATTTACGCACTCGCGAAATTTACCGCGATTTGCGATTTGGCTCAATTTCTCCACTTGTCAAAATAGCAGCTCCATTCTTTCCTTTGTTAAAAACCGTTTGCAACCTGGTAATAACTCATAGAGCATTGCTAAAGTGAGCCTGAACTAATACCAACAAGCATTTCTCACTCACCCTGAATCTCTAGAGGGAATTAAAATCAGTTAGCACATTTTCCCATCCATTGCCCTCACATTTAAAAGCATTTTTGGGCCTGTGTTTCAAACTTCTACCTGTTTCCTCTAAGCTTGCTGGGGGGGGAACTGAATTCCGTATTGTATTTGATTGTATTCCTGAAGACTGTGTGTGTTACTTCCATCTCCTTGCATTGCATATAGGGAGGGTGGGGGAGGTGAATTGCCACCAGGGGAAAAGTGAACATATTATCTCTTGTGAAACCATATCAGTTTATTTTCAGTACTGCATTTATTCCACCTTGCATTTCCTTGAAACCATAAAGCATTTCAGCTACCTCATCCTCTATACTACTTCTAAGTAACCCAAATCAGTTTACCAGTAGAACATTATCCATTGTTGATCCCTGTCATATTTTAAGTGTGATATCCAATATTAATTTATTATAAAAGTGTGATAGATATATATTGTTATTTTTCCCAAATAAACCTTTTAAATTTGCAAAACAGACCTACTTCTTGGCTCAGTGGGGTCAGGGGGATTCTAAGATGGGGGTGTTATACAAGGGTTGTCATCCAGAGTACTGAACTGGACCTAAAAATATATCAATAAGGGTTTCCCTCAGCATCCCAGACTAGGCATTGATTTAGCTGTAGTGTTGAAGTGAAGCCGCTTAACAAGTGGGGGCTCGTAGCCGGATATTCTGGGTTAGATCTATCACTTGTGCAGATTAATACAGTGTGCTAACTGACAGGAGGCATACATCCGGTCGGATCACCACGCTGTGTTACGCTGTAAAGCACTCCTCAAAGGAACGCTCTAAGGAAACGGTCTGTTTTGCAAAAATAAAATACAAACTTCTGTAAGTCAGGAAGGAACTCAAATTCCAGAATGACGACACTGGTAGACATCAAAATAACCAGAGAGCACTTCTTACATAAGCTATTTGTGAGAGGTGAATGGACTCATCAGGACCAAACGGTCTGGTTGCAGGCAATCGTGCAACAGGTCACTGAAACAGGGTCAGATATATGGAGAGATCAGGGTCCCCTACATGTGGCCCTGAGTGAACTATATATGGCCCCTAAAGATGAACACAATAAGATTGCCAGGATAGCGGCATATTTGTATCTATATATGGGAGCCATGCAGGACAAATATGCTGAAGGCCAAGATCTGGCAAATAGGCAACAGATGGTGTTAGAAAAGGCCCAATCTGACCCGGACTCTTCTGAGCAGAGGCTGCACAGGAGCCAGGAGTCAGAAAATGATAATAGACAGTACATCATTAAAATAAAGGAGGATATGGATATCCTGCAACAGGAAAAGTCTGACCAGGATGCCAGAATTCTGGCCTTGCAGAAGGAGCACCAAGACAGTTTGGACTCCCTACTGCAGAGCCAGAAAAAGCTGGAGCAACAATTAGATTTCAATAGGGCATGTGCTGAGCAGGTAGTCACCCTGCAAAGCCACCTAGATAGGGAGAAGGCAGAGAGCAATAAACTGATTTTGAAAGACCTGGATACCCAGGCAGAGTTTGACCAGGAGCGCCAGAAAGCTGGTGCCTTCCAAAGACAAAGGGACGACCTGGCGGCACAGATGCAGCCCCTTAGTCAGGAAAGGGATACCTTAGGCCAGGAAGTCTGCCACTTAAAAGGGAAAATGGAAGAAAATCACCTGGCCCTTCAGAGACTGGGTGACCTCCAAAAAGAACACCAGAACTTGTTAGAGCACACCAGGAGGGTGGAGGAGGCTCTGGCAAGAAAGGAGCAGGCCAGTAGGGATGGGACTCAGGAGTAACCCTCCTGCAGCAGAGACTGGCCCAGTACTCCAGGACCAATCAGGAGGCACAGAGGGAGAATGAGGCTCTCTGCCAGCACAATGATAGGCTCCAGCAACAGGTAGCGATGCAGGAGAGACTGATAGAGTCTAGTAAGTCCTTAACTGAGGAACTGAAAGCGCAGGCTCTTTCATTGCAACAGGAAACAGGGGCGGATAGAGATGAGTTTCGCTGGGAAAGAGAAACTCCTGAGCATAACCTCAGGAGCCCTAGTGCCAGAGGCCTTCATCTCTCTCAGTCCCTGGACCCTGCCACCCCCATGTCCCCTTGCGCACATGAGCCCAGGGCCACGGGGATGGCAGATTACTATCCAGCTAGAAGTGTGGGGCTCATAGGCCAGTACCTCCCAGGAATGGATGGGCAGGCATCCGGGTATGGGCACCCAAGCACAGTGCAATTTAGTGGGGAACCCCAGGAGAGTAGGCCCATTAAGGGCATCCTAAAAACCTCTGCCCAGTTAGGTCAGTGGGGGGGCGGTACCCATCAAATCCTGGCAGCAAGGAGGGATCTGAAGACTCCTCTGAGCATTACAGGACACAGGAGACCAGGTCCCCACATTCTGCCAGCCATTCCCAGGCTCGCAGAATCCGGGAAAACCTGGAAGATCAGAAGGGCACCTCTGGGAGCAGTGCTTCTGAGTCAGAGGATGAATGGACCAGTGTTACCCGAACCAAAAAGGCCAATAAGGCAAAAAGGGCCTTGCTTAAGGACCCATTGAAACAAATAAAGGCAATAAGGAGTGTCATCACGCCTTATCATAAGAACGCCAAGTATTCTGTTTGGGAACATTTGGAGCTCTATGAGCAAATGATGGAGACTTTCCATTTGAAGGACAGCAGTAGCTGCATCCAGTACGTCAAATGGACCTTCTCACCAGAATACTCCAGTTTCTTTGCAGGGCTGGAGGATCAAAACCATTCAAGGTGGTCCATATACAGGATGGCCATCTTGAAAAAAAAATCTGTGCACAGAAATCCTCAAGAGGCTCACAAGGCAGCCTACAATTTGCAATATGGGGAGGATCAGGTCCCACAAGAGTTTGTGCAAGAATTAAAGCGTGCTTTTGCGCAGACCACCGAAGGGTGCGCACGGATAGCAGAGAATTTATCAATACGTTTTTCCATGCCTTACCCAAATACATAATGACCCAGCTCGTGAGAGATTTTCATGAGAAAAGATCTTTAGACTGGGTCATTGAACAGGCTACACGGATCTATGAGGTGCAGAAGCCCATCGAAAATAAAAATAATGCGCAGAAAAACCCCAAAACCAACAGCACCCTTGCTGCTGCCAAGGTGGCAGAGGTAAAGGTCATCCCCGTTTTGGATTTGGAGATGGGCGGGCCTAAAAACCTACCTGCACCTAATAATGCCAAGCCCAGAAGGCCCTCGGGTCAGTCACAGACAGGGAGTCGAGGAGGTAGTCCCACAAATGGGGTCCCTCGCTCCCCTGATTATGTAAGTCCCCGCTACAAGGGAAACCGACCCCGCTACAAGGGAAATTCACCAAATCCTGAGCAGAACTTTTTCCCCAGGTATCCACCCAATTTCCAGCCCCAAAATCATCCATCCTTCTTTCCCCAATTCCCTGAGCCCAGACAACCTAATCCGGGAGAGGGGAGGCCAAGGGTGGAGGGGTACCCAAATCTTCCCAATCCAGGGTATTACCAGATAAGGGATAGCTACCCTTCCCGGGATCAGCCCAGGGGAGAAAATAGAGGCCCGTATCAGCCTGAGCGGGTTTCCCAGTTAGAGCACCAGGTCCAAAATATGGCACGGGATCTGGGTCACATACTGAGGGCTCAACAGAACCCTCAGATGAGCATGCCACCACAGAATGCCCCAAACTCTGGACCTGGTGCTCCAGTACAATGACGGGGGCAGCACCCCGATAACCCACCGGTTCCCAGGGAGGAGGCACAAGGGGAAGGGGGGTGTAAAGCCTTGGAGGAAGCTTCCTTCCCAACTTGTAAACAGCCCCTGGAAAACCAGGAACCGGAAACAAAATCTCCTGCCCCTGAAAGCCTGCCTCCCGAGGAGCAGAGGGGGGGTAGGAGAAACAAAGGACCCAAACAGACCCACTTTGTGGAGGAGGTACAGGTCTTCCAATTTGAGGGAGAGGGATCCTCAGAAGATCCTGGGAAAAGGATCTTCTCCTTCAGAGATGGGGGAACTCCTCCCAAGGAAAAATGGGTCCCAAGGGATGCCAATTCAGACTGGGGAGATGTGGAGACTGAGCTACCGCTGCCCATCATCTCATCCCAGAACCAACAATACCAAAATCCCATGGGTCAAACCCATCCTGATGACTGCCTCCAAAAAGGGGGATGGGGGGCGGCCCAGAACCCGAAACCATTTCCAGTTGCCAACTTTTTCTTTCAGATTCCCCAGGCTCTCCACATAATTCTGCCCAAATCTCTTCGCTAGCAATGTCCAAAACCAGAAAGTTAGCCCGCCAGTTGTCCAAAAATGTGCATTATCTGTGCCCCCTTGAGGAGAAGCAGAGAAGATATTATGCCCCGGTACAAGTACACGGGCAGGGTACAATTTCGGCACTGGTGGACACTGGATCCCAAGCTACCATTCTGTCCAAAAGGGCCTTTGATGAACTAAATGCAGGAAGGGGGGAGAATTACCGTATTCCTCTCACCTCTCTTCCTGGACAACTGCAGAACATTGACGGGAAGGAAATTCCTGTCGAGGGGACTGCAGATTTGGACATCAAAATTGGGCGACACAAGATGAAACACCCGGTCATAGTAGTAACTCCAGAGGGCACCCCTTGTTTACTAGGGAATGACCTCCTGAGAAGGTTGTCACCCCTAACAGATTGTGTAAACAAGGTCCTCTGGACCCAGACTAGCCGACCAATAAAATTAAAACAGAGTGTCAACCATGTTAGTTTAAACGGCACCTGCCACATGGTTGAACAAAAATCTGACCAAGTAGAATTTCACTTTCAGAAGAACCAGATTCCAGACGTGACAGTAATATCAGTAGGACAACAGACTGGTGATGGGGGGTCCTCTCTATTTCTGAAAATCAACCTTCCTTCCAGTTTAAGGTGGTATTCCACACTGGAAGGAAATACTCTGAAATTCTTTACCAATCCACAACCAGACATTCCCACCCCAATAGTCCAGAAAGAGATGAAATCAGCTCAGAGCCTGGCTGATATTCAGCACATTGGAGAGCAGTTGTTCATCCCTGTTCAGTTAAATGATGGGAAGGACTCTGTTCTCGCCCGAGTGTGTGTGAACAACGGTAAGAGCCTCATCAGCGAAGCCATGTTCTGCCAACTCCCAAAAGATTCAGCTATTCCCACATTCAAACTGATAGACAAATGGGAAATGGACCTGGAAACACCCAATTCCAAACATCTCCTGCCAAGCAGGTGTATGCTCAAAATCTCCATTGGCAACAAAAGCATAGTCCATAATTGTTGGGTCGTGCGAGACGTCACTGCCGCCTTTTACTTAGGCAGTGATATTCTCAATCGCTTCGCCATTAGTTTGGACCTAATAAACTTCAAAGCTTGGTCTCGATTAGCGGATAATCCCATGGGCTTTGATGATCAAGAAAAAGCATATGGTCAGCTCAATTGCTACCTTATGCAGTTGAAATTCAGCTTAAAGAGGAAGTCACCATCCCAGAAAGGATCCGACAATTCTCCCTGGAAGTGAAAGTTAAAAGAGGACAAAAATTGAAAAACCCTGATGCTTATATTCATCTAAATGCTTCTCTCCTACAACAAGGGTTAGGGGTAAACCCAACACCATTAGTCAACATAGAACATGACACCATTCCAATAGAGGTGGATAACAGCAACTTAAAGAGCATTACTCTAGCGGCAGGCACCATTATTGGAATGGCGGTTGATGACCGACATTTTTCCTTTGATCTAGGAAATGAACTGTTAGGACCAATCCCCAAGGACTGTTTTGACAGTGACAGTGAGGACAATACAACACCAGACAGGATTTTCACCCGGCATGGGGGGAACTTCCTGGTGTACACTTCTTGCCCTTATGGTAAGGAAGATGTGACTTGTGACTTCAGGAGGGATGAGGTGATTTTCCAGGTCCATGAGGGCTGCCTTTCCCACCTGAAGCCTCCAGTCCAAATCAGCACTCTGACCAGGGACTTCTCCACCGAGCTGGAGGAGGCCGCTAAGATAGCCAAACCAGAAGTCTTTCCAGGCTTCAGGCAGATGGTGGAAGAGAGAGTCAACCTAGCTGATGCCTGCGTGACTCTGGAACAGAAGCAAACGTTGAAACAAGTTTTCTTGGATTTCCAAGATCTCTTTGCGGTAGACTCATATGACTGTGGTCGCACTGACATCCACACAACAACAATTCCCACGGACCCTGGCATGACTCCAGTGTCTGTGAAGCAATATTGCTTGCCTCTCGCATCCATGGAGTCCCTTACTGAAATAATTAAGAACCTTGATTCCGGGGGAATAATCCGTCCAGTCCACAGCACTTTCAATAATCCGGTGCTGGGAAAATTGAAGCCAAACGGCCAGTGGAGACTCTGTGCCGACCTTAGGGAGCTCAACAAACGGGTCCATACTTACCAATGGCCTCTGCCCTACATTAACCAAGGGCTGGCCCAGATCCAGGGGTCACAGGTATTCACAGCAATAGATCTGACCAATGGATACTGGACCGTGCCTGTCAGTAGGGAGGACCAATACAAACTGGCTTTTACCTTTGGGGGCCAGCAGTACACATGGACCCGGACTTCCTTCGGATACCTCAACTCCGGCAATGAATTCAACATTTTTCTACACAAGGCCATGCCCGACCTGGGTGCAAGGGGTAACCTGGCTTATGTAGATGATGTCCTCATCAAAAGTTCATCTGTGGAGGAACACATAGCGGAGATCCGTTATGTTCTGATGCAGTTGAGGGCCGCCGGAGCAAAACTTTCCTTTCAGAAAGCACAGTGGTGTAGAACCCGTGTTAATTTCTTGGGGCATGAGATTACTCCTCAGGGTCTCTGTCCCCAGGAAAAGAAAGTGGAAGCACTTCAGAAACTGAAAGACCCCACGACTCTGCGGGAACTAAGGAGCCTCCTTGGACTGACTAATTACAGCAGAAAGTTCATTGAAGGCTACGCAGAGATCACTAGACCCCTGATTCATCTCTTGAAGGGGGGGGGTCAAGTGGGAATGGGGCCCAGAACAATCCGAGGCAGTAAGACAACTCAAAAGAAGCCTCTCACAAGCGCCTTGCCTAGCTTACCCTGTCAGAAACAAGGAGTTCTTCCTGGAGACAGGGTTCTCTAATACGTGCTTGACGGCAGTATTATACCAAAAGCAGGACAAGGTCAATAAAGTAATCTCCTATGCGAGCAAAACTTTATCCTCTGTGGAGGAAAAATTCAACGATTGTGAGAAGGCACTCCTGGCAACGGTGTGGACATTGAAGAATTACCGCCCGTTTATCCAGGGGGAACACATCATAGTGGAGACTCCACATCAGCCTCTGCAATATCTCCAAAGTGACAGAATCCGGGCCGGAAATGTGAGTAATTCCCGAATTACTTCCTGGATTCTGTCAATGCAAGGCTTTCCTGAGGAGGTCATATATGGCCAAAACAAGAAGAGTCCCCTCGCGCAAGGTCTGGCTGACTTGCATGATTGTGCCAGAGAAAACTGTCTCGAGGACGAAAGTCTAAAAATCAAGGACAACATGGAGGCATACCTTAATTCCCCACACAAAGTCTTTGAAAAAGACAAGTGTGAGGGAATGCCCACTGTCTATGTGGATGGATGCTCGTACAATGTTGACAACAATGGGGAGAAAGAACTGGTGGCCGGCGTAGGAAATGCATGGGTGAGTGAGTCCCCAGACCCCTCCGCTGGATACAAAATTGGTCCCCGAAGTAGTCAGGTGGCAGAATTGATTGCTGTGCATCAGGCCATCCTCACTGCTGTCCAACATCAACTCCACAAACTGGTCATAATCACCAATTCGGATTATGTACAGAACGGGTTCGTGGAGCACCTGGTTAATTGGAAAACCAGAGGCATGTTATGTGCTAATAACAAACCCTTGAAACATGGGAAGTTAATCCAAAATACTGATGATCTGATCACATCGAATGGGATGACCATCTACTGGAAAACGATCAAGGTTCATTCCAAAGTAGAGGGACCCGACAAAACTGGAAATGACTTAGCTGATCAGCTGGCCAAAACCGGGGCCATCCAAGGGGATCTAATCGAAATAGAGTCCCTGTTGGGGGAAATCCAGGTCACTGCTATCACTAGGTCCCAGACAAATGCTCACAATGATCTTTCAACTGCACAATGGAGTAAGGAGACCCCTGATGCTGATTTGATTACAGCTCAGAAGGGGGATCCAATAATTGGTAAGTTTTACCAACACATTAAGGACCCTGAGGACTTTCCCCTGACGGATACCGATTACATTGGGAAGGAGGACCTTAGAGTGTTGATGAAATGTCCAAAAATGTTCCGAATCCAAGATGGTTTGTTGGTAAGGAAATCCCAAGCTGGCCACGATGAGTGGGTGGTTCCTACCTCATTCCGAAGCCTGATGATAAGTCACGCCCATGATGCGGCCACCGCCCGGTCATAGGGGGTTTCACACAACACTGGAAATCTTAAGAGAGGTTGCATACTGGCCACACATGGGGCAGGACCTCGACCAATACTTGAAGGGGTGCCTTGTGTGTGCACAGTTTCAGCCATCATCCCTCACACACCGTGCGCCTCTCCAAAAGAGGGGGATGACACTGCCATGGTCAGATTTGCAAATCGACTTTGTAGGCCCTGTGATTCGCTCGTCTAGAGGAAACAAGTACATGTTGACCGTTACATGCTTGTTTACCAAGTGGGTGGAATGTCTCCCAGCCCCAAACTGCAAGGCAGAAACAGCAGCTGCCCTGATGATTAACCACATCTTTTCCCGTTTTGGTCTACCACAAAGGTATGAGTCAGACAGAGGTAGCCACTTCACCAGTGAAGTAATGACAAAGATGTGGGAGATACTGGGGGTTAAAAGGAAGCTACACATTGCTTACAGGCCTGCTTCTTCTGGAGCAGTGGAGAGATACAACCAAACCACTGTGAGCATATTAAAAAAGTTTGTGGCAGATTCTGGGCCAAGTTGGGATATCCGATTACCTTTGGTCCTAATGGCCATCAGATCTTCCCCTTCATCTGCAACTAAAATGTCACCATTTGAGTTGATGACTGGACGCAAGATGGTGCTTCCCCAGCATTTGCTCTACAGGACCCAAGAGCAGACACTGATAAATGCCTCCACAACTCATGAGTATGTGGAGAATTTAAGGAAACACCTCCAACATGTTTTCGCGTATGCTCAGCGGAATCTAGAAAGATCAGCTGAGAGTATGAAAACGCACTATGATTTGAAAACCACCAGGAAGGAATATGATGTGGGAGATTGGTCTATCTATACAATTTCCAAAGGAACCAGGCCAAACAGCGAACATTTTTGCCTACATGGAAGGGACCCTTTGAAATTATAGACAAGATCTCCCCTGTTGCCTACAAAATCTGCATCCCCAAAGGTAATTTGGCGGAAGGGGAAGATAAGTGGGTCCATATTAATCAGCTGAAGTGTTGCCATCCCAGGCACACTCTGAAGCAACTGGAGGAGTCCTCTGCAATACCAGAGGGGGCCGCTCCAGAGTAATTCAGTTCCAACCCTAAAATATCCCATATATAGTCTCTAAAATATTATGCCGCTTGTAAGACACTGTCTCTGAATTATATCTTGTTTTAATGCTATGTCTATTAAAGTATAAAATGTATATGTCGCCCCACTATATCAATAGTGGGGGAGAAATGTCTATGAATAGGTATTGCCGCTTTCCTTTGTCGTCCTAGGAGAAAGAAAACATGGAGACTGACCACGGAAGGCGACCTGGGGACCGGGAGCGAAGATCCGAGCGGCCCGGGGTACCACCCAATCCTCCCATCAGGACCAGCAAGGAGAACTGATTGATCGACTGGAGGGAGGAAAAGATGCTGAACTGTGCCATCTATGGAATCGGAAGAAGAGGAGGCGAACATCCCAGATCTTGCGAGTTCCATCACTGAAAGGACAGAATGTCCATCGCAAGAGGGGGGGCTTGTGGGATGTTTTTACCCATGCATCCAAGCCCTACCATAAAACTGTGCAGTACTGGCATGGAAAACATCATGATGGCCAGAACTCCCCAGAGAGTGCACAGGGAAAACATGAAGAATAGGCTGCCACCCATTTTTGCCTATGTTGTGAGCACAGGAGGGCACTGCCTAAAACCACCATTGGGCTACACACACAGTAGCCTGAAACCATTGGGAATGGCAACGCTGATTGCCAAAAAGCAACTCAGAACTGTGGGGAATTCATTTTCTTAATCCCAAAAATGGTTGCAATACCGGTACTCACCGCTATCAGAAAGCTGGCGTTTTAAAACCACCAGACTTTTGTGTAAAACTGAACAGAGGAACCCAAACCAGACCAAGGAAAGACTTGCTAAGAGGTGGATACAATGTAAAACTATATTCTGAAATGACTTGAAGGAAGTAATTATTTAATGTATAGGTAAAAATTGTAAGTTTGATTTAAACTGGGAACTAAAGTGACATTTAGCTGAATTCTGCCTGACAACTACCCCCGACAGGAGAAACCTGCTCAGCCACTCTTCCCAGGCCTAGCTGCATCCTGCTTCCCCACCAAAAGGAGTTGACACCTCTCCGATTAGATTAGGGGAGGGGCACCGCAGGAGGTTGAACAAAGCCTTGTCCTGGACTCAGGCAAATGTTATATTGGGGGAGCCGTAAAGTGGCTTCTTCTTGGGAGAAGTGGGAGGAGAAGTGCCTCTGGGAGCCACCCGAGCTGGAGGCGGGGGCAGACAGAAGCTTCCCGCATGTGCTTTGGAACCTAAACCACTCCCATCTGGGCCAGAGCATAATTTTTAAAAAAGATGGATAATTCATAGTACGGACTTGTCAGAATTATATAAGTAATAACATTATTCTTGTGATTTTTCTGTGCACGTTTTAAGAGGTGTTAGGACCCTGTGGTGTATGCTGAGGGGTTGCTAGCGGAAAATAGGGTCTTACTCCAAATGTCTGCATGTTAAAAATCTGACACTTCATCAATTAATGTCCATACTCCTTGCGCACATGTGTGTAATTTTTGGTAAATGTCCGATATTGGTAAACCAGTCAAAAAGCACAAAATGTTGTCATCTTTGAATGCAAGCCCCCAGGAAGATCAGAGGCGGACAAGCATGGACCATAAGGAATATATAATGTGTACATGTAATTTCAACAAATTGTGTATCTGGGAAATATGTATTTGAATCAAATATAGATTTGTGGGCAAATTGACCAGGGGAGGATCCTCTGACCCATAAACAGACCTCATCATGATGACAATCCATTTCCTTCCCCCAATCATGGGAGAGGGGAGAATTGGGCCAATGACAAGTAGAGAGGGGCAGGCTCAGTTATGCCACGCACACACCCATTTTCAAAACACATAAAAAGAGACTGCTGGGATAGGTAGAGACATTCAATTCCATTTTCTGCGGGACGCTCTGCCGGGAGACTCCAGATTTCACATCCATCAATCTCCAAAGACCAGAACTTTACTTCAGAACTTAAAGCAAGGGCCTAAACCCACAAACTGAGAACTCTTCTCAGCAGGCCTCAGCATCCTTAAAATCATCTGCAAACTATTCCACAGCCAGGCGAGCTGTTTGAATTCTGTGCCAAGGACTTTTGCCGGAACCGCAGACCAGACCCAGACCGCTGTGAGCAGAACCAGAGATCCGGATCGCTTTGAGCAGAACCGGTGCCTGATTGACCCGCCGAGCAGAGAGAACCGCCGCTGGATGTGTTGACCAGATCTGTGACGAGGCCTATTTCAGATTTATATTGTGAGTACCTAGCAGAACTGTGCAGAACCAATCTCTTAGTTAAAACAATCTAATCCAAACTATTTTAACCTAAGTAGAACTGCCTCCTAGTAATCCTGTCATATGTCATTCTAAAGCTGCGAGCTGTCATCTGTCATTCTAAAGCTGCAAACTGTCACCTGTCATTTTGAGTTTTACTTTAAATCCGAAAATCTACCTTTATTAAATCGTCCGTATCTCTTGAACCGTTTGGGCTAGGAACGTGGTTTAACTTTCATTTTAAAGCTGTGATTCAAGGCTTTCCTAGAACCGACTTCTAATCCCTATACTTTTTCCGGAATCGCGATTTACGCACTCGCGAAATTTACCGCGATTTGCGATTTGGCTCAATTTCTCCACTTGTCAAAATAGCAGCTCCATTCTTTCCTTTGTTAAAATCCGTTTGCAACCTGGTAATAACTCATAGAGCATTGCTAAAGTGAGCCTGAACTAATACCAACAAGCATCTCTCACTCACCCTGAATCTCTAGAGGGAATTAAAATCAGTTAGCACATTTTCCCATCCATTGCCATCACATTTAAAAGCATTTTGGGCCTGTGTTTCAAATTTCTACCTGTTTCCTCTAAGCTTGCTAGGGGGGAACTGAATTCTGTATTGTATTTGATTGTATTCCTGAAGACTGTGTGTGTTACTTCCATCTCCTTGCATTGCATATAGGGGGGGGGGGTGAATTGCCACCAGGGGAAAAGTGAACATATCATCTCTTGTGAAACCATATCAGTTTATTTTCTGTACTGCATTTATTCCACCTTGCATTTCCTTGAAACCATAAAACATTTCAGCTACCTCATCCTCTATACTACTTCTAAGTAACCCAAATCAGTTTACCAGTAGAACGTTATCCATTGTTGATCACTGCCATATTTTAAGTGTGATATCCAATATTAATGTATTATAAAAGTGTGATAGATATATATTGTTATTTTTCCCCAAATAAACCTTTTAAATTTGCAAAACAGACCTACTTCTTGGCTCAGTGGGGTCAGGGGGATTCTAAGAGGGGGGTGTTATACAAGGGTTGTCATCCAGAGTACTGAACTGGACCTAAAAATATATCAATAAGGGTTTCCCTCAGCATCCCAGACTAGGCATTGACTTAGCTGTAGTGTTGAAGTGAAGCCGCTTAACACCGCGGCCACCTAATCCACCCACCAGACCGCCACCTTTATAGTTTATGACCCTGTGAACGAAAGTGAAACCTAAAGAAACCCCCTTTGAGAGCAAAGAGTCACTGTCCAGTCTTTGAGAGGAGTCCTCTCTGCCCTGTTCAGCACTTTCTGGAAATGTCAGCATGTCTGTCCTTGACGCAGATCACTGATCACCTGGCAGATACCATTTTGGAAAGCTTGCACCCAAGCAACGAACAGGATCGCCACTTTCTGTCTCACATGTGGCTATCATTTTCCAGGTTTACCTGCTCATACGCTCACCCAGAATGATGTGCATCATGTGATAGCTCTGGGTCCCAGCAAAGAACCGCTGCCTAAGCAGCTCTCATGGCTCAACTCAAATGATGCACTTCATTCCCAGAATTAAATTTAACAGAACAAAGCATAACACATTAATAATAATCAATTTCTTTAATGAGTTATTTGGCTATTAAACAAGTCTTAAACACAATAAAAACAACCATACATAATTACATAATTAGAAGTTACACCTTACTATTAAAAAGGTAAAGCCCACTAAAATCCATATATAGAATAATGCCTCATAAGTCTCTCAGTGAAATCTTGCTAGTTCACATACAATAGTCCTTAATTAATCCACCAATTTCAAAAACTCTTTCCATATAAAAAAGCAGTAGATGAAATAACAATTGAGTAAGCTCTAAACAAAGTTTTCCAAAAGTGATCTGAGTTAATCAATCTAAAATCAGTACAAAAGTGAGCATATCCTTTAAAATGCATGACTTCAACATGAAAGTTACTACAGCTCTGTTAAAAGTAAGTAACATTCCTGAGTCTTCATTCCAGGTCTTCCCCCGCCCAAGGAGTCTCCCTGCCAGCCGGACCTTCCCCTTTCCAAACTATTGACCCATAATGGCCCTAAGCAGCCCAGAGCATTACAAAAGTCCGTTATTATTAGCTGGAACTGGAGGAAACAGGAATGCTACAGAATATATTATGAGCATTGATGTAAGAGAAAAGCACAAATAAAATGACATGATCATGTGACCGAATAACAATAAAGAAACCAAACGAATATATGCATCCATACTTTAAACAAAAATGGCTGATACGAATAGTAAAGGGGTTAAGTGCTTTTACTATTTCCATGGCACAGTTGGGAGCGGGTTTTTGTGCTACAGGCTGCAGCCGCAGAGCCAGAGCAACCCGGATAAGGCTTCCCATAGTGTACTGGCCGTATCTACTCTCCTTGTGTTGCTTTTAAAGTAGTCCTTCACCCCTTCTCCTAGTTGTTCCTGGAACCCTGCATCTCTAAGGGATTTGCTTCTGAGCTTCCAAGTCGGGATGCGTGCCCTAGGAGCACAGTTCCAGGAGAGCATAGTCTGATAGCACTCGTGCTTTGTATTCTGCCCTTGCGAATTCCCCTAAGGTCTCCTCCCCTGTGAAGATGTCCAATCTAGTGTATACATCTTGGAGGGGAGGGGGTATTGAGAATATTCCTGGGTCTGCGGGTGTAGGGCCCTCCATATGTTGGACAATTTGTAGGCTCTCAGTAGGTTATCCAAGGCTTTGGCTGAAGGGGCCGGATGCACGGATTTGTCATCTGACCTATCGAGTACTTGGTTCAGCCTGCAATTAAAGTCTCCCCCCCAAATTAATGTACCTTCTCTATGTATACCCATTTGGGAGTATAATGAATGGAAGTAGGCTTCTGTATCATCGTTTGGTGCATAAGCATTGATTATACAGATTTCTCTCTGCTCCACAAGTCCCTACACTATAATCATCCTGCCTTCTACATCCTTAAAAACCCCAAGGACCTTGAGCGGCACCGACAGCTCCACCCATATCAAGACTCCTCTAGCATATGCCGAGTATGAAGAGCCCAGGGTTGTACCGCTCCACTTCTTAGCCAGGATAGCAAACTTATCCCCTGTGAGGTGCGCTTCCTGAAGGAGTGCTATGTCAATTTTCTGGCATCGTAAATATGTCATAATCCTATTCCATTTGATATAACTATTTAACCCCCTGACATTCCACAAGGCTATCCTAAGTTCCCCCATCACACTCAAGCCTTCCTGCCTACCTTGACAGTCTGATGCAAATGTTATACATTTCTTATGTGGATCTATAGGCTAACTCCCCACTAACTACCCCAACTACTCTACCCTCCCCTTCTGCAACTATTGCCCAGCTCAATACCTTGTGCTCAGGCATCCCTGCTTCTCACCCCCGCCCCAGTTGCTTGTCCTGGTGCCTGGGTTGCAGTGGCCGGATACGTAACCGCTAGTATCCATAAACCTAACTCCTATTAGGTGAGGGACGTTTCTTCACAGTGCACTCCTGGATGGAGGTTACACTGCTGGCTCCTGTAGTCCAGAGAGTTGTCTGTGCCTGAAGTTTTGCAATAAAGGCTCTCCTCAATGCTATCGGTCGACCGTATCCGGCCATATCTTTACGGATCTCCCGTCGGCCTCCAGCGTGTATCCCCTGCATCTGTCGTCTGATTGAAAACTTCGGTTGGCAAGTTTTCTGTATCCATCCAAGTATGTGCATCCTCAGTGGTATCAAAGAAGATAGCTCTGCCTTTACTGATTATTTTCAGCCGTGCCGGGTATAGTAGCATATACATAAGGTTCTGTGACCGCTACCTCCTCTTAACCGATGTGAAGTGCATCCTGTTTTTTCACCTGCAAGGTGTCGTCCGGGTATGCGGTGATGGTGGCTGATGCTCGCTGTTTCCTGCCGCCTTTCCGAAAGTGTTTGAGAATCTTTTCTCTGTGTTTATAATTCAGTTTCCGGGTGATAATGGGCTGTGGTGGTGCTCTTGGTGGTGGGTTCCTCATCAGGGACCAGTGTACCCTTTCTACTGTAAAGCCCCGAGTGAGAGTGCCCGGGCCGACTTCTTGTAGCAGCATGTTTTCTATAAAGTTGGTAGGGTTTGTACCTTCTCTGCCCTGAGGGAGTCTGATGTTTCGTACGTTATTGCGTCTGGCCCGCCCTTCTGCCTCATCAACTCTGCCCTCTAGATTCCGCAGTTGTTGTTATCGTATCAACACATATCGTGCGCTGTCCTTTGAGCTAGCTGTGTTCTCTGCAACTTCCTTTTCTAGAATTCCTGTATGTTCCACTAGTGACCGTACATCTTGCCTCAGGAGGTTTACGTCCAGACTGATGGCATCCATTTTGGACTCTAGCGCTATCTTCAGGGCTGCTATCGCGTCCAGGACCTGCTGGTCCCCCTTTGCTTGGGTCTACTCTGCTTGCAGAGATGTGGTCCCTGACATGGTATTCTCAGTTGTGCTCGTAGCTTTAATGAAAGTATCCAATGTGGGTTGTTTAGACTTGTTCTTCTGAGATTTGGACGCCACGGTTGGTACTCACAATGTCAGTTTCCCGCACTCTTCTGGTCCTGCGCTTGCCTACAGCTTGTTCTCTGGTCGGCAGCTAGCATGCAGTGCCAGCTGCCGACCTGAGAACAAGCTGTAGGCAGCAATGAGCAGGAAGACACGCTCTGGAAGCATTTCTTGCCTGATCCACGTTTGAATAGCTCTTGTTCTCTTGAGTGAAGGAGACAGAGCATATGGTGCTTTGAAAGCATTTTGCACTTGCATTTAACGCTGGCTGTCCCTCATTTGAAGAGCATGGGACTGGCTGGCATGAAATGGCATGGCAACAGCATGACAACAGCATGACCTGGCAAGAGAGGAGAGAATTTGAACCTGCTAGAGATGGGCCTGTGGAGAAGGGCCACACTGTGTCCAGAGGAGAGTAACCACCTGCAATGTCTTGCAAACACTCTGAATGAGTGCACCTGTCGCCTTTGTTCATGAAGTGAAGGGAAAAAGGGAGCGTAAGCATCGATTGGCATCAATTGAAAGTCCTGACACACGGTTTTTCCCTGTGCTACCTTTGAAGTGAAGGGCATGTGTGATCACTCCATGGGGACAAATGGGGCACATACTGTACCTGACATTTGCTTGTTCCTTGATGGAGCCCTGTGGGAAAATCTCATTTAGCTTGCTGCCATTTATCAAGCAGGCCAACCTGAATTGGCTTGTACATGTTTCTGCTGCCTGAACATTGATTGCCTGAACACTAGGTAATCTAGGAGTACACAATGCACATGGGGCCTGATACAAATGCAGCCAAAGGAGGTGTATAGTGATCCACACCCCCAATAGGAGATTGTTAAAGATTGTCTGAAGACCGCAGCTTGGTTGCCCAAGGGCGGGCAACACGATGGTTAGGGGTTTGGGTTTTTCAGACTGACAGAGGGGCCTCCAAAAATGGACGCAGGCTGAAACCACAGTGTGGCAGGAGGTGGCCCGTCATGACCAAGATGAACAAAATGTACACTTGGATTCCTGGAATCAGATGGTGCAGGAAATGATGGTCTTTGTGCACAGTGACACCCAAAAGTTGACAAATGCTCGGTCACAGTTGGCAGACTAGAGACATTGGGCCTCATTACACAGAAGGCGGTAAGGGTTAACGGTCACCGGTAATGGTACCAGTGACTGTTAACTCTTACCGCCTTACTACGAGGTCCCTTTGCGGGTAGGAACTTTGACGCTTGCTGTTTAGCAGGCGTTAAAAACCAACCCGCAAAGGGACCAGGGTGCGAATTACGGTACCGCAATTTGCGGTACCGTAATTAGCACCTTCCCCATTCCCATTATGCCCTATGGGGCAAAAATGGGAATGGGGAAGGGCAATGGGGGAAGGGGGAATTACCGCCCCGCCAACCTTGGAATAGGGCGGTAATTCCCCTTTCCACCAAGGCGGTGCCGGTATTTTACCGGCATGGACCAAGATGCTAATAGCACCTTGGTCCTGCGCCTACCGTGTAATGAGGCCCATTGTATATATTTAGAACAGCTGTATGAAAAGTATAGTATTAGGTATGTGGAATAGGCTGGGGTGTGGGTGGGGGGCGTTATGAGGGAGGAATGCACAGACACAATCGGCTGGATATTGTCATGCAACATATATTTGAGTGTGTAAGTTACTTTGTTATTAAAATTCAATAAAATGTTGATTAAAAAAACATGTCAGTGCAGCTGAGAAACGCATAGACGATCTGTAAGACAGATTTTGTGAGCAGAACTATGTGGAGGGGGAGATGGGTGATAGGGTCCAACAATTGGAGGAGCAAGTGGAGATCCTGCTTGCCAAACAGGAAGTCCTCGGCAACAGGTTGTGCCGAAATAACATCAGGATAAGGGGCATACCGACGCAGGTGACCGACGAGGACCTGGAAGGTTATGTACAAGCAGGTGACCGACGAGGACCTGGAAGGATATGTACAAAAGCTCTTCCAACAAGTCCTGCACCTCCAAGATTCTACAGACGTCCCTTTGGACTGCACCCAGTGAGTGTACTTCTCCCTCGAAAAAGAGAAAGGCCTCCTCTCGGACGTCTTAAATAGGGTCCACCTTTTCAAGACTAAGGTGGAAATAATGACAGCTATGAGAGGCTATAACAGAATTACATCCTGGGGCTGCTCATGCCTTCTCTTCCAGGACCTGGCTCAATCGATGCTGGCGAAACAAAGGGATCTCAGATCAGTCACAGCGTGGCTGCGAGAGAAGGAGATCAGGTACAGGTGGGCCATCCCTTTTTGATTGATTTTTGAATTTGAAGGTCGACAATATTCCTTTGTGAAGGAAGAGGAAGTAAGACATATGCTGGGCCTGGCGGGATCGAGGTAGGGCGAGAGCATCGACCCGGGATGAGTTTTGAGAGTGGAGCAGGGGTCGGGAGGAGGCTGCTTAGGGCCATTAAGGGGAAATAGTTTGGAAAGGGGAAGGTCGGGCTGGGAGGGAGAAGCCTTGGGCGGGGGAAGACCTGGAATGATGACCCAGGAACGTTACTTACTGTTAAAAGAGTTGTAGTAACAATTCTAAGTTTTACTTTTTGCTATGTTGGGACCACATTGAGGTTACGTAGGTTGTGTTTTTGTCTGATGGGAAGGTGAATGCTGAGGATGGGATCATGGAGGTGGGATGGATGCCGGTGGGGGGTTGGGGTGGGGCCTGGAGCCGAAACGGCGGCATGGGGAGCAGAGACAGATCCTACTCATGAACCATGGGTAAATTAAAGGTGGTAATACTAAATGTGCAGGGCTTGAACTCTCCCCCTAAGAGGAAGTCAGCCTTCTGCAGGTTGTTGGAAATGAATGCAGGGGTGGCCTCTTTACAGGAGACCCACCTAATACCCTCTGATGAAAAGCATATGAGGCATAGGCTCTACCCAGGGCAGCTTTTCACCTCAGGCGGAGTGAAGAGGAGAGGGGTGTTAAGTTCCAAAAGAGAGCCGTATATAGAGACACAGAGGGTAGGCTTCTCATGGTAAAAGGTCTCCTCAATAACAGACTTGTTACTCTGGTGTGCCTCTACACTCCCAACGACCATCAGGGTGTGTTCTTTCAGCGATTCCTAAAACACTTGGTAAACTTTGCAGAGGGGGAATTGATAATGGGAGGAGGAATCAATGCCATACTAGATCTCACACTGGATAGGTCCTCGCCAGTCACCAGGTGGACTGAATAAACCAGCAGCTACAAGGGCAGTTGCTGAGAGACCTGGGGGTAGTAGAAACATAGAGGGTTTTCAGTGGGACAGCTAGGGGGTACACATATTATTCACATGTGCACAGAAGCTTCTCAAAAACTGATATGCTGCTAGTCTCGGCTTTGCTGATACCTTTGGTTGTACGGGTGGAGATCGGTAGTAGAACCCTGTCTGACCCCATGCCACTCACGGTCACGACATGTGATATAAGGCCTCTCAGAGCGGAAAGGAAACCTTGGGTGCTAAATGAACTTACACTAGGGGACCCGGTCATTAGGCTGGAAATACTTTAACGAGAATGCCAATGGGGGAACTACTTGGGACGCATATAAAGCCATCATCAGAGAGGAATTCATCAGTAAGACCGCAAGATATTGGCGGGACAAAGAAATTTAACAGGTGGAGTTGGGGGAGAAGGTTAGGCTCTGTGAGGAGAAGCACCAAAAGGCTAATTTGGTAAAGTCCTGTAGGGAGTTGGGGATTGCCAGGAGCCAATTGGAAGCGCTTATGGCTGCCCGTTCGGCCTAAACGATCCTCAACACCAGACAGATGTATTATATGAAGGCTATTGGCAGCAAAATTGTGTAAGCATAGATCAAGAAATTACATAACCACACTCAAGGACCTAACAGGGGTAGCCAGCTCATCACAGGTAGAGAAACAGAAGGTGGTGCACTCCTATTTTGAGGGGCACATGAAGGGGAAAAGGGTAGATCCAGATACCCTGGAAATGTACCTTGCTGAGGCCAACCTGCCTAAAATCACACCGGAAATACGGGAGGAGCTTGATCGCCCAATACTGTGAGGAAGTGGACAGGGTTATACGATCCCTCCCGAACCACAAAAGTCTGGGGCCAGACAGGGTCCCCAATCTCTTTTACAAAACAGTTAGACCAATACTTGCACCCTGCTTGGCCACTCGGTATAATTCATTCTTGGGGTATGGGTATGTCACCCCTCAATGGCGGAGTCGAACAGTACTTATCTTGAAACAGAATAAGGACCCAACTGACTGTAATTCGTATCACCCAATCACTCTGCTCATCAACGATGCTAAAATATTTACTAAGATGATGACCACGAGATTACAGGGAGTCCTGCCAAATTTGATTTCAGCTGATCAGACTGGGTTCATTGAGGGCAGGGAGACAGGGGACAACATCCGTCGGGCAATACATGTAATTGAAAGGGGTAGGAGAACCAAGCAACTGTTCTCATTCCTAGCATTGGACGCCAATAAGGCGTTTGGTAGCATAAACTGGGAATGTATTTGGCTGGTGCTGGGAGCATGCAGGTTTGGGCCTCGCTTCACAGGATTGGTGTTGGTGAACTTCCAGTTCCCCAGCACGATGGTGAGGGTGAATGATTCCACCACGGACCAAATTAATATACGTAGTGGGACCCGACAAGGGTGCCCCTTGTCCCCTCTGGTCTCTGCTATGGCGCTGGAACTGCTGGCGGCTATGATACGGGGAAATGCAGAGATCAGAAGCGTGGAGGGGAGACATGGAACTTATAAAATTGCACTATAAGCAGATGACATCATGATCTTTGCCGAAGGTTCGGAGCACACTATCCCTAGGGTGTTCCGGGCCCTGGCGGATTTTAGGGAAGTGTTGGGATTCTCAATCAACCCAAGTACCAAGTAACAGACCAGCCAGAGGTAATTGTGGGGGTCCACAAGGCTTCCCCCCTGGAATGGCAGAAAAGTGTGGTCCCATACTTAGGAGTAAGCCTTACCCCCACCTATGAGGGTCTTTAAAAGGCAAATATCCCAGGTTTATTATGAGATGATGAAAGGGATCTCACCAGATGGGAGACACAGGAACTTTCTTGTGTAGGTAGAATTATAGCTGTTAAAATGACCCTCCTGCCTAGGATGCTATATTTCTTCTGGTCCCTCCCGTTTCCCATCGCAGCAGTGCAATTTCAGAAAATACGGGGAGAATGGTTTTCCTTCATATGGGGTCAAAGGTGCCTGTGAGTCAGCCACAGGGTAATGATGAGGAATCCACTCCGGGGTGGACTGGGGGTTCCCGATATTTGGCGGTACTACTTAATGGCCCAGATTAAACCAACCACTGACTGGGCTTATTCCCAAGGGGAGAAGAGATCAAGGGAGGTGGAACAATGGCCGACTACTATCCTACTGAAAATATTGCCTTTTCTGATGGGGACTCTCGGCTACGGGGGGGAGACTTCTGCCCTCCTCAGAACACTCACTACTCTGCTGGGATACAGGCCTCAAGAACAAGGGGATACCTCGAAGAGGGCCAATGATCCCTGTCTTCTTTAATGTGGAATTTAGCCAGAGGGTTAACCAAAAGGTATGGGAAGCCTGGGAGACACAGGGGATGCTACGCTTACAACATATGTACTCTGGGGGAGTACCGAAGACCTTCGAATAACTCAAGACTGACTTGGGGTTAGGAAAGGGAGAAAGATACAGCTCTATCCATATTTGTCATTGGATTACCCAGAGACAGGTTAAAGAAGCGAACACCAGAGAGGCGGGTGGAGGGGAATTGGCGATGGCGGAGGGAATTCAGGCGAGACAACTCTACAAATGATATAGATTGCTAGACCCAACGGCAGAGAATGAAGCGCTGATTTACATGAGAAAGTAGGAGCAGGAGTTAGGGGATTGCAATCCTGGAAGGATCATGGGACCAGATCTGGGAAAGAGCCCATAGGGCATCAAAGTGCACAATTATTAAATAATGGATATACAAGATTATACAGAGATGGTATAAAGACCCCATAAAGGTTTCATAAGAGTACCCCTTCTACCCCACCGACATGCTGGAGAGGTTGCACACAGAGAGGGAATATGACTAACATGTGGTGGACATGCCCCAAGGCTAAAACCTACTGGGAGGAAATAGTTGGGAAGATTAAGGACATCACAGGAAGTGTGCTCGCGATGTCTCTGTTAGTCATAATATTAGGGGATGTGGATGAGGGGGAGTGTATCGTATGTCAGGGGCAAAAGCCACCTTGATTACTCACTTGCTGAATTTGTGTAGACGGACATTGGCACAGTTTTTGAAAGACCCGGGGGAGGGGGGCAGTCATGGCACAGTGGTGGGTAAACATTTCAAAGGTGGTATTTATAGAAAAGACCACGGCCCTCCTGTTCAATGGCTTCCCGCCGCATTACTGTAGCATTTGGTCCCCATTCATTGAGTATGTGCGACATACGGAAAACCTGGACTATAGGCTGATGCTCCTGAAACAATTTGTACTGGTTTGAGGAACTACTGGGAATTGCCATGTCCGTGTCAGGGAGTCGGTAACACCTTGAACTCACCCACTTAAAAGTGTTTAAGTTTGCAATATGGAGAACGGGAACATCCAGAACTCACTCAGTCAGAGATCTATAAATATCTGCACGATATAGAGATGTTTTTTTTTGTTTTTATTTTTCTTCCTTCTGAAGTTGATGTGGTTGGATATGTTCAAAATGCCTACATGTTAATGTTAATGTATTGAATGTTAGCCACTGTCAATCAGACCCCCCACCGATGCCAGGGAGGACTTGTTTTTAGTTCTGTAGGTATTGATTAAGAAAGGAAATGGGAAATGGAGATGTAGTGGATTGTCTGAGTTCATTGGGAAGACGCAAAGTGTGTAATATGGAGGTTCATAGGATATTTTGAATGTGTGCTGTAATATATATGTATATATATACATCTCTTTCTCCAAAGAAAATAAAGATGATTAAAAAAAGAATAGCTATTTCAACCAGTATAGCAAGCACACACACAGTATGGATCTAGTATTCACTTTAGTGTGATAAGTAATATGTTTGTAGATGTAATGGGTTTATCATTTTCCCTAGTGTTGGGAAAGGACTTGCAGCTCGCCACAATAACTCCAGTGGGGCTGGATACGTTTTTTTTCCATTTTGTAGCTGCCTGGACTGTAGATATCCCAGGAAAATGGTATAATGGATTAACACCGCCACCCTCACAACTACACCAGTGAAGTTGAGGAATGGAGTGAGTGGGGTGGGCCACCAACAGTCAGAGAAGACAGTTGAGAGAAGATGAAGGACCGTGTGGCCTCTCCTAGGGGGCTGCTAACCCTGGCAGTACCTTCAGGGCTGGGAAAGCTTCTGCAGGCCTCAAACAATGAGTCCTATCACTGGGCAGCAGTGTGTAAGAGCCGGGCCCACCACACAGAGCCCCCACATGGGCAAAGCTATCAAACACAGGTTCTTGCACTAACCCACAGTGTAAGGGCTAGAGCTCGTGTAAGCGGGAGTGAAGTAGGATATCCGAAGAACCATAGGACAGTGGTTGGAACTGCCAGACAGGGACCTCTGGCTGCCACATCGTGTGGTCTGCAATGTCTGCCAAAAGAGTAATTCAGACGACGCAGGGTGAGGATGCTTGCATCAGAGGAGCTGAAGATGGAGAGAGGCGGGGCCCATCACGCATGTAGGATGATGTGTACAAACAGCAGGCAATAGATGTGCTGTGCTAAGTCACAGCCTCACAGAGGTGCACAGCATTGGTCTGCTTTAGACAGTGTTGTGTGCACCACCCAGACACACAGAGTGAGTGCCATCATGAAGATCCAGATAGAGTTGACATCTGGATTCCCAGAGTGATGTGGTAAGTGTCAGGATGTGCCAATCCTGAGTTGGCGATCCTGTAGAAGTACTCGACGTGTAGTCGTTGAGTATTTCCTACCAATGTATCCCTTTGTATTCACAAGAAAAACTACAAAGGAATCAATTAGCCGAAAGAAGGGATCACTGCACCAGCCGACGAGGAACACGGGCACCGGATACTGTAGAAGCGATTCAGATGGAACCTCCCAAGAACAAGATACAATAAGAACAAGATACAAGAACAATATAATGACAAGGCTACAGCAAGTGGATTTGAAGAAGGAACCTGGATGGGACTTACCAACGTGATCCAGAAATGGGGACTACCGAGGAGCTCTGCACCACCCAACCTACCCTTTCTCCCGACAGCACGAGGACGCCTGTACGGATCACCCGGCAATCTCTAGTCCAATTCTATCCCGACGAAATGAGGACGACTAGCGACCTAAGCGCCAAATGTGACAGTCTCTAGTCCGAGCGCTATGAACTGGGTAATGCAGGCTCACTCAAGGTAATGCGGGTATGGATCGGTCTTGGGTTCCAGAGGCAAGGCCAATGATGAGAAGAGTAGTCTGGAGTCAGCGACTTGCGAGCAGTGTAGCAATGTTTGTATCAGGATACAAGGCAGGTGAGGAAGTTCCAGGGTCGGCAACGTGCAAACATAGTATAGGTTTGAATCAGGAGGCAAAGCAGGTCCGGTATTGCAGGCCGTGGTCGGTAAGGAGGAAATCAGGCAAGAGGGAATTGGGCAAACTGGAACAAGGAGTACGAGCAAGAATACAGGACAAACGTGAGCTACGATCAAACAATCAGAAGCAGCGAGTGCAGGAACCCGGAAGCGTTATAACGGGCGGCCCCAACCTCGTGTGACTCCTCCTTTCCGAAACGCAATGGCGTTGCTTGTGCAGAGGACGCCACAGTCGCCATGGTAACATGGCCGCGTGAGTTCCGCGGCGATGAAGGCTGAAAACGTTGTGGATTGTTCACACAAACGTTTCTAGGTTTCTTGAGAGAAGGCAGGCATTGTCTCGGGGTAATCCTGACAGTGAGGCCCCTGAAGCTGGCTCACGTTACCCAATGCACACAGGAGCGAAGGTAAGAAGAACAATCATGGAGAGCCGTGTGCCGGTGTGCCACCATGGACTGCGTGCTGCGAGAAAACCCTGTAATAAACTGGCCAAGACGGCCTGGGAGTCCTAGATATGACTGAAGGGCCTGCAGATAGTTGAATGCTTGGGTTCACCACCTGTTTGTGTTAATTGAAGACAATGGCCATTTCAGACTGCAGCTGCCTATGGCATGACTTGTGGTGCTCCCTTGCCCAGGATATGCCAGGAGTCATACGGCTCATATAGCTTTAAGATGCCGTGAGTGACTCCCTGTGTCCCCCACAGAGCTACCACATTAGCCTACATAAGTGCTATCGCTGTACAGGGCAGGGCCAGTGTGAAGGATTCCAATCGGGCGTCACACACCGGACCAGGACCTTTGCCCTTAGCCTTAGATGTAGTGCCCGAAAAGAATGCTTTTTCTTTATTTTCTATAAATTCGAATTGAGCCACTACCCAACCCGTCTCACACTTACTTTTACAAATACGCATCACAATGGCCCATGAACCAGGCCGGTGGGTGGTAACACAATATTTATTTATTTTAAATTCAAAGAAAATCACACCATTTTTATATTGGTCTGCAATCGCCAATAGGGTGATAATTACCATGAAAATCACTGAAATACACTGGGCTGACCTTCTACAAGAACATATCCAAAGCACAAGTGAATGGCAGCACTTTTTCAATTCGGATAAATATCACCAGAGTTAAGGTTTCCCCCTGCAATGTTCCCTCAACCCACAATTAATCGAATTCTGAGTGGATAGAAAGAAGCAGCAATGAGTCAGGGATATTATGCAGCAAACAGAATCAAAATCCGACCTTCCCTCACAAAATTAGGTTTTAAACCCTTTGCAATGGCCTAAAATGACATTCAGATTTTGACAAATAATTAATTATTTGTGTCTTTAAATAATGATATACATATGTTTTATCACAGTATCAATGATGTAATATCACTAGCAACTATAAGGTAAGGTATCACAAAAGGCATACAGTTCAAAAAGCAACTTGAAATGAAAACACAGTGCAGCCACATTCACACGTTGAAAAGTTGCAATTTTCCCTTTTTTCAGTTTTAAATGTCGAAACGTTTTTTAAGAAAAACGGGTGAAATACACAGAATCGGAATGCAGTTTTTTAGGTTGGGTGATAAATTCACATCATAGGGACAATATGGAAGTGAAAGAGTGACTATAGCTGAAGAATTGGATAAGATTGTCAAGGTGGAATGAGGTTCAGTTTCGGTAAAATAAAGCAGCTAAGAAAAGAAAATCGGTTTTAAAAAGGAAATGCAAGTTTTACTTAACTAAATTATCTAGACTATATGGTTAAAGAACAACGCGGTACGTTCCAAGATTGATTTGCGACTTCAACCTTTTCTCCGCGTTCAACTTTATGTGGGAATTAATTTGATCATTCCAAGTATGACTAAGAATTTATGATCTATGCAAGGCAGAAAGGAATAGAAAAGTGGCACTAATGCTTGGAGATCAATGGCAAGATGCACAGAGAATTCTAAACGTTTTAACAAGGAATCAGGGTATAGATAGGATTACTTAAAAAGTGGAACAAAGACAAAGTATCCAGTTGGGGTAGGCTATGTGTGGCTACGGGATGGGGAAATACTCCCAATACGCACTTGAGTTTGGGGATTTGGACAGTCAACCAGTTCTGGACTCCAAAGCTCTGGCCACAGGATAGCGGCGGGCACTCCTAATAGCAAGCAGCTGGGCAAGTCTGGTCACTGGATGGCAAGGGTACAGCGGGCATGCAGGTAGTGTGCAAAAGGCCAGCCTCGTCACAGGATGCTCCCCAATGGTACCACAGCTTTTCCCATTTGCTATTGGAATTGTTGTGGGGTTTCTGGATAATTGGCCCTGCTTGTATAGGGTCAGTTATGCTTTGGCCTTGCAGTAGAGTCTGGAATCTTGCAAAGATGGATCTGGAATGTCTGGATATGCAGGCGCTGGAAATTCAGGAGAAAGTGTCCTGTACCTGTGAGCTCCCACCCCTTTTATAAAGCGGGTCACATCACCGGGTATATTGTTGGGCAGAACTAAGCTAGACCTACCCCCAAGAACTAGATAGGTCAGCCAATGTTGGTCCCTCCTCTAGGAGGGTACTCAGTTTATGGGGTTGTTTTATGAGGTGCAAAACCATCCCACAGTCCTTTTTGCCAAAAATCAATCTTAAAATAAATTACACATTTGTACAGTTGTGACACTTTAATAAATAACATAGGCAGATTACATATTTCACGCAGGGCATGGCAGTCCAATTCTCACGTTTCTAGGACTTTGTTTTGTCCGTCTAATAATTTTTCGGCTTTTTCAGTGAGAAATGACATACCTAAAATTCTATAACTTTATACATGTGTACATATTAGCATAAGGCATGTTAATCTTGAATTTCAAAGTGGCATTATATACTCTTTCCTCAGAATATCCAATTCTCTGCCATTTCTGTCCCTTATATGCCACTGAAGGCTACCACGTCTTGTTTAAAAGCCACAGAAATTACATTTAAGCTGTTAACGTTTTACATTCCTGCAAAGTCCTGTTGCAGAGATAAAAGTCTTGAACGTTTATTAATAAAAGAGTATTTTCAGCCAAATGGGGCTGTCCATTGTTCTTCAACTAGGCCCATTTTCTCCAGGCTACCACCAAATGTCAGTTCAACCCAGGGTGGCCATGGGGGTTTCCCATTTTGATTAAAGGGTTATTGTCACTTCCCCAATTAACACATAGGTGTCCCAGAATCTATTGTATCAAGCTGAAGCCCAGACAAAAGTCTGACGAGCGTGTGATATTTCTTTCTCTTGGTCCATTCAAAGTTTTCAAGGGCAGCAGTTAACAAGTAGGTGTCCCAGATCTCCCTTGTGGATTCTCTTGGGGGTAGGGCACTGCTGTTATCAGTCCCTTGTGCCATGACAGAAACCTGTTTGGGCTGATTTCCCAGTACAGCCAAAAACATGTATTTCTTTATTGTATTTTACTTTATTTTGTTTTGAATGAGCAGCAAGCCTGTTGAAATAAAACCTCCCATATATGTTTCCCAGCAAAAACCCCTTTACATTGCTAGGCGAAGACAGAGGCTTCTTTCAACATTACACTTTTAAAACAGGCATTTTTTCCTTATTTGCAAAAGCGCATTTTAACACATGGTGAAGTCTGCTGGGCTGACCATTTCAAAAGGTTTTCTCTTCCTTCTGACTTCCCAACATTGTTTTGCAGACCTAGTCCGTTTCACTTATAGTGCAATCTGTTTAAAACACAGGTCCACTGAAATTGACATATGCCCTTAGTGCTAGGGTTTCTTTTGAAGCAATGATTTTTGACATCTTGTAGCCCAAAAGTCAAGTGTTTTCCCGTGTGGTTGAAAGTAAAGCTTCTGTTGATTTCCCAGCTTGTTCTGACACCGCCTGCCATTCAGGAATAAGGCTCTCTTCTGCTGGAGCACAATCTGAATATGGATGGGCATAGCAGGGCCTCACTGATAAAAGCAGTGTGATGTAGAACAGATGAAAAGAGCATCAAAGCTGCATCATTTTAAATGTAAAATATTTTCCTTTTTCAAGGGGAAATGTTGAGCTAGCAGCAAAGCGGTACTGCTTTTCCATTTTCTTCTTGGGTGCATGTAAGAAACACACTGGCAGGTTTTCTCAGTGTGCCCCCTTGTTCCATCCTGCCCAAGAGGTGCTTGGCAAAACAGTGCAGCCATCCTTTTGTAGCTGCAAAACGCAGTTTCGATGCAAGGCAGTTGTGCTCAAAGGAGCCAGCGCAGCCATTTTGCTGTTAACTGCTGAAGTGCAGCTTGGTTATGGATGGGAATTCTACTCAGTGGGTCAATGTATCCCACAAAGGGCAAGTCATTTAACAGGAGCATCTATGTTAATGCGAGAGATATCCTTATGCCGAGAGATCAAGTTAGTTTCATGTAGGGTGTGGTACCTGAATAGTGCCCTTTACACTTTAGGGCAACTGCCTGAGGATGGGTTGAATTGAATTGAATTAAATTGATTATTTATATAGCGCCTATACACAACGTGTTTCAAAGCACTTCAAGGAGGGAGGGAACATGGGAAAATACAGTTACATTCTTACAAGTCCTTGAAAGAATACAGAATGTGAAAAATAATGGTCATAATCAGCCTGGCAACATTTCAGATAGCGCAAGTGCAAGGAACAATTAAGGTGGAGAGGGGAAGGGGAAAAAAAGGAGACAAACCCAGCAGTAACATTTCTATGCCTGACGACAATTGATGTAGTGCATGAGTATACAAGAGGAGGGGAGCGGGGGGAAGGGGAGTGTGGAGTGAGGGCAAAGGATTGGAACAAAACAAGCGACTATACTAATAGGTCAAGACGAATTAGACAGGTACTCGGGAGGGAGTAGGAGGAGAAGACAAGGAGGGAAGGGTGAGATAGACAAGCTGCTATCAAAGGTCACGGGACAAATGATAACAGTAAGTGCTAGTGGACATAAAAGATGTGGGTGGGGTGGGGTGGGCAGGAAGGCTGCGAAAGACAGGCTGCAACGATTACTATGCCTGATGGCAATTGGGGTAGTGCCAGGCTTTAACAAGAAAAAGGGGGGGGGCGGCTGCGAAAGACAGGCGGCAACGATTACTATGCCTGACGGCAATTGGGTAGAACCGGAATTGAACAGGAGGAGGGAAGGGGTGGGGAATAGGGGGAGGAGGGAAAAGGTAGGCAAGAAGGGAAAAAGAGGGGGTAGCAAGGGGGAAGGTGAAGGGACACACATACACTCACAGGGAGTATGGGGGCACACAGACACTCAGCGGCAAGGGGGCACTCTGACACTCATGAGGGTAACAGGGGCACACAGACACTGACGGGGCAAGGGGGCACATAGATGCTCAAAGGGGCAAAAGGGGGCACACAGACACTCACAGGGGGCAAGGGGGACACGCAGACACTCACAGGGGTAAGGGGGGCACACAGACTCCACGGAGGTGCGGCGATGCAGCGAAGCGTGGTGGACAGGGGTAGACAGGGCCTTTGTCGTGGGCCTTAGTTGGTTGCCAGCTCCCTCCTCCCGGTTGTGCTGATTGGGCTATCAAGGCCCAGTCAGCCAATGAGGGAAGGGATAGCAGGCCAGACAATGGAGCTTTAGCATGGCAAAAAGGAAAACAGCCATCTTGAAAGGCTTTCTGTAACAATGAAGTCCAATTGCAGAATAATGCAGAAAATGCACAATGTCACAAATTAGATGTAAAGATGGTAAAAGGTTGCTGTTTTATGTATCAGCAGCCCACCAGCAGCAGAATCGATATTTTCAGGCATGAAGATGTTAACGCATGCGCACAGGGAAAATGCAGGGCTATCCTTGCAAAACGCGTGCTCCATTCTGGAGATGTTGAAGGCAAGATCAGGGCTGGTAGCAAGATCCTGGCAGCAGAGAAGGCAGAAAGTGAGCATGAGGGGCCTTGTCGTGCTGGTTCCCGGTTTGCTGATTGGGCTATCAAGGCCCAGTCAGCCAATGAGGGAATGGATGGGTTCTTTATGATCGTTGGTGTGCTAGGACTAATGACATTGCGACATGAGGATGGTCTGCAAGTTGCGTTCCCCATTTAACCCAACCAAAGGTGCTCCATAGCGTTTTCGGGCTATAGTGTTTTATAAAGGAGAAAAAACATAAACAGACACCCCGTTTCTCCATAATCTAAAGATCATAAATGCACTTAGACCAACCCCTTTCTGCTCTCTCATCCCTTTTAGCACTTTGAAGCAGCATATGGGCAGTCTTCAAACTACATCCGCAAAGTAACAATTTTTCTGCCTCCTTTGTGCTCCTCTTACCTTCTCTTCTCTCCCTGTCATCAATCCCACTTCTTTCTGAGCAACCTAACATATGCTTCGTCTCGCAACCGCGAACGTAACATCCCGTCCGTGTTAGATGCCAGTAACTCCCGCCTCCTGCCTTCCCTCGCTCCTTGATCCGCCCTTTCCTGTCTGCTCCTTCAGACAACACAACACGTTAGACCTGTGCACAAGCTTAGCGAAACACTGCAAAGTGGTGAAGTTTGCTGAGGCACGATGGACATGCCATGTTTCAGCTCTTCCCTGGAGCCATCCAAGCTCCTGCTTGACCGAAGCCATCTACACAGACAACGTAGAATATGCACTCCCAAAATCATAGCTAAACCCCAAACAGTGACTAAAACAAGGAAACTAACAACGTCCAGTGCTTAGTCGCATAGAAGAAAACAAAGCAATCAACAAAATTGTAGCTGAATTAAACACAGCGCTTGGATGTGTGGGAACAAAGCTTATTACCCAGGTAATCAGTACTACTCTGTTCGGCAAGACACATATGATACGAGAAACAATGGTAATCCCGTTGTAACAATTAATGATAATGTAAGTTCTCAAATGTCTTCGGTGAATATATCAGGTGAGGACAATCTTGTTATAGATGTTATAGATGACGTTCCCATCACTGATGCCCACTTAGTCACAGGCGCTACTGTACTTAGTACATATTCGCTACCCAGGTCCTCAAAAGAATCAGCGCAGCATGCACTGGGGTCCGACAGTACCATGCCTACTGTTGAAATTACTGCCCTTAATAAGGTGGTGAGTGTCCAAGCAATGATACACAACCCTGTAACTAGTGTGCTCCCAGCGAATATGACGGTGGATTCTAATGTTGCGAACACAGTGAATGTAATTGATGTAATTGATGATGATATATTGATGTCTCCAACTATATCATCCTCTAGCACTCCTGTGAATGCTAAAAATGCTATGTCTATGTCTGCCACAATATATGAAGTTGATCTAAGTGAAATAGGCTCCTTAGAGAGATCCACACAAATAGTATTAACAGAAACCTACAAACAGATCAATGTCTCTATGCTCCATGAACCTAGCCCCCCGATGAACTCTATTCCTGACCCCTATGAAACTTTAGAGTCTGGTGAGCAAGATGTTGATAGTTATAACTCAGTCAATGTGAGTATGACTTCGCCATCAATGTTTAGCATCTTTGAAAATCTACTGCTTACAGTTGTAGAAAGATGTGAAAGACTAGAGAACAAGATTGCTATTCAACTCATTTTACTCCACAAAAGTATTAACAGGGGGCGTAAATCTTACAGAGAGCAAGGGGTAAACACTGGTGAAGCTGATATCGGTCAAGTGGCTGAAGTTAGTATCAGCATACAGAAGGTGGACGATTCCACTGGTGTAACTCTTCCTAAACATCAAATTATTAAATGTTCCAAAGGTAGAAACAAGAAACAAATTGATAGGCATGTATGTATAGTAATAAACGAACTGGGCCCAAGAACGCATGTGTATTGTCTGAGGTTGAAGCAATATGTATAACACTAAATGAGGATTCCATTACCAACGTAACAAGTACAAATACTAACCCGGGAAAGATGAAGTAGTAGAAGCTGTGCTTTCCCAAATTGAATAACAAAAAAACAAACACAAACATTAAATATGTACTTGCTCCAACCCTGATGGTGCATTAAAAGACATTGAATGCCTATTTGTGAGTGAATATGTTTGTCAAGAAGTTCCCCCCCTTCTCACCTGAATCCGTTCTTTACTGGTGTCCTTGGATGCTACCTTCTTTCGGATGGATCGGGTTTTGAAGAAGGCGGCCCGTGTCTCTGCCGAATCCAGAATGCGTTCAGTTTTCCAGGAGGCCGAATCCAGGAATTCAGGAGGCAAGGTAAGTTTGCTAGAACTAGAGACCAGGAGGAAGAAGAAGGGGGGGGTTCGAGGAAGGGAAAGCGGAGTGGAAATGAGAAGAACCGCGAGCTACGGAGCACACGTCTGGTCGCTAGTCGCTATAGCATTGAGACGCGCGGAGCCGCGGAAGGCGTGGTCTAGAAATAGAGAAAGGTTACGTCCAACGCATGGAGCGAGAAGGGCATGCGTTGGACGGCCATATTGGAGGTATTAATGTGTATAAGTCTGTTGTGACAGGGACCATGAGGCCCAAAAGGGGCGCACCCTGCGATTCATGACAGCATGCCTCCTCCGAAGACCCTTCCCTCCCGGTTTGCCCGGATGGATGAGGTGGAACCTTCTGAGCAGCCGTGGGGCCTTGATGTTTGAGAGAGGTTCCCAGGTTCTTTCGCCAGGAGGATATCCTTTCCATTCAACCAGGTATTGAAGCTGGCCCCTTCTATACCTGGAATCACAAATCCGAGATACCCCATATTCCAATTGGTCATCGACAAGTTTAGGAGGAGGTCTGGAGGGTTTTTGGGAGGACGGATAGTAGGGTTTCAATAAAGATGTGTGAAAGACTGGGTGTATCTTCTTCCAGGATTCAGGCAACTCGATCCGATAAGAAACAGGATTTATAATTTCTTTAATGGAAAATGGACCATAGTACCGAGGGGCCAGTTTACTAGGCCGTAGATGTCGGGGGTAGTAATTTTGAGGACAACCAGATTTGATCACCGACTGCATAAGAAGGGCCAGGTCTTCTTCTGGAATCTGCATATTTCTTGGTCAGTTTCCTGGCCTTTTCCAAAAATTCCTTGGCTTCTATATGTATGTTGACAAGGGTTTCGATCCAGGAGTCAACTGTAGGTACTGGTGTAGATTGGGGAAGAACAGAAGGTAGGACCGAAGGAAGAAATCCTTGACTGCAATAAAAGGGACTGATCTTAAGTGCTGAATGGTCAGAATTATTGTTAGCGAATTCAGCCACGGGTATCAGGAGCGACCAGTCATCCTGGACCTTGGTGGCGAAGCATCGAAGATATTGTTCCAGGGTTTGATTGACACGTTCTGTGATTCCGTTGGTTTGAGGGTGGTAACCTGACGAAAGGGCACGTTGGATCCCTAAGCATTGACAGAGATGTTTCCAGAATTGTGAGATGTATTGAGGTCCGCGATCCGAAATTATCTTGGAAGGGAGTCCATGCAAACGGAATATGTGTTCCAGGAAGATTCCTGCTAGTTCAGAAGAGGGTGGTAATTTACACACGGGCGTAAAATGAGCCATATGAGTGAACAAGTCTTTGGTAACCATGATGGTGGTATACCCACGGGAGGCTGGCAGTTCCACAATGAAGTCCGTAGCGATAATCTCCCAAGGCCTAGTTGGCAATGTAGGTTGTAGTAGAAGGCCCGCTGGTTTCTTGTTATTGTGTTTATTTTGGCTGCAGACAACACAGGATTGAATGTACTGCCGTACGTCGGGTCTCATCCTAGGCCACCAGAATTCCCTTTGTATCAGACGGAGGGTATTGGTGACACCACGATGTCCGGAGTGTAGGGTATCGTGGCAGAGATTCATTATTCTCTGTTGTAGTCTTTTTGTAGGGATGACCAACAGATTGTCTTTGAACAAATAACCTTCCCGGACCTTTACATTCCAAGGATTTATTTTGGATTTGTCCTTCCACAGATCAGAGGATTGGGTTTGGGCTTGGATTTCTTCAAGGAGGTTGACTGCCTGGGCCACAAAGATCATGGGGGAAAACATCTGAGGATATGCCTTGTCTTCAGTGGGCTCGTAGTCAGGTCTTCGAGATAAGGCGTCGGCGATCAGGTTTTGTGATCCAGGAACGTGAGTGATATGGAACTGGTACTGGGCAAAGAAATATGCCCAACGCGCCTGATGACTGTTCCTACACTCCAAAGACTGTAGAATCTGGAGGTTCCAGTGGTCAGTACGGACCTGAACTGGATGTTTAGCTCCCAAAAGTAGATGTCGCCATTCAGTGAAGGCTTGGCGGATGGCTAACAATTCTTTTTCCAGGACTGAATAATGTGTTTCACTAGGAGTCAGAGTTCGTGAGAGGTAAGCAATTGGGTGTTCCAGCTTATCTCCTAATTCTTGTTTCAGGACTGCGCCAATGGCATAATTTGAAGCGTCCGTTTCTACCAGGAAAGGACGACTAGTATCGGGTTGAGCCAAGATCGGAGCTTGCGTAAACTCTCTCTTTAAACGCTGGAACGCCATATCTTGTGGTGTTGACCAGAGGAAAGGAGTGTCTTTCTTCAGGAGAGCAACAATCGGTTGAACTATCTCGGAGAAATTAGATATGAATTTCCGGTAGAAATTGGCAAGTCCCAGGAAAGATTGAATTTGTTTCACGGAAGTAGGAGCGGGCCAGGTCAATATGGCTTTTACCTTTGAAGGGTCCATACCGATTCCTTCTGGGGTAAGAATAAACCTTAGGTAGTGAACAGAGGTCACATGAAACAAACATTTTTCAGGTTTGGCCAGGAGTTTATGATCTCGGAGTCTCTGCAACACTGCCTTCACGTGCTCTTCATGTTGTTTAGGATCCTTGGAAAAGATCAGTATGTCATCCAGATAAACAATAACAAAGAGAAACAGCATGTCAGAGTACACCTTATCCATAAAGCGTTGGAAAATTGCTGGGGCGTTAGCCAATCCGAAGGGCATGACTAGGTACTCAAAATGGCCAAAGGGTGTTCGGAAGGCGGTCTTCCATTCGTCTCCTTCCCTTACACGGATCAAATGATAGGCAACCCTGAGATCCAACTTGGTGAATATCACTGCGGCTCTCACGGCTTCCAGGATATCCGAAATCAGGGGTAACGGGTACCGATCCTTGAGGGTACATTTATTTAGCCCGCGATAATCAAGGCAGGGTCTGAGTTTCTTGGTATCCTTCTTGGGAACAAAGAATAGAGAAGCACCAGCAGGAGATTTCGAAGGTCTTATGGTGCCATTTTGAAGGTTGGTATCCAGGTATTCTCTTAGGGCCTTCTTCTCGGGTTCGGAAAGAATGAACATCCTGCCGAAGGGAATCACTGCAGAGGGTTCCATATCTATTGCGCACTCTTCAGGTCTGTGTGGGGGTAAGGCCTGGACAATGGCAGTCGAAAACACATCAGCATAAGCTTGGTAGACTTCAGGAACTTGCATGAGATTGGATACCATTAGTGGTGTCTGTTGTTCCTTTGTTGGTTACTTTGGGTGTGTTAATGGAGGTTCTAGGGATAGACAATGAGACATGCAAAACTCCGAGCCTAGGAATAGGGAACCCGCAGACCAGTTGATATATGGGTTGTGTTTCTGTAGCCAGGGCATGCCCAATACCAAGGGGTAATGAGCTGACTTAATAATGTCAAACCTGATCAGCTCTCGATGGTGATTTATTGAAAGCTGGATCTCCTTGGTCTGAAGGCTTATGGGTCCTGATGTGAGGGGTCTTCCATCGATATCCTCCACAGGCTGCATGGTGCTTCGTGATTCATAGGGAATCTGATGTTTATCAACCCACTCATGATCGATGAATATTCCCATAGCTCCGCAGTCTACCAGGGCCAAAATGGAATAGTTTGTATTCTTGGATGGTGATAAAAAGGCCTGTAGTACCACCAAATTGTTTTGTCCAGGAGAGTTCAAGGATGGAATGGATGTGGAGCAAACATCTCTCTCCCGAAGCTCTGCTCCATCTAGGATGGGGAGCTGGCGTTTCCCGAACGCCGAGGGGGTGCTAAAGGACACTCCCTAACCAAATGCTTATCTGAGGCGCAGTACATGCACAAGCCCATATGAATTCTCCTCATTCTCTCTTGTGGAGATATGGATCCACGAAAAGCCCCAATCTGCATGGGCTTGGATTCTGAAACTAGGCTTGGGTTGATTTCCGGTCTGGGGGTACCCTCAAATGATACCTTGGAAGGAGTTCCCCTTGATTTCTTCTTTTCTGACTTCCTTTCCTGGATACAGAAGTCAATCTGCATGGCAAAATCCATTAACGCCTGGAATGAGCTTGGTCGTGCCACTCTGGCCAACTCATCCTTAATGTCTTTGTTCAATCCTCTCCGGAACAGGGTAAAACCCGCCTCAGTGGACCAGTCGGTTTCCTTTGCCAGTTGTTTAAATCGGGTCACATACGTGAGCATATCCTGGGCCCCTGGCTGAAAGTCTAACAAGCGTTCTTGTGCGCTATAGACCTGCTCAGGGTGGTCAAACATGTCTTTTAGGGCCCGTATAAACCCATCATAATCGTCCAGGAGGGCATCACTAGTGTTAACGAGTGGAGTGGCCCAAGTCAAGGCATTCCTGGAAAGGTGAGAGATTATAAAACCCACCTTGGCCCTGGGGGTCGCAAAATAGTAAGGCTTGAAGGTAAAGTGAACCAAGCACGAATCCAGGAATGCACGAAGGGTCTTTGCTGAGCCGTCGTATTTATCCACGACTCCGCCCATTATAACACTCTCTTTTGTAGCAGAATCCCGGGATAGGACCAATTGTTTGAGAGCGGCGTTCTCCGGTGTCGATCTGCCGAATCCAGAATGCGTTCAGTTTTCCAGGAGGCCGAATCCAGGAATTCAGGAGACAAGGTAAGTTCGCTAGAACTAGAGTCCAAGAGGAAGAAGAAGGGGAGGTTCGAGGAAGGGAAAGTGGAGTGGAAAGGAGAAGAACCGCGAGCTACGGAGCACACGTCTGGTCGGTAGTCACTATAGCATTGAGACGCGCGGAGCCGCGGAAGGCGTGGTCTAGAAATAGAGAAAGGTTACGTCCAACGCACGGAGCGAGGAGGGAATGCGTGGGACGGCCATATCGGAGGTATTAATGTGTATAAGTCCATTGTGACAGGGACCATGAGGCCCAAAAGGGGTGCACGCTGCGATTCATGACAATGTTGAGGCGTTAAGCGATGAGTTGACAGAAAATCCTGACAGTGAGAATAACCTGACGACACTGCTGCTGCAATTGTCAATCTGGAAAAATGAATACCCTTCATTTGAATGATAAACGTAACTTGATGGCGTGGGCCAACCGTCTTATGCACCGAATTATAGAAATATAGACTGTTATGCTTGACCAACAAACGGCCATTTTAAAAGTAGCAGAATCACCATTTTGCTTGTTAACCATTGCTCATTGCTTTCTGTCTAAAAACTGCTTTGCAGCTTGAAATTCTTGCGGATTCTGCTTACTCTGCTCAACTGTTAACATTGTTGTCTGAATATGAAAGGACAAGGTCGGGGGACTGAAGAGTTTTCTGAACTTCTCATGAGTAGCCCAGAAAGGAATGCCCACGCTCCCTCTCTGTAGCCTTGGGAGGAAGCTGCAGGGCATTTAATCACTTCACAGCTGCCAGCCAGTCTCGTACGATGGTAGAATATGTTAGAATAATACAGTTAAAGGCTTGAATTATGCTTCTCTTACGGCCCCCCTTCGCAAAACCCCTTAGAACGTGTCGGCTCCCAGGACACGAATAGTACCTCATAGATAGCAAAGCTTGGAATGTGGCTCTTCCCCCGTGTACAGATTGCTTCCGAGAACAGAACCACCGTGTTCTAAAAGATCCCTCCGCACTTTCTAAATTGCACATTGTTACTAGAATAGACATCGAAAGCATTATGATCGTCATACTCGTCGGATATGTCCATCGTCATCCCGAGTTCAAAGGAACTTAATACAAAGGGGTGTTGAACATGACTTTGCTAATTGTATGATATGCATTTTGTATATATGTAACTGATGTACGTAATTCACTCTCTTGCGTCCCTCGAGGTCTGGGAAACTCACGTCGCGGGGCTTGAGATGAGAATTGGCCAATTGATACTCTCTTTTGCTTGCAATAAACCCTAGCATTGGGAATTTGAAACCTCGTGTCTGGCGCATCTTTTCGTGTATGGTCATTGCCTTGTTTCCATAGCACGAGGGACCCCTAGGGGCCCCTTTCACAATCACAGATGGATAGCCAAGTATATGTACCTCCTGCACTAAATCTAGTTAGTAATAAAAGTACTACTAAATTTAGTGCAGATGAAATGGGCACTGTCTAAATTAAAGCCCTGGAACTTCGTCCTCTGTCCACTTCTGAATATACTCCTCCTTTGAATCGTAAATATATCTTTGACCTTTTTCATTCTGTAGTCGCCCTTAGAGTAGTTCGTTCTGAGGACATTCAAATTGCAGATCATCTTGAACACTCCTTGAACACTCACCACTATCCGTTTCGAAAATCTGGTTCACATCAGAGGCTACCCTTACGTAGATAATGAACTATGCACCTGAACTCACCACATTGGGTTTTAGCTGTAAAATTGTGACAATTAATTCGAAAAAAAGGAGAACTGTTAAACCTGCTAACCTTAAGTCAGATACAGTCCATAAATACGTAGGAAAAGGACAGACAAACCACCAGTTCGTCAAAGCGGCTGTAGGAAATACTTATAATCTGCAGGAAGGTTACAATGAGAACGTCAAAAGTAAGCATGAGTCCAATGGTGAGGGATATTGGCAGTGGTTGCCAACCATTTTGCAAGTGTATCTCGATGACATAGCATTTTGTGGTCTTGGAACACGAGTAGTCACACACACTTAACGTCTGAGGAAGGACACTTAACCCATATGGAATTATTCTGGATGGTCACCCTGCAAGAAACATGGCTGCTTGGCCAGTTGAATTAGATGGACTTAGTACCATCCACCAAATGGCCACTAAGGACCCAATTGGAAGACCTAAGGCTGAACTGTTGTTATCTACTTGCCTCCCTTGGGTCTTCAAAGAGCTATTTAGGCCATCTCCAATGATGTTGGCAGCCACTGCATCTTACCATTGTAAAGTGCTTAACAAAATAAATATCTATGATCCACAAGGAGAAGTAGCAACTACACGCAATGCGAATAACGTAAAAAAGCTGCTACAGGTGTGTTCCCCTAATGTTCTGCTTCTGATTGTGGGTGATTTCAATGCCAATATTGAAAACGATCAAATAGTAACTGAGAGGCTTTATGTCTAATTTCCTGTAAAGTTGTGGCCATTGAAGCATCACGAGAAGGCCTGGGCGGCACTCCTCTACTCTCACTCACTAATTCAACTAAACGGTAATTGCGGTGGAGACCCCACTAAGGCTTTCACACAAATTCGTGGTAAAAGTGCATCCACTCTAGATTACGTATTTGTGAATCCAGCCGCTATGTCGATATTCTTAAACATGGCCATAATATCACGGGAAGAAAGTGACCACATGCCATTATGTGTCATCCTTGAAATAGATCAAACTGTTAACATGTTAACGAGTATGATGACAGCAGGGACATTTATATCAACAATGGTAATAATTGGATTCAGTGGAATCCGAGGAATCTTGAAAAAGCAAATGAATTGGTGGAGGAGCTACTGCCGAAATGTATTACCCAACATGAGACCGGTGAAGTGAAAGTGGTGTCCACCATCATAGGCGATTTTGCTGAACTAACAAGCAAGATTAAAGCAACAACTAAAACACGTAGAATTACTAAGAGCTCCCACAAGCGCTGGAACATGTCAGGCACTAACAGGTTGCGCTTTGATAATAATATACACAGGGCTAATAAAAAGCTGAGGACTCTAATTTCGAATATATTGAAATCTGCAAGTATTACAAATGCAGATTGGGAAATAGGTATGTCCATTAGAAAAGCTAAACAGACGTATAAGAGATGGTTAAAAACCCACCGTCTCGCTCGTGAGAAATAAATATGGCAACAGTTAGCAAACTACACGCATAGTGGGAATACTAATGGCGTATGGGCAGTAATCCGTGGAGCAGCAAAATGTGTGTTACCCCTACAAAGTGTAGCAGAGATTGCATGGTCTGATCATATTGCTGGAATGCTGAATAGCCAGATTGCACTAGATGTGATAATTGAACTACCCACACATATATGGAATTGCAGATCCTCTGTTGAAGATCCTATACTGCAAAAACAAAGAGGTGTTGGCTGGAAGGTTTAGAATGAATCTTAACCACTGGCATTGCTCTGGGCAACCTCCAGACCATTGTCCTTTGCCTGTCAAGCCAGCATACCCGTCCCACTCGGGGTGACAAAGCAAAAACAAAGAGGTGATGGCTGGAAGGTGTAGAATGAATCTTAACCACTGGCATTGCTCTGGGCAACCTCCAAACCATCGTTCTTCGCCTGCCAAGCCATTACAGAAGGGGAAAGACCATATGCAAATCAGTCTTGGTCCCACCCAAAAGGGGCAGTCCAGCCCGAACTGCTAGGTCACATCCCTTCTGCACGAGACCACAAGCATCCCCAAACATGTTTCGGCCTTGTTGGGCCTCATCAGTGAGGAGTAGCTTGGGTCTCTAGGCCCAGCAGGCACGGGACCCACATCTGGGTATACCCGTCCCACTCGGGGTGACAAAGTGTAATAAGGCTAAGGAAGTGACAGGTTGTCAGAGCCAAGATAATAATGACATCTATGGTAAGCAGCATGAAAGTGCAAAGTCTAATGGGTGATGTCATGGAGGGCTGGGTACTATGCTGCTAGGTAACAATTACATAATGGATCCAATCAGAGGTCAGCAGGAAGTTCGCTGGTACCTTTTTCTAATGCTGATGAAGTTCTCTTAGTTTTTTTTGTTTGTTGGGGTTCGTGTGGAATTTTGAAAAACAACAACATGAAGGAAGTCGCAGTTCCTGAGGGCGACCCACTCTATGAATGGGCTTATTAGAGGAAAATCAAATAAGAAGAGTGACGGAGGTTGCACCCGTTATGCCGGCGGAAGCCCAGCATGTTCCGAGTTAAAAAGAAAGTAGCAGTTAAGAGATTTCGTGTTATTGAGGACCGCGTGATTCAGGTCCTGACATCGCCGTGGGTGGAGAAGCCAGCGCAGCGCCGCTCCACGTCTCACCCTCCAAGCCAGCCTGCTCCCAGCGCCGCTCCTCGCCCCCACCCTTGGGTAGGAGGAGTTTGGAGATACGCCGGCCGTACAGAGAAGTAAGCAGGAGAGGGGGAGGCCAGGCCCTGAACAGCCAATGGGGGGCCTCGAACGCCAGCTGAAGCTGACGATCAGCTGTTCACTCCCGTGAAATGCGGGAGGAGGAGCCGTAATATAGAAACGAAGAGCGGCCGTCAACTGTGAGGCCGTTGTACATGGAGAGAGAGAGAGAGAGAGAGAGAGTGGGGAAAAGAAGAACGTACAAGCCGTGTCTCGTAGTGAAAGTGCAGCCACCAGAGGAGACTTTGTTAAGGACGCTTTCCAGGCACCATTGGCAGGTCCAGTGTGACCACGTAACCTCAGGGGGAAAATTCAAAGGACAAGTGAAATTAAGCTGAGGAAGAATAATTAAATCCACAGTCAGAGGTGGTCACTCACTGTTTATGGAAGGCTGCATAAAGTTATCACCTGAGTCATTGATGTTAATCTGAAGGTTGGATAACAGTTTGAAAGACTATACGAAGGCCAAAAGCTACCATCCAAAGATAAAAGACTTCCTTTTATTCATTACCTGTTTGCCAAACATGAGAAAGGGAACCAACTAGAAGGAAGAAGAGTCATTGCCATCTGTATCCTTTCTTTTATCTCACAATCATTCCACCCCTTTGTTGTTATCTTCTCATTTTTTTCAAGAATTTTCATAGTAAATAAAGTGCATTAAGACGTACCTAGTGTCCTGTGATCTATCCACTGCATGGACTTGTTGCACAAAGCAAAAACAAAGAGGTGATGGCTGGAAGGTGTAGAATGAATCTTAACCACTGGCATTGCTCTGGGCAACCTCCAGACCATCGTTCCACGCCTGCCAAGCCATTACAGAAGGGGAAAGACCATATGCAAATCAGGCTTGGTCCCACCCCAAAAGGGGCAGTCCAGCCCAAACTGCTAGGTCACATCCCTTCTGCACGAGACCACAAGCATCCCCAAACATGTTTCGGCCTTGTTGGGCCTCATCAGTGAGGAGTAGCTTGGGTCTCTGGGCCCAGCAGGCACTGGACCCACATCTGGGCATACTCGTCCCACTCGGGGTGACAACGCAAAAACAAAGAGGTGATGACTGGAAGGTTTAGAATGAATCTTAACCACTGGCATTGCTCTGGGCAACCTCCAGACCATCGTTCTTCGCCTGCCAAGCCATTACAGAAGGGGAAAGACCATATGCAAATCAGGCTTGGTCCCACCCCAAAAGGGGCAGTCCAGCCCGAACTGCTAGGTCACATCCCTTCTGCACGAGACCACAAGCCTCCTCAAACATGTTTCGGCCTTGTTGGGCCTCATCAGTGAGGAGTAGCTTGGGTCTCTAGGCCCAGCAGGCAAGGGACCCACGTCTGGGCATACCCATCCCACTCGGGGTGACAAAGCAAAAAGAAAGAGGTGATGGCTGGAAGGTTTAGAATGAATCCTAACCACTGGCATTGCTCTGGGCAACCTCCAGAACATCTTTCTTATACTAATCGATCTTATACTGATCATCAGAAAACTAAAATCATCTCGCGCAAGATGGTACATGTAATAGCCTAAAAATAAATTGCTGTTACTCTGGGCCAAGTTATTCCGTCTACTCTTTGTGGAGATCGGGAGAAGTGGAACTTTCCCTTCTTTGTGGATAGCAAGCCACATTCTCCCGATCTACAAGAAAGGTTGTTGGACAAATCCAGCCAACTATAGCATGTTAGCATAGTTGGACAGCCCTGCAAAATTGTTTGGAAAAGTCATCCTAATAGAACTAACAGAATGGATTGCCACCAGCAACATTCTCCCTCCTAACCAGATCGACTTCAGACAAAATTCGAATAGCACTCAGAATCTACTAATATTAGTGTCAACGGTTGAATTCATGAATAAGATTAAAAGTTCAGCCTTCTATGGCGCATACATAGACTTCAGTGCAGTCTTTGATAGTATAATGAGTAACAAGCTGTGGTCCAAACTCATAGCGTGGGGCATCCCGAGAGGCCTACTGAATATGATAATATTGTTGTACCGTGATACTAATATACAAATACGTTGAATGTCGAGGGCAAACTTTCTGGTTCTATTCCAGCTGGAAGAGGTGTCAAGCAGGGTTGCATCCTGGCTGCAACACTCTTTAACCTCTACTTAGCTAACCTGCCAGCCGCATTTCTTGACTCTAAATCTTCCCAATCAAGATTGGGAGGCAGAAAATAAACTGGTTGGGCTATGCCGATGATCTATCACTATTAGATCAAACGCAACATGGCCTGCAAAACGTACTAGATTGTCTGAATAAATATGCTAACAACGGTCTCAAGGTTAACATTAGTCAATCGAAAATCATGTTTTTTAGATGGGAAATCCTCAAGAGTAGGCTCTAAGTATGTGTGGAATTATGATTCACTGCCCCTTGAATGTGTAAAACAATATAAATATCTAGGGGTGACCATTGATCATACACTAACCTGGAAATGCCACTGGACTGAAGCCCAAAACAAATGCTTGAGACTTATCCAGGCCCTAAGGGCTTTTATTGGTTGGCAAGGTGGCATCTCAATCCAGTTACATTGTAATATACTGTAAAGATCATCCCAGTCCTTATGTACGGTGTTGAAGTGTGGGGTCATGATTTAACATCGGAAATAAACGGTTTTGAAGCTAAAACGTTAAGGAAATTATTTTGAATGCTAAAGAGTTTGCTAGTTGACTACCTTAGACTTGAGTTCAATATGAAAGGTACTATGGTTGTATACATATTCAGAGTAACTTTATGGTACGAAAAACTATTGATGCTAGATAATCATACCATCATCGTGAGCTACTTAAAAGCACATGCATCGATTGAAGCGTGCACTCACATGGGTACCATTGCTAAAATCAGGAAGACCAATGATAGTTGGCTCACAGGTTTCGCGAGGGACAGTAGCACAAATCACCTTTGGCCATGCAAAAGGTGGCCGAAACTGAAATTGGCTTCCAAAGCAGACCTTGTTAAATTAGCAACAAATGTGAATAGTAGTCGATTCATATCTTACAGAATGCAGCATGTCTCAATGCAAACTACATATTGGCGTTCCCAAGTAGTTGGATGGTCAGGCAATATCTGCTGATAAAATGTAATATATGACCTGTGTTAGAAATTATGGGTGCGTGCTTACACATAAGGAGAACAGACCGATTCTGTACATTATACGGTGTCAACATAATAGAGTCTGCAGAGCATCTCCTAGTGGAGTGCACAAGCATGAATACTCTGCGAGCCAAATGGATCAAATCATACAGTAACAAATATGACACCGCTAAGACAGTAAATATGTGGCGTAAACTAATGGAAGGGAATGATATTAATGATATCTATTTTAAGGTGACATTTTTTATGGAATGTATAGAGATTTTTCATGAATTGTCATGCAGTGTGTTTTAACTTTTAATAGATTCATTATTTTTATAGTGCAAAGTATGATCTAGGCTGGCAACGAGTGCCGGTTATACTTTAAGTGAATAATGATTACTCGGTCTGGCCGGTAAGGTGCAACGTCACTTGCTTTTATTATGTCAGTCCTGTGGTATAGTACTGGCTGCTGCCTTTTTTATGATGTATTATAATGTAATGTTGCATTGCCTTACATGCTACAACTACGCCGACGATACTCAAATAATCTTCAACATACAAGACACCCGAGAAGAAAACACCACACTAGAGAATTGCCTTTGCGAAATATTCAACTGGATGAACCTCAACCATCTCAAAATCAAACCAGGCAAAACAGAGATAATGATTGTCTCAAAAAAGGGAGGAGACATCACCTACATCCCCTGGCCAAGAGAGCTTGGCACCACACCAGAACCATCATCAACTGTAAAAAACCTAGGGGCCCTAATGGATAACAATCTCACTCTGGAGCCACAAGTAAACTCGGTAATCAAGAAATGTTTCTTCCTCCTGCGAGCAGCAAAAAGGATCCTTCCGTTCCTGTCATTCACCAACAAAACACTTAACATCATCGCTCTGATCATGTCCAGAGTAGACTATGCCAATAGCCTATACCTGGGCATGCCAGAATGACTTAAAAAAAAACTGCAACGCATACAAAATGCAGCAGCCAGACTCCTCCTCAAGCTACCCAGAAGAGAACACATCACACCCGCGCTAAAAATACTACACTGGCTACCACTGAAACAACGAATAATGTTCAAGGCCATGTGCATCACGCACAGAGCAATACACAAACAAGGCGCAGAATTCCTAAGCGACACATTACGCCTACATCAACCGACAAGAACACTAAGATCAAGCACCGACATACGCCTGGAACCAAAACCCTATAACAGAAAAAAACTCGGAGGATCGTCTTTCTCTCACCAGGCACCCAAAATCTGGAATGATCTACCTAAGAATATACGTAAAACAACAAACCACCTAGCATTCAGGAAACTCCTCAAATCATGGCTCTTCAAAGCGTAACCAAAGCGAAGACGCACTAGAATGGCCAGACATTAAAACAATGATGGAAATAACTCCAACTTCGGCCACTCTCAAATTGGACAAACACTCAAACCAAAGGACCAACCATTCAACAGAGCATAAGACATCATGGAAATAGCCACAAAGGAAGGCTGCAGAGACTGACCACACACTAAGACCCCGACGAAAGCCCTCAAGTGACTCTCTCACTCGTACGTACCGGACGAACATATCCAGACCGGCAGACGCACCTAGATAGACGTTGGCCTGCGTCACATCTGGATAGGATTGATTGAAGGACAACATGCCCGCGCCTAGGAAAAACGTGAATACTAGCCTGTGCCACACCTGGAGTTGTGAATATTAGCAGACCCACACCTGGACGGATCACTAAACTCTAGCCTGCGCCGCATCTAGATAAAAGTGTGAATGTTGGCATGACCACACCTGGATGAAGTCCTAAACATTGGCCCGCGCTGCGTCTAGATGGGAATGTAAGGGCCAACAAGTGCCACACGCAGACAGAACTGTGAATGTTAGCATGGTAAAGGTCAGGTAACCCACTAACCAATATAAGCTCAATCTCTGTATACCTATCTCACTCAAAAAACTCACACAACCATCTCTCGCACAACAAGCCGCACGCACTTCACAACACTGCAACAACACATAAGCCGGAACAACAGCACACGCGGACTAACTCCGATCCGATACCTGCACCAAAGCTCAGCACCCAGTGTATACTGAGCTGAAGCTGCCACCAGAACACCACTCCTCTCACTATCCTACTCCCTCCTTCACCTTACTAACCCATCCCACCTTTATCATTTACAGATCCGCCTGAGCGCCTGGGGGCCAATTCCGTTGGTGACGGTGCGCGGTACAAATACCTTTAAAATTTAACATTTAACATATACAAAGCCGATTTGGCTAATAGTATATTAATAAACAAATACAAATGAACTACTTGGCATGCAGATGGATACACACGTCATGCAACTTTCGCGTGCATCACCAGTCGATTTCCTCAGCCCGCTAACACGTACATTAAACAGTTGGCAAAAGATTAGAAGTCAGGGTGTCAGGTTATAGGGGCCAATAGCAGACGTTAAAATTATGGTTGCCAGTTTGAGACGTACGCATATGATAGTACTGAAGCCTCTGATCTCGCTCTGTAACCCTGAGTTTGTAATTGTTTTTATGTAATGTGACGTACAGTTAACAAAACTTAATAAAACCACATTTAAAAAAATATATATGGTTGCCCACAGAGCTGTCAAAGAATCTCACAGGTGTCCTATCATGTGTTTTTCATTTGGACCTTTGTCCGAAATAAACTCTTACCTTGGCCAGTTAGATGTGCTCTCCTGTGCCCAGCTCCATTCCCGGCGCCTGATACAAGCCCAGCAGCATCTGAGAGCGTCCAGTGCCTTGAACCTTTGCGACCCAGCGCGTGTCACGCCTGCCCAGGGGCAGCGCCCGCCTGGGCTCCGTGAGGAGGGACTCCCTGAATGACAGACGTAACGGGGGATCTTCTGCGCGCCATTATGACATGAAGGCGGCGTCAGTCAGGGTTCTGAACTGAGCGCGTGCCCAGCAGCGGCTTAGACACAGCTACTTGTCAGTTCGCAGCCGATCTTTCCTACACCAAAATAGGGCGACATTTGAGGGTACCACACACCGACCAGGCCGTTAACACTCTATGAAAAGCGATAAACCACCCACATTGGAAACCGCTACCTCCGTGTAACAACTCAACAACATAAACACATTTCCTTCTCTTCCCGGGCTATTAGTAAGGGAGGCGAATGTCTAACGGATGGGGTTCCATAAAACCACCTTGATGCTCAAAACGGTGGTAAAATGTCTGACCATCAGAAGGGTATCAAAACACAGGGACAGCAGATGTTCACAGAACGGCAGCGAGAGGCAAAAAACGGTCCTTATTAGCAACCGAGAGACGGGAGACTGACTGGTGATACCGCACCTGAGTGCCAAACAACTGTTCCTCCCTCTCAGGCTGGCATCAACCCTCCCCATCTCCCCCCCTCCCACCCCTCCCGCTAGCTGCCAAGCAGGGCACGCGCCACGTAAATAAGGTCCAGTTGAGCTTTCGGGTGCCCTGTCACGCCTTATTGTCTAGGTGATATATATACTCTAAGATGCCACGTCACAGCCCTGAGGGGATAAATCACCGTGACAATGAGGCCTGACAAGGCACCCGAAAGCTTGAACCGCGCGTATTGTAATCATTTGTAAATGTAAGATGCAAACCGTGCCGATTTTAAACAGCGCTTGATGTTGGCGTTTTGCCACTTTGTAAACACGCACATGTATTTGCGCAGATAAAGGGATTAAGAGAAAGGGAAATTAAGTGGTATGGCCAGGATCCCGCAAGTGACTGTAAACCGGGATTCAAAAACCTGGTCTCCATGTATTTACTCTGGTTGGAAATTGCAGTTGCCTAATTCTCTACTAGATCCATTTGCATCGCATTGGGGTTTGGACCCTGGACTAAATATGTCCAGCTGAAAATTATACACATTAAAGGAATTGACGGAAGGGCACCACCAGGAGTGTAGCCTGCGGCTTAATTTGACTCAACACGGGAAAGCTCACCTAGCCCGGACACGGAAATGATTGACAGATTGATAGCTCTTTCTCGATTCTGTGGGTGGTGGTGCATGGCCGTTCTTATTTTGTGGAGCGATTTGTCTGGTTAATTCCGATAACGAACGAGACTCCTCCATGCTAACTAGTTACGCGACCCCCAGCGGTCGGCGTTCAACTTCTTAGAGGGATAAGTGGCGTTCAGCTACACGAGATCGAGCAATAACAGGTCTGTGATGCCCTTAGATGTCCGGGGCTGCACGCGTGCTACACTGAACGGATCAGCGTGTGTCTACCCTTCGCCGACAGGTGCGGGTAACCCGCTGAACCCCGTTCGTGATAGGGATTGCAATTATTTCCCATGAATGAGGAATTCCCAGTAAGTGCGGGTCATAAGCTCGCGTTGATTAAGTCCCTGCCCTTTGTACACACCGCCCGCCTCTACTACCGATTGGATGGTTTAGTGAGGTCCTCGGATCGGCCCCGCCGGGGTCGGCAACGGCCCTGGCGGAGCGCCGAGAAGACGATCAAACTTCACTATCTACAGGAAGTAAAAGTCGTAACAAGGTTTCCATAGGTGAACCTGCGGAAGGATCATTAACGGCGGAGCAGCCGGAGGGAGGGCCGCGGGCCCGACCTCGGTTGTGTCCCAGACGCGCACGACCCACAGCCCGGGGAGCGGGACCCCCTTCCGCCAGAGGGGGGTCAGCGACCCAGGAGACGGACGGGGAAGCCCCGGCGGGGTTGGGTTAACCCGCCGGGGGACGTCCCCAGCCAACCGGAGGGGGAGAGGGAGGCCCGCCCCGAGCGGGCACCCCTTGCATCTCTCCTTACTGAGCCGGCCCCTGAGCCGCCGCGCCGGGCGGGGGCGCGCTCGCCCACCCCGACCCGCCAGTTGGCCGGGCGTCGGAGCGGGCGCACCCCGGTCGGTAGGGAAGCCCCCGAGTGAGAGCAGCCGGGAGCCGAGGGAAGCCCGGCCGTTCTCGAGGGACGCCTCCCCAGGGCGGACAGGGGCCCGGCACGCCGGGCGATCCCTGAGCCATGGCGCAGCCGGGCGTACTCGACGGGCGGGCGTCGAGGTTCCGGCCGCCCACAGATGTGGGCGAGCGATGGCCAGGCCCGCCGGCGCAGCAGGCGACCTTCCCTCTCGACCAGGTACCTGGAGCCCGGCCCCGTGCGGCTGGGCTGCGGTTTGAAGACTCTAGCGGTCCCACCCGACCTCCCTGCCC